>NC_066374.1:14077831-14391510 GCF_013377495.2 Cygnus atratus | reverse complement strand
TTTTCTAAAAGGGGAAAAAAATAAAAGCAAACCATTTCTTACATAGCTGTAAACATCCTCAGAGCCCTAGGTCAAGTCACTCCTGACCTTTCTTTCCTTTCTGTGGGTAGGGAAGGCAAAGGATGGAGGAGGTGCTCAGCGAGCATCGCCACCGTGTTCCACAGCACAACCTGACAGGCAGCAGTCGTGAGGTGTGTGCTGCGCTCCGTATTGTTCTTCCAAAAGAGTTGTGTTGGGGGAATGCTTTTTCTGTGTGTGTGTGTGTGCATGCCAAAGAAGGGATTTTTCTTCTATTTGTGGAAGTGTGATTTAACAGGCGCTCTAATACTCTTCATGGGTTGAAGGTCTAGTGTAGAAGTGTGATTTCAGTCCTTCTGAAATGCCAGAAAAAAAAAGTAATCTATTGCAAGTGTAAGTATCTTGAGGCTCATAGCATGCAAAACTAATCAGACTGAAAAAACGTAAGGGAACCTGAAGGAGGAAAACCATGTCACAGGTAATAACCTGGAAGGTCATTGCAGGAGGGAAGTCAAAACAGATTCCTGTAAGTACAAAATTTGTATGTTAAATTGTGTCATCTGTACAGCAAGAACAGCCTAACAGGAACAGGGAAATGCCTCGTTATTGAGGCAGATTCACCCTATGGTTGCTACAACATTTAGCTAGCGGAGCTGACACCTCTCCATGTGAAGACTAGGGAAAAAATGTTTCTGTACAGCTTTATTAAACTCTGAATTATATCAAAGAATATTCAGTGGGAAACAGAGCCAAGGCCTATGGACAGACTTGATGTTATGGTTTCTGGCAATTCTAGGCATGACTAAAATGAGGTTGGACATGAAAGACAGACATAAACCAGCAGTGTTTAGCTGGTGTGTTTGTATAATAGAAACATGTCTGAATTTATCTTGAAAAACATCCCAGTGCTGGCGGCCATCTTAAAGATGGCTTTCCTTTCTCTCAGTAAGGCTTGTAGGAGGAAGGAAGTGGATTTTATTTTATTTATTTATTTATTTTTCACACTGGCTTGTGGTCAGTAAGCGTGTACTTAACAGTCACTTACTGACTGTGAGTGGAAGCATATCCTAGGTCCTGCAATTAGCACGGACTCTGTAATGAAGGGAACCATAGAGAAAACGCAATGTCATCTGCTCCACATTGCACAGTATGTAAATACCACTTTGGATTTTTGTTACTTCCCTGAAAAGTACTGCCTGTTGTCTACTGTGGTGTATATGTGATTGCTTCACGTGTATGTTTTTTATCCCATTAGCAAAATCATACCAGACTCCTTGGTGATATTTCTCTCATTTCTAAAGGGTTTATTCACAGATGTTGAATAATGACTCTTTTATGGTTATATGGTTATACACTGATTATTTTTTAGCCATCAAAAATGGACATCAGGTTTTTGAAGCTTTTTGCATTATATTCTGCGTGGCTGAAATTTCCCCGTGGACTGGTTGTTTGCACCCTTAGCTGAGGTCCTGGTGCTGTCATTTCAGTGGCTCCATGAAGGGTGCCTGGCTGTCATCATAGCAGGGAAATGAGGCTTTGGGGTTAGGGTTTTTTCCTAGTTTTGTCATAAATTCTCAGTCTGACTTGAGGCCATTCATCATGTTAAGAAAAGGTTTTAGCTGTTCCTGTCAAAACAGTGACATCAATTATGTTACCCATACATCATCCCAGCATTAAGGCTTTATTAGAGCTGTGGTTCCTAGTATTTGCTCCAGATGTCAGTGCTATGATGTTCCTCAAAACCAAGGCTCTGCTACTCTGTATTCAAGTAACCTGAGGTGTGTTTGCTGATTTCAACACATTCTCCATTTATTGAAGGTGTGGCTCTCTTTATGGCTTTTTCACACTTAAATAAATCTGTCTGCAGGTGGTCAGAGTATGTGCGTGACTGGTAAAGGACCCGTTAAACTGGTAAAGGACCAGTAATTCATTCTACCCATTGACCCTATTAAGCAGCTGCTAGCCTGCTTTCTGCATGTTTTTTTAAAATTATTTTTTAAATTGTTTTGCAAAAGTGGTGATCCAGCACCACACAGCATGGAGCCTTGCGATTAATTCCCCCAGCTCCCACAGCTGAGTGGGACTTCTGGAAGGACTCTGCCTCTCACGGGGTCAGCCCAGGGACGTGCCTCTTGCCCGAGGCTGCTTGTGACAGTGGGACACGCCAGCTTGTTGACAGAAGGTAGCTGTGCATTTCACTCCTGCTGGCTGTTCATGTTTCTCAACACACATTATCCTTTATCCCTGCAAATGTCAGAGGGACACGCTGTAGGCTTCCTGCACTGTTGACATCGGTGTCACTGCACACAGCTCACTGGTGGCTTTGTGCAAGCTCCGGCCGTAGCAATGTCTGTGTGGTGACTTCTTGGAGGAGTGACCCATCAAGGCTTGTTGGTCTTTGGCTCATCTTCGGTGTTAACTCTTAGTGATCACTCCCAGCAAGTTCCCTTCAGTCTCCGGGCTGTCAGTACGTTTCATGAATGCATATGTAACCTTCAAACAAGCCCAAGTAATACTGGTATTGTTAAGGGAGCAATTATCCGGTGACCCAGACCTTGTGCTCCAGTGACCTACTACTCTTTTTTAACAGCTTGTGCTTTTCTATGAGCTTATACATCCCTTTTAATGACACTTTGTCTGGATTATTAGTCTGTGTTATTGGTGCTATGTGTAGTCTAATGAAGCAACAACAACTAAGGTGACAAGTGTCTCATACAGATTAATGAGGTCTTAATCAAGGTGACTGCCCACTGTGGAAAGACTATCAAGTTGAATCACTTATCTCCTATATATGATTTTTCCTAATGCCTTTTCGATAGGAGAATAAAAGAAAAATCTAGAGAATGAAAATGTAAGGGGATCATAGTTGTTTGAAGGAACCCATGTTTAAATCGCTCTGACAATTCTTAAAAATTATTATTCATTTGCAGATATTTAGGAAATGGTTAAATTGCTTGAATTACCAGCCAGTGCTTCCAGAAGCAGATAAATTTATATAGTGTTGCTACATCTGCAGTTGTAGGCTAGCATGTCAATGGTTACTTTCTCAATCTTTGGGATTTTTCTTGATCTTTGGATTTATTTATTTTATTTATTTGCTATATGGTTGTACGGTCTCAGCTTAGTTTTGGATGTAGTTCTATAGCTATGCATCACATTATGCATAACTAGTAGTGGTTATAGACTGTCCTTTGAAAAAGCATTTAATTTTCGTTCTTGAGAGATTATCTGTTCCTTAAAGCTGTAAGCTGAGGGATCTTGCTGTCCCCATTATTAAGGCTTCAATTTTTAGATAGTGGAAAAGTGTTTTAATTCTTTCTGGTAGTGTAATACTTTGAGGTACCTGGAGCTTTCTGTATGCTATACATTTTATCTTTTTACCATTTAATAGTCTGACCCCATTTAGAAAACATTTCAGACTGCATGTCATGTATATTATTAATGGCAGTATTGACTTATAAGATCAACTTTAAAAGATGACTTACTGTTTTACAAGAAAACCATCATAAAGGCTAATGTGCTTTCTCTTTGTACATCTACTTTTCTACCCATTGAAAATAATGATCAAGTCAAATGTCACTGGATTATTATCCTTGCTCTGAGAAACTCTGTATAATTACATATCCTGATAAAGACATGTTCTTTTTATGTTGGGGAATAGATATACTGATGTTGCATTACCTGCAGATGTGGAATGATTAATCCCTGATGTTAACATAGAGATTGCCTATGGTTAGGCAATAACAGCATGCTTTTTTTTTTTCAGTTATTCCACTATTTATGAAAGCTGCATGAAACAATGTAAATTGTTGATGTTTATGAGAAGTATTGTTTATGAAAGTAAATATTTTCCCCTCACCCCTCTATCATCATGACTAAGATACTTTAACACTTTAAATTTTATTTTCTTTCCCATAAACCTTTCTTCCCCTCCTTTCTTCCCCCAACCCTGACGTTATGTAGTTGATTTAATTCTCTAGATTGCTTTCCTCAAGCTCTAACTTGAGTTCATTTTGTTATGTGGTGACCACAGTTATGGATGACGCTCCCCCTGGCACTCAGGAGTACATTATGTTACGGCAAGATTCGATCCAATCTGCGGAATTAAAGAAAAAAGAGTCCCCTTTTCGTGCTAAGTGTCACGAAATCTTCTGCTGTCCACTGAAGCAAGTGCACCTCAAAGAGAACACAGAGCCGGAAGGTTTGTGGCACTATGGATCCATGTTCTGTTTGTTTCTATTATTTTTATTTTTCCATGTATGTCCCTAGAGTGTGCTGTGTGTTTTCCAGCCTGTGTCAGTGCAGTGCAACTGATGCAGGAAGCGTGATGCACTCCATGTCCCCCTTTGCTTGCCTGTTAGTGTCTGATTCAGCTATCACGGGACACTATATATAAGCTATGTACAGTATCGTTCTAGATGAGAAGTAAAATGGCGCTGCTTTTTCTTAAATAAAGTTTGTTTGTTTCAGCTCTCATCATTACACACTGCCCTTTTTTTGGCTGCCAAAAGTTGCTTGCTATTTAAACAGCATCAATTCCAAGTCGGTTCTTTGCAGTAACGTTTCTGAAGCTGCACTTTGCTGAAAATAATGGCACTTAGGCTCAGATTCGGCTTGTCCCCAACACCTTTCACTCCATAAGGCTTCTGCATAGCGCTAGAGAATGCTCATGACAGCTGTACTTCAGTAAAGCAGGATGAAGTTTGTATGTAATGCACGTCCGGTTGCATTTTGGAAAATGAAATGCATGCAGAGCAGAAAAAATAAGCAGAATGTTTTCTTTTTCAGATAAAGCAAAGGTATGGTCTTTTCTAATGCTGTGTTAACTAATATGAAATTATTAATGAGGTATCCATATCTTTAACTTGCTGGTCCAGTGTATTTAAGATGAAGCTGTTTTTTATTATATTTAAGAAAATATTTCCTTTATTGTTCCTTATGCGTTTTTCATTACTGCCTCCATATTCCACATGGTAAGGCTTCTACTTTTTGCAAAAGCTTCAGTATGTGCCAAGACAAGCAATGCTACTGCTGGTAGATGTATTTTAAGATGAAATATTTCGGGGAGATCTGTGTTTTTATTTTAAAAAAAAAAAAAAAAAAGGCATTTCTCATCTCACCAGAAATATTCAGTCTGACACAAATACTGGTGTAAGGTGCGGGGAGAGATTTTTTTGTTTGTTACAGTGATGTTGCAACTGAATTTTAAAATTGGGTTTTGAAAACATGAGGTCTAATTCTTCTCAGTTCTGGGGCTGACTTGGGTTTTGATTTTGCAATTTTGAATTCAAAAAAAGTAAAGCTGAATCCCATAGCACTCTTCTGGATTAACAAATATAATGAATTTCCTATCATCTGTCAGGATTTGAGTTTGTGAGTAAATTATGAGCCCAGAACTGCTCATGTCAAGATCCTCTAGGAAGACAATGACAGCTGAGCTGCTAGAGGTGCTCAGCAACACTGGCAAATGTTATTTTGTAAATTGAAGGTTCTGCATGAACTGTAAAGTAAAGGGTGTTCTGTATCAAACAGATTTGGGCTCTAAAGTTGACCTCATTGACCCACATACTGTATTTCACATCTCCTTTGTGCTCACGTGGAACTCCAGCAGAAGTTGATGGTTATTTCAGTGGAACTTATTACTGACAGCTGGATTTCTCCCGGTGACTAGCTCTTAGCTGCTATCATTTTCAGTGGATAAAACAAGTTACATACTAATGGCATGTTCAAGAGGAAAACACGGGAAGTGGATTTGTGCAAGGCATTTTATCTCCAGACTGAGAGTCTCCTGGGGGCGTGGTTTGGTTCAACACTGAGAATTTCAGGATCTGTTGGGAGAAGCTTGCAAGGTACAGGCTCAAAGTGAAGACCTAGAGAGCATCAGTTCTGCTGAATTGTTGCCTGAAAGCCAACAGTTGTTCTTAGACTCTCCATAAATCTCCATACTCTCTATCCCCAACAGCTGTTACTCCTTCCTCCATGGCATATGGTATTGTTAATCATTCTTACTGAAAATGTTTAGTTTTAAGAGGAACGCTTTCCATCTTTTACTGCAGTATACAAGGATGAATGTTTCTTCCCCTTCCCTCCTTTAGCCCTCCTTCTCTCCTCCAGGAATTTTGCATCACTAGACAGGGCACAAGAAGCTATGGCCACTTACCCCACAATCAGCTGACTTTATGGGAATTCATACAGATATTATTTCAATGGAATTTTTATGTTGCATGATTTCTACAGATGTTTCTGTGAAAGACACTTCTAACATAAGAAGGAAAATACATGTTTAAGAGTCCTTTTAGCCTCTCCTGCAGCTCAGATTGCCTAGGGTATTTTTCTTTGAAATCTGCAAATGGTTTGGCAATGGTGTTAGACCCCCCTGAAAGGCTGACGTGTGTCATCCTTAGTGGTTCACTGGCACAAAGCTGAAAACTTACGAGTATGAAATGATTTAAACTGAGCTATCAGTGCAAACACAAGAACAGTCTGTTGAAGTCAATGGAACAGCTGGAAGAAACCCGATCTGAATACCTTCTAGTGAGAACCCAACAGTCAACAGCTCAGTTGTGCCGTGAGGATGAATGATAAAAAGAAAAGAGAAAAAAGTTTAAACCTGTTACCATAGTGTAATTTTCACATTTTTAAAGGTACTGGAAAGTACAATAACTAAGTAGCCATTATGAAATTTCCATTTCCAATGATGGCATTTTACTTAGGTTATGTGAAACATTGCAGACTTGAAAGACTCTGCAGTGAATATAAAAATGTACATTTTTCTTCTTTAGCTTCTGAGTAATGACATAGGAACACAAAGTAAATCCTGCAAGTTTCTAGCACTGCAACTCATCTAAATATTTTATTTAGATGATAGATTTTTTTCTCTACACTTTTTAACCACACTTTCACACAGGGTAAGTGCTTGGGCCATCTCATATATCACTTCAGGATTTTGATCTGCTAAGCATGTATGATGATGTCAGGTAAAAGATTTTCCTGGCTTTCTGTGGGCGTGTTTGGGGAATACTCTACTACGTGCTGAAATACTTAAACAGCACCTCATTCTGGTATTTGAAATAGGCGACCCAACAGATTTATTTCTCTTATCTCAGACCCATTTCTAAAAACAAAATAGATCCTTGTTTCTTAACTTAACTTGCCTTGGTTTCTTCTTTTCCTGATGCCCAACCTGCCTGCAGACAGTCTCATCATTTTTCACAGCACCCATGTGCCTCAAATACACCCAGAACAATACTCAAATGCACAGCAGAAAAGGTTGGGGCCTGGTATATTCGATATCAACCTGCAGGACATACAACTGTTCTTGGTCCGGTAACTATGGCAAACACAGTCTATTTTAACTAATAGATGTGGAAAGAAGGAGAGAAACAATGGGAAATTAAAAAATATATAATCTTTCCAAAACGTGGAAATTTCCATTTGGGCCCCATGCCAGCTGGATGACATCTGGATTGCACTTCACATAGGAAGCTGCATTTCCTAATTCTATGAGAAACTCTGGACTAAGTTAAAAGATGAACTTGTGCTTCATTCTGCATCATTTCAGCTCTGTTTTCTCAGTCATTCTACGGTTTACAAATGCTGTGGATCTCTCAAATGCAATAAAACAAGAGGAGCTGACATCCTTACCTGGATGCAAGGTCCTATGGGCATTGAGCATTGTTTACAGTTACATCCAAGCTGTAGCAAAATACAGGGTGTTTTTGTAGCTTCCCTTAAGCCAGGAATACACTGCTAGCAGGAGAAGGGCCATCTGAAGTACATTTTGCAGCTATTTGTTCTCTTAAATAGTTTAAACATAAGCTGCTGCTATCTGTGTAAAACATGGTTACGTAAAAAGAAGTCTGCTCCTGGAAAACTAATTTGAGTTGTATTATTGCAACCAGAGGAGAGAAAATAATGAGAGAAATGTTTTTTAAAAACACCCATTGGTTAGTCACAGTCACATAATCAAGAGCCTTGGCCTTTTGCCCACAGTTCTGTTTTCATGTTGTTTTTTTTTGACTTGGTAACATTTAGTCTCCCTCCAGGCATGCATAACCTTTTTACACAAAAAAGCAGGCAAGCATGGCAAAACCTGCAGTGGGGATGGGGACAGGGAAATCTGGGATAGCAGCTGGTAATGAGTAAAGGCAGCTTTCCTCAACCAACAGGAAATCTGATTAGATAGAAAATGTTAAGGATGCTAATGTGAAACAAGCAGCTTCGCGGTTGCCCTTGACAATGGCTTGTTATCTTCATCCCTAGCAATGGGATGACTGGCAGAGCCGGTCCCGGGGGCGAGGAGAAGGTAGGACACTTGAGCACATTATGTGGGAGGCTGGCTCTTCTGCCTGCTCCATGTGCACACGCTGTTTTGTCACCGGCAGAAATTCAGAGCCTTTATGTTGTCATATTGAATGTCCCTTTGGTGCTCCAAGCATTGTGTCAACACTGATAGTACTGTTACTTGGCACGCTAATTATATACTTCTAGACCAAATCAGTCCTATTAGCCCAGCTCCCTCATTCGCTCATGTTAATACATCTGTATTTCTGCATTTTAGAAAATTAAAGGAAGGGGAGGAGAACCTGTATTTGGAATCACGGAGAACTGTAAGAGGCTTTTAACTTTGTATATTGTTCAGATCTGAAAAAGGCTTTGTATTCCAGTGGAGGAATACTGAGGAATAATAGAGATGAGCAATGTGAAATGTAGGTACAGCCCCCTGTGCTGATCATGTCTGAGATGTTCAGAGCCAGCACGCTTGGCCGTGAGACACCAGTGGGGAGGTTCAGGATCTGTGCTGCGGGTGTGTTCAACCTTGGATTTAAGCTGGACCAACAGCTGCCTGAAAGGGGCTCGCTGGTTCATTAAATACAGGCTCCTGCTAAGTTAAGTTTCTAAATAGGATCACATTATGAGGGTTGTGCTGCCTTGATATTAATTGATCACATTTTTTCGTCTTCCAAGATGCTTTTCATCATGTCTTCAGCTTTCAGAAGGTGTAAAGGCTTTCTGAGGTGAAAAGTGAAGACTTGCTTTCCCGTTTTCCCAGGCTTTTGCCAGTAGGAGTATTTAACCCTTTCCTGCTGCAGATAAGCAGTCTTGCCTGGAGCAATTCAGCCCTGAGAAAGGAGTAAGGGAGGGCAGACAGTCTGCTATTGCTTCGTGTTGGGCCCTGCAGCCCTCAGTGCTCTCATCATCACCCTTTCCCTCAGCAAAGACCCCTTCTTCCTCCCTGTAGGAGGACTGAGCACCTCTCAGTCCTCCTGCAGGGAACGTGAGGTTTTCACCCTGCCTTGAGTCCTGGCACTGGCAAGAAGAAGCAATGTGCAATGCCTGAACCTTGTCCAATATCAAATGAAAATAAGCTCTAAATTCTGTCTCTCTGGAGTTGCTGCAGCTATGGGATCATATCTGTTATGAAGAATGATCTAGAAGGAGTGACAGAGACCACAAAAGCCAAAGGTCTAAAGCTGCCGCAGTTAAAATGGCTTTTCCCCCAAGGGAAAGCAACTTTGGTTTGAGTGATTAAGTGACAACCTTCTATTTCAGGGCATTGGGAGGAAGTGGTGACAACAGCACTCTTACTTTCTTCAGATGCTTAGTACATAAAGCAGAACAGCTCAGTTCTGTGAGTGGCTGAGCCCTCTTGCCCTGATCCTCCAAAGCCTTTAAGCACATGATTAACTTTAAACATTTGAGTGCTCCCAGCAGAGTCAAAGGGGATGGGATGTATTTAATGAGCTTACCTGAACATAGCCTGGGCCTGGCTCGGGTTCAGGCTCAGAGAGTGCAAATCCAGAGTAATTCCACCAAAATCCAAGATTTACTCAATATTTACTTGTCTGCAAATGAGATCAGAGCCCCATTGTAGTTTAATTTTATTTCTTCTTTTCTTACTCTCTTAGGAGTTTATATGGTCCTTATTGCTACAACCATTTGTGATTGAACATGCTTATCCTCACAATACTCTTGTGAAGTAGGAACGTTTAATGATTCCAGTTAGAAAGAGGGAAGTGAAAGACATGTTTCTCAAAGCTATTCGGACATCTCATCCATGTTAGTATCAATAACACCTCCTACTGAATCAGCTGAGCATTAAGTACTTCACTGTTTATCTTTTGAAGTTTTGGGAGTGTGACATGCCTAGCTTTTGGACTGTTCTTTTGGCTGCTGGACATATTCTTTAATGCCCAGGTGTTTCCTGATGTCTGTAAAACACAGTCAAATTTCAGTGTTGATTTCAGTGAGTGCTGATTTTCCAGTATCCTTTCCACCTGATTTCTTGGTGACTGTCCTCATTGAGCCATCAAATGGATGGTCCCAAATCTACAGATAACAGATAAACCAGGAAGGCACCAAGAGTTGAGGAGACCTCACAGTGCTTCTGTCTGCCACCTCGCCTGGTCACAAGTTGGAAATTAAGTGCTTTTGGTACTGAGTTTTCCTGGTGAAACAACACAAATGTGCAGCTCTAATTGTGACGTTTGCCAAATTCACACTCTGTAGTGTCAGAGAAGCTTAACTAAGTAATGGCATTAAGAGTAGCCTTAGAGCTTTTATTTCAAGACCGTGGATTTTAATTCTCAAACTGGAGCTGGCCTTATTGCTGAACAGGTCGTGGCGACCTAAAGAGAATTCTTACCTACCTGTGTGCTCTTAGGGGCAAATCTTTTATCTATGACACTATTTTGCTCTAATCTCAGAATAAGTATTCATTATGGAGCTGGTATCTGACACTTAGCGTATCTAAAGTAGGATATTTAGACCAAATGAGTCACACAGATGTGCTTTTCTCATCTCATCTTTTAAAGGACTCTTTGAGAGCTTCAAGGAGTGCTCCTTGTATGGAGGAAGGCCTTTGTCTTGCTACATTTACATTCCACGATTCTCCTGAGAAAGCATCAGGCTGCTCTTCAAACTGTCCTCATCTTAAATAAGATGATGTAGTTCTTTATTAATAATAAGAGATCTTTGTACCTTATTCAACTACATGGTCCATCATAATTATTGCACGACCTTTTATCAGTGGTAATGGCTGTAGTATTTGAATATTGGCTTTCGGATTGGGAGCATACCAGTTTTTCATGCTGTTCTAGGTTAGGAAAGCTCCAGAAACAAATTGTTAAACTTTTTGGCTATCACTGCAAAGCTTCTTTTCCGAGGATAATCACTTACAAAAGCATTTAAGCATGTCTACACAGTGCAGTGGAGCATGCTACAGAGATCCCCTAGCTGATGTCCCATATCTATACGGCACAGTGCATCAACATGCAACAGTAATAGTTGTCGCAGTGAAAACCATCTTAAGTTGCTCACAGTGTTATGTTGCAGTGGGTCTATGCTTACCAGTTCTAGGGTTAGCACAGCTGATACCTAACTCACGTTTCTGCTCTTTGTTCTATCAGCAGTTTGGACATTCAGTAACAGATACATCTGAATGCACAAAAGTGAAGCCAAAACAAATGTCAAGGTTTATCAGAAAGCCTAACAGACTCCATACCTCTAGGATGGTCTGGAGAAGAAAAGATCTATGTTAGCATCAAAGCCTGATGACTAGTCTTGCTCACTGGGGAGGAGATGGAGGTTACCTTCAAAAGATGTTCATAAAGAGGTTAAGATTAGGGTATGCAGTGATATAGAGGAGGTATAAATAGTTAAATATCTGTCACATTTTTCAGGTAAACTAAATAATTCTTGCATGTTGATTTAGCAAGGAAAAAAATAAAGAATATAAGCAACATATTGACTCTGCAGAAGAAGTCTTTAGGTGCCAGCTGTCCTTCATGCTTGACATTTCCATGTTATGCAATAGTCCCTTCTACAAAGGTTATTGGTGCAGCTGTGTTATTTCTCACTATTATAAACAAGTTAGTCAAATTTAGCTTTCACAACAAAATAAAAACTAGTGGACGCTCTTGAGATTTGTGCCAGCATCATTAAGACAGATTATAATTTGTTTTGTATGGCTCTTGACATGGAGAAGTTGGAAGAATGTTAATGTAGAGTGGTAAGTGGGCGTAATGTTAGGGAAATAGCTAAGCATCTTGATTGTTTGTCTTGAACCCCATACAGAAGAAAAATTAAGTAGACCAATACTACTTTCTCTTAATTTCTCCAGTTGAGGTTTGGTTTCTTAATAAATATTTTTTAAATAACAGCTTAACCTTTCTCCTTATGCTTGACTTGCCTGCCGGATACAACACACCAGTCTCAAGGTTTCCTTCCTTTCATCTTGTAGAAGAGGCACATTTCATTCTTCAGCTTTGTTCTGTGCAACCTTTATAAAAAGGGTAGAGGCTTAGCTGTCCCTAGAGCCTCACATCATTAGGGGATGAAACAGTGAGACTTACTACAGAGGGTGAAAAAGTATCTGTATCAGCAGAACTTACTCCATACTGCAAGCTGGTACTACATCTGTGGAAGTTGCATCAATAAACCATCATGAAACTTGTCAAACTGTTGGCTACTGACTTTGGAGATAGGGCTGTTTTCCCTGATACCTCCTGCCTGCCTTCACAGAGATCATTGGTTGGAAAGCTTTACCAACTTTTCAGTGTTGTGAAGACAGATTGGGCTGCAGAATAAGCCAGCCATGAAGACAGTCTTCAGCACGAGAATCTGGTACTGCAGTGAACACTGTGTTAAGTTTTCTGTCTTTTGATAAAGGCATTAACAGCATAAACCACATTTGTGGTGACTGACAGTCTGTTCTCCTGGCTTTCCTCTGAGCAGCCAAACGTTTTTTCATTTCTGCAATAGGTGATGCCAAATAAGAAAGTTGAAAGAGTTGTTAAAAATGTAAGGTTTATTTCAGTTGTGTGCCTTTGCTTAATTGGTGCCTGCTCCTGTTTTTCTTCTTCCACAAATCCAGCTTGTCTGAGTTGATAGTCAAAGACCAAGTTTTGCTCTTTAGTCGCTGTTTCTCAGGTGAGTATGATCGATCTCTCTCATTCCAGAGAGGTGGCAAAGCTGACATCAGATGTAGCTGGCGTCTTTCAAATATTGTTAGTAGAAAATATTTAACGTTCTCAAACTCATTGTATTCTCTTTTAATGATGAGCTATTAATGTTAACCCAGTAGAGTTTGTGTTGTTGGCCTTCTTATGATGTTTTGATTAAATATGTACTAAAACAGTAGTAGCAAAAATTCAAATGGGACTTGATCTGCCAAATGCAAGTAATCAGTTTCTTAAATCACTTGAATATTAGATGAATGTAAAAGTGGTGAGAAAGTTTGCTGGTCTTTGTACTAATAACAAAGGAACATGCTTAGGAAATTATCGTAATAACTGAAATATTTCTTGTAGTGCATTTAATACATGCAGTGAAATGTACAGTCATTATAACACTGGTTCTGGATAAAAATATATGGTGCTAATTATTTCAAAGTTCAGAGAAGCTTTAAGTCAAAGCAAACTCTCCTTCTGGTTTTGAAGAATATTTTTTATGATATGAAATTGTTACTGTAGTGGAAGTTATATTTCCTCTAAAATTCAGATGAATGCTCTGCTTGAAAAATTCCTTTGCCCCTTGACAGTTTCCCTCTAAATAACAGACAAGGAGGTTATTTAAAATCACTTGTCTGCTAGGTTGTTTAGCCACCTACCTTCAAGGCATGCTGATTAGCCTTGAGGAAGACTAAGCAGATCACTATAAGGTTCTTGAGTTAATATGGACTCCTCCTCTTTAAAAGTGATAAACTCATAATGAAAAATTAGCATGTTGTTTTTAAGGGACAGCAATTTCTCTTGCTGAGAAAAGCCGCTGCTTCTTTGGCACACTAAGATATATGTTTTCTTAAGGATGCCTGTTTTGAATTTAAATACTATTTTTCTCACATTCGGAATACAGGAGAACATACTTTAGGATGTAATGTCTGTCGATGCTCAGCTTGTGCAGGCTGGTGCCATTGGGAACCCTGAGAACTCTGATGAGTTTTTAGGTCATTTCTGCTAAGGACACTTTTGAAGATAATTACGATTCATTTGCTGAAACTTTTAAAATCTCCATTCCTATTAATTTTATTTTGAAAGCAAGTTGCAAATAACCAGAGAATAATCATCAAGAGGAAAGAGAGACTGGGTGCGAAGGCAAGTTCTGATAGGAGAATGGGTATAAAGATCAGCAGAAGAAGAGAGGGCACTTTTAACTGTAAGGAATCATAGTTGTGAGGGGGAGAGTTTGAGATGGGAAAATGTGAGTTCTGTGAAGGGGAAGAAAAGTCTGCTAAGAGAGTGATTGGGAAGCTGGTGGTATGGACAGGTGAGCAGAGTTCTTTCAGATTATCTTGTTGGCTGCAGGTGAGATCCAGAACTGAAAAAGACCTCTCTGAGCTCCAAGAGAGCTAGAGGGCTACTGAATAAGAGAGGAGTTTGAAGCCTCTTCTGGATGAAAACTTGAAAGTAAGTGAAATGGCCTGGAGAGGACAGAGATTGAGGTTGTTTGGCATCACCCTATGGAGATCTGACCCCATGAGTTGACCAGCCAGATGCACTAGGCACAACAGGTTCTTCTCTAACTCCAAATTCATTGCTCTGTGCACACTGTCAGGTGTATGAAATTATTTGATCATCTAAATAGTGGATTCTAACCACACAGGTAGTTTTCCATATCCTAAGCTGAAGTAAGTTAGTGAAGTATATTGACTTCTCAAGAATGCTGACAGTTTACATCTGATCAGGTGTATTTATGGTCAAATTCTTTAATTTGCATATGTGAGTGACAGTGTGTGTAGTTTTGTTTTGTTTTGTTTTTTGTCCAAGAGAATGAGAAAAAACATGGGGTAACACTTGAACAATTTTTTCTCTATATAATCCCTCCTAAAGGAGAATTTGTACTGCCTCAACAGAATTGAAAAGGTGCCTTTTAAAAACTAATGTCTCAGAAGGACATCTTTTTTAAAACAAAACAAAACAAAAAAAACCTCCAACACTCCTGCCAGGTTTAAATTTTTTTTTTTAAGGGCTTTACTACCAGCTTTTAAAGTCAGCTTATTTCCAACAGAGTGATGTTGATATGGATGCTGGGCTACATTTTTCATTGTAAGTCCTTGGCCAGACTCTTATTTATGGATAAAATTGGAATTCAGTCAACCTGGGATGGATGCAGAGAGAGTGTTAGTTGGCTTCAGGTCAACTTATCATCTGAGTTCTGTAATACATCCCCAAAGATTTCATCACATACGTTTGAAAGGTACCAGTGACTGAACTAGGTGTTACAGGAGTTCTATACTTAGTTCTGCACTCTTACAGGAGATCTTTCCTATTCAGGTGCCAAATTCTCTGCCTTCATTCCTTGGTGGTTGGGTGTTTTATTTTTGTTTGTTTGGTTGGTTGGTTGGTTGTGGGTTTTTTTTCATAACAATCTTTCTATATATCCTATGTTCCCTGAGTCATTCTATTTCCCTCTGAGTCAATGTCTGAACGATCTATTGTTGCTGTATGAAGTCCACCTTCTTTTTGTTTAGTGCTAGGGAAAGAAGTCTGGCTGGGAGGCAGGAGGAGCACCTGGTAAAATGCAGTCAGCTTTTTAATCTCTTGGAGCTGGTGTCTGTGAAGAACGCTCACTTTTAAGGACATATCTATAGGAGGTTTTTTTGATACGTAGATCAATGTTTATAAGGAAAAATGTGTAAATCTAAACTCATACACTAAATTTCTCAAGAGACTTCTGTTGCTCTAAGTTGGTTGGAAAGGAAACTTCAACTGAAATGTTCATTTGTACTACTTTGATTCAGGATGGGGCTCCAGGGAAGGATCAAGACAGATTGACTTTTGCAGTTGGTAGTTTGGGCAAATTCACCAATAGTTTAGGGCTCATTTATAGTCTTTAAAAACTTGGTCGTGACAATGTTATAGAGTATGGGATAGTTGATGCCTAATTTCTCCATCATTATAATAATAGGACTTGTTATTTCCTGTGTAATATAACTTCTTCAGATTGGCATAGCACCATTTTAAGTCAATGGATCTTAAAGCTATGAAGCAAAGGGAATTGCAGGAGTGGAGCGAGCATTGGCTGAGGACCCGATTCCCAATGCAATGCTTTCTTCTAATTTCTTGAGAGACTAGGTACTCACAGTTGATTTTGTCAGTGGAGCTGGCGAAAGTTCTAGGAATCCTCTGCTTCTCTGTTAAGCCTAGCTGCACCAAGGGTCCTATAAAGAGCAGGTGATAATCGCTTTGCTTGCTTCAGCTACTCCTAATAGCACTTTTTTTCAGCAGTCTATTGAAACCAAATAAGAGGGGAGAAAGAAGAACATGCGCATAACTGAGATCTTTTCCGGAACTATGTCTTCTGTAGATTTTCAAGGTGTCTGTTACATGAAGAGTTACGAGGGAAGTACTTTCATAAAATGTTTCTTATTAAAGAAAAAAAGTGGTTCAACAAAAAAGGGATTTGACTGTGTGAGTGTGCCATATAATTTAATTGCATAGGTCACATTTCATTAGGAACTTTGCATTTTATAAATTGATTGTGTCCAATCTGGGAAAGTAAATTCAGCTAAGAAAATACTTTTTTTTTTTTTTTTTCTCCTAAACACATTATTTTTCTCTTTTTTTTTTTTTTGGAGTTTTGGAGAATTATCCTATTCTTCTTCCAAAATGTTTTTCATGTTCCTTTTGCATGGGAGGACTCCATTTTTATTTTCAAAAAGTCATGTGTTTTATTAAAGACTGATGCCCAAGTCCGCCTTTTTTAATCCCCTCTGTCCAAAAGTGTATATTTCCTGGGCTGAGAAGTACTTTCCTTGGAAAATTTTTTTTTTCTTAAATCTTCTGGTTAGAGACTGGAAACAGGCAAACCAGTGAAATGTCTTGGTCTCTTACTGCTAGCAAATAATCATCTTATGTAAAAGGAGACCAAATTATATGTTTCCATGTCCACTTCCAAACAGTAAGTTCAAGTTATATTGCATGTAACAAATGCAGGTAAAGATCTCTAGTCTTATCTGTTCATACCTCTACAGAGCATGTTTTCTCTGACAGTGTTTGGCATAGAAAAAGAGCATCAATGAAAACTTAGTAAGTACAAGCTATGAATGCAAGAACAGCTAGGAATTTGAAGTACATAAGAATATGAGAATGTAATTGCATGTGTTTTACACTAGCCATATATTTTCCCCCTTGGATGTCAGGGCTTCAAGGACTGGAAGTTAAAAGATTAACCAGCAGAAACACTAGCAAATGTCCTCTTCATAGAGAAGAGACTGTTGTGCTTGCTGACTTGCACTGGCATAGGTTCAGCTTAAAAATATTCAACATTTATTGACTAGTAAGCTACCCTGCAACAGCAATTGCTGTTGTCCCAGGACAGTGTATTTCCACTTAAGTATGCAATTTCATTAAAGTAATAGTCTTGGTTCTTATTTGCACTAGGTCATTGAAACCTCCTTTGATGGTCAGAAGAAGCTTTTCAGTGACCTTAAATTATTCCTTTAAGAATGTTACCTCACCTTTTAGTTCCCTTTCCACCGAGGTCATATAAACGTCTACTGTAATTGAACTGTGTGCTTCCTTAATAATTAACAAATGTTTGAAATAGCTAAAGACAGTCTTGATTTTTTTTCTGTAACCTCTATACTATAATTAAGTTTATTAGTGTTGAATAATGGGAGAGCCAGAAGTATGTTCTCCTTTCTCATAGTGAATGAAGGAAAATGTCAATGCAGAGACCAGATTAGAATCTGCACAGCATGTCAAATTGTTCTTCATGGCAAAATTACTTATTAGGGCAATTAATGCAGAGGTGTTGTGACTAGGTATAAAAAGTGCTGAATAGTGTCAACTTTCTAATAACTGATGTAAGTTCACGTCTCCTATTAAGCAGTGGGAGCTGGAGATTCAACAAGGAAAAAAGATCTTTCTGTGTGAATTGTGTGTGAATTAAGTAGCGTTCAGCATAGAAGAGTATTCCAGTAGGAAGTATGGAGCTAACGTCATGAACAAAGCACAGTAGTAAGTTTTCTACTTGGATTTCAGTCCTGAGAGGATTAGATCTTTCTGGATTGCAAGTGGGCTGCCATGACTCAGAGAAGAAGTGATTAGATCATCTGGATAATGGAGGCCACAGAATCTCTTCCAGACTATGGTATTAAGCACAGTGCTTAGACTCAAATATATCTCTTTGAAAGGCATCTCATCTTCAAGAGGGAAGAAATTAAAAAACTTTTTTTCCATTAGTAATTTGCTAATAACCTTTTCTTCAAAATAAGTGTTCCTTGGACTTATAATTAAGCAGGATGCAGCCTAAAGATTATTATAACTTTTTTTTCATGAAAAAAAGTGTTTTCTTGGTGGTCTATTTTCCTCTCAAAAGAAATTGATCTGAAAAATGGTTGATGCAGTGATTTCCACTTATAAAACATCCTATGTCTTACCTGTTTTCTAGATAGACTAAGTTTTGGTGTATTTAAAGAATTGCATAAAGGTTCTTATTAGAATATACTTAGGAAATTTAATGGAAATTTAGTTTGTGTTGAATCCTGTATAAGGGAAGTTCCTCAGCCACTTTGCACTAGCTGCAGAGGGTCTGTCTTGGGGCAGCTTGTTCTAGCATCATGCCAGGAAGTGGGGTGTCAGGGAGACTTGTGGCTCCCCCATCCACAGGGAAGAGATTGGGCCAGCCTTTGGGCCAGCTTCCACAACACCTCTATTCGTCCAGCTTTTGATTTTTATTTTATTTATTTTTAATAAAACTTACTTCAAAAGGATCTGGGACCCAGTAGGAAATTATTTCCAGATAGTTCATGAGCCTAAATTTTGGAGGTTGTTGTCAGTGGACTTCAAAACTCATTTATTTTCTAGCAGATGTCTGTCGACCAAACCAATACACTAGGAAGTTCTTGAGGGGTAGTATGTTAGTGAGAGTCCTCCCATGCCAAGGTATTTGGAGAAAGAGGCAGGCATGCCCTTCAGTCAGGACTGAAGTGTGTTTAATGACTGAGGTGACTGAGTGATACCAGGCTGTTCTCTGCTGGAACAAAGCCATTCTTAAATTTAATTTTAAGCATGTGTCATTTTTTATTTCTGATTTTCCCTCCTCTGCCATTTTAAAAGTAGTTAAATACAGTAGAGGGAATTTAGCGCTCTGAAAATGTTCTTATAAGTTCTGGAGTTGGAGAGAGAAGGTGTGGGCAGGCTTTCCCTAACAGCTCCTCAAGCCTGAGTCTTATGCTTCTTATGAATTGAGAACAACCCTGTTTCCAAGGTCATAATTGTACACTACGATTACAAACCATCGTGTGAACAGGGGATGTTGTCAGAATACTGTGGCCCTAAAAACCTCCATAGGCATGCCCACAAGAGGCATTTCTTATCTCTTTCAAGCCTGCTGTCTCGGTATTCCCCTCTCTGTGCATCTCAGGCACGTGAAGAAGACTTAGCCTTTGCATTGCTCTTTTTTCCCCAAGAGAGATCTCCTAAGCATCCAAATTGCACTTAGATCGGGGTTACGCAGGATGAGAAGGTGGGGAGGGTTGGGAAAAGAGGCCACATATGTTTCAGATGTAATGGTGTGGTGAATTATGAGTAACTAATTGGAGTGGTGTAATTAATGAGAGTTAATCAAAGCAGGGAAACATGCATATTTTCTGCAGGGTTATTAGTGTCTTTGTTATCAAATAGAATTCAGATGCTGGCAAATTTTAAGGTGATTGACAATTTATTTTAAAATTACACGCATTTGAAACCCCTCCCCCAAATCTGCAACAAATTAAAGTGTAAGAAATTGGCACAAATGATCATATAACTAAGGAAAGAAGAATGCTGTGCTGCTTGTGATCAAGAAAATTGTCTTTTAAATTCATTTTAACAAAGCCATAGGAAACTGTTTTGTCAGGGATCCTAGAGCAGATGCACAATTGATTTAATTATGTAAAATATTGATCACTGAAAACCTTCAGCTACAAGCAGACAACACACGTTAGAGAAATATGCATTAAATGTTGCATGGAACCGATTACAGAGTGGGACTTCAGGAGGAAGTAAAAAGAAGAGGGAAAAATTCAAGTTTGGCAAGCAGAAGAAATATTACTTGAACCATTTTAGATGATTCAGATTGGGATACAATAGCTTTTTGTCACATAAAAAATGTCTTGATTAATAATATCGAAAAGTAGGTTTTAGTTTTACAAATGGTACTGAATTGAGAGTCAAGTAGATAATGAGAAACAATTTAATCTGATACATGAAGAGGATTAATTTGAGTACCTGGGTTGTAATAGGGCAGCACAGCTCAATGCAGATAAATGGTAGATAATAAGCTTTGGAGTAAAGAACTCATAGTAAATGACTGCTCAGATAGATGCTGCAGCAAGCTGACTCGGGGAAAAAAATGAGAAGTTACTTGAGAAAAATTGCCTATTCAGCAGCAAAGCCAAAGACAGGAAATGGGCTATTGAACTGCTGTTGCTGAAGGAAAATAGCAAAGGATTTAAAACTTTGTCATTAGCACTCAGCAGTGCAGTATCATGCTAGTGGCTGTGGGAAGTGAGGTGGTGTGTGTGCATCAAGGGCAGTATGGCACGGCTGGGGTGCCATGGCCTGGTGGCTCTTGTGCAGGCAGGCACAGCTCCTTGACCACGGAGAGAGGTGGCCTCTGTCCCCACTTGCTCTTCACTGAGCATTGCCCTAAGTGCCCCAAAACCAGGGCTGGACTTGGTGCTCCTCTGACTCTTTCAAGCTAAAAGGAGTGGTGCTGCATGGGCCAGTACAGCAACATGTTGGTTTAAGCCCCATGTGCAAAATGCATGGAATGGGGTTGTTAGTGAGCTGTGATGTAAAGCCTGGGTGTCTTCGACAGCGCTGAAGCTGGGCGTAGCTCCTTCGTTGATTTGTGTGGATCTCAGAGCACACATCACTTTGAATACATGAATGTCCAAGCAGGTTTACTTATACCCTCTTTTTCTGCTAATTACATTTTTATGGTTGTAGAATTCAAAAGTAAACTTTACTTTTTTTAAAGCCTTGTGCATGCCTAATGAGAGTCTTGACATGAAAGTTTTCTTCATCTGCAGGTACCCCGGGAATCCAGAGCGTGTAGGAGCCCTGCTGCTCTACTAGGGCACTTTTCAATTATACATTTTTTCATCGTGATCTTCTAAATCAGAGTCTTAGAATGAATTTAACATAGTCCTATAATTACCAAATCTTGTTCTGCCCTTTCACCTCTTCAATATACAGCTGTGAAGGCATTTTAGTAGAAGACTATACCATAATAGGTTTGATCTTATATGTTAAAATGTCTGAGTGTGGCTAAGCAATACTCAGAGGGGACAGAGGAGGTGAGAACCGGCTCATGGACTGGGTGAGTTTGAGCTCAAGGAAATAGTCTGTCAGTTCAGCAGGACTGAAATGGGCACACCACCAGAGACACGGAGCTGTGTGGCCTTCGCGAGATTCAGTAGTTCTAATTATTGATACTGTCTCATCAAAATTATGGAGTCTGTCACAAAAGCCTGACAGAGACCCAAATGCCGGTGACTAACCTGCGTACTAGTTTCTCCATACCACAGATTTCCATCCTCCACAGAATGCGATCACTGTGGTTGGTGAGAATGTGCTAGACCATGCTGGCGCCCTATAGGCCGCGCTCTCTGCAGCAGCTGCCACCACTGCTAGATGCTTTCTGAGCCCTTTTCAGTGCTGTTCCCTGATGCCAGCTTTTCTTTGGCCCCACAACACCAAGAACGTAATAATTATTCTAACACTGCATTATAGAGTCAGGAAAATTATTATTACCCAAGGCAATTTTATATACAAGTTTCTTTTACAGTTATCTTTTTAAATTAGGGCAAAATGCTCTGTGATTCATGACTCAGTCCGAGGCTTGGGCCAAGGAAACAGAATTGCATGCAAGGAGGCAGCTGATTGCATTCTGTGCTGTGCTTTCTATTTTCCTGCAACATTATGGTATGTCCAGGAGATGCAAGGGAAACCAGAACGTTTTCCAAAACATCGGCAGAGCACTTCTGCATTGAGTACAGTGGCCAAGGGAGAAAAAGAGTTGGAAAAATCCAGAAGATTTTTCTGGATTTTTTTTTTCTTTTCAAACCCCTGAGTCTCCATCATGGGTTGGTTTTCAGGTTCTAATTTAGGATCCCAAGCCACAGAGGCTTGATGCTGTTGTTACTCTGTCACAGCCAGCTTGGGATAAATGTCCCCACTCACCAAGCTCTAGTTCAAATTTGCTGTTGTGAAGCATCCATATTGCTGGGCTTCTTGGAGCCTGCCTGCCCTCACCTTTTCTCACTTCATGTCATAGATCTAACTTTTTAAAGAAAATTTTGTTTTAAAATTAATACAGTCAAAAAGGCAGTTTAAATAACAGAATATTCAACAGTTAGTAAAGCTTCCTTCAACAGATTTGAGTGCAAGACTGAAAATGAACTGTTATCTTTCCAGTTATACTTACAGAATGCAAATTTGAATTGCAAAAAGGCCATTAAAAATAGCTTGTGCAATTTAAAACAGACTGAGTCAAACTGACAAAGCAGAAAATAACATGAACTGGAGATGCACTTGTGTGCTGTATCATGTTAATGATTCTGTTTTCTAAACCAGGAGCAGCTCAATAATATATGCTGTTTCCAAACAAATGTATGTTTTATTAAAATAAATTAAGATAGAGAAAAATACACCAGTGTGGGATGGGAAGGAAAACAATTATTCAGGAAGATTAAACTTGCTATACATCAGAGACTTGTGGGATGCCCCCACTGGGATTTTGTGTGCTGTTTGTAAAGATTTTATCTATAAATATTACATCTGGACTCAGTCATGCACAAGACCCTGACCCTGAGCATTACATGACAAAAATACTGCACAGTATGAAAAGTGGTCCAGATGTTTGTCCTGGTTTTGGATGTGGTAGAGTTAATTTTCTTCCTCGTAGCTGGTATAGTGCTGTGTTTTGGATTTAGGATGAGAATAATGTTGATAACCCGATGATGTTTTAGTTGTTACCGAGCAGTATTTACATTAAGGACTTTTCAGCTTCTCACAGTGCCCTGCCAGCAAGGAGGCCAGGGGTACACAAGAAGCTGGGAGAGAACAGAACCAGGACAGCTGACCTGGACAGACCAAAGGGATGTTCCATACCATATGGTTTCACGCTGGAAAATTAAGCTGGGTGGAGTTGGCCGGTGGTCTAATGCCATCTGGGACTGGCTGGGCATCGGTCAGTGGTGAGCAATTGCGTTGTACATCAATTGTTTTATATATTCTTTTATTATTGTTATCGTAATCATTATAGTTTTCCCTTCGTTTTCTGTTTTTGTCTCAACCCTTTACCTTTTTTCCCATTCTCTCACCCATCTCACTGGGCAGGGGGAATGAGTGAATGGCTGTGTACTGCTTAGCTGCCTGCCCAGTTAAATCACAACAGTGCTGTACATAGATACTTGCTTAAAAGCTATCCTGGAGTTCCAGTAATCAAATCTCTGAGATTCAAGAAGACAGCAGTGGTAGAACAGGAAAACATGGGCTTTTGTTATGTGTTTGGTCTAAAGGCCAAAGCATTTGTATTTTGAATTAATCTACTTCATGTAACTGCCTGGGTGCAATGGATATTTGACAAAAGAAGCAAGTTAACCCCCTCATAGCTGCAGCTGTGTGTCACTGGCAAACAAAGTGACGCCTTTCTCCAGGAGCCAGGCTGTCTTTGCGTTTCTCACAGTACAGCAATCCATGTTTCTTGTGCTGTTGACTTCTGCAGCCAAAACAGACTCCAGAGTTTCATTCTGCCTATGGCAATACCAAGAGGTGATCACCTTTGTAGCACTTACTCTGGCAGCTAGTTTGTGTTAGATACAGCATAAACTTTATAATGCCAATTTTCCTATCCAGGCTGATCTCCGAGTGTTATGGGCAGACATAATGCTGCCTGGCACTGTGATGTGATCTTTCCTTACATCTGCATTTTATTGTACATGATACGTCTGTGAGCGCTGGATGCCCAGAGTTCTCCCCTCTGGCTAATCTGTCTTTCCCTTGACAGCTATTAAACAAGGATTTATCAACATGACTCAAAGGTAGCTTTCTGGCACTTTTAATATGTAGAGATTTCAATACGGAAATGCTTCATCTTGTTGCTGATGCAGATCGTGCAGTGAACTTAAACCAGATGTCCTTAGGAGGACTTTGATCCAGTGTCTGTTAAAACAACAGAGCTGGGTCTTCAGACAAACTGAGGAACATGCCCAAAAAATGGGTGTGACAAATAGGTCTGTGGGTAAAGCCAGTTACTGAGATGTGAATTTATTTCCCCTCAGATGCTTAAACTGTATTTGCAAAGGCTATTGAAGACTTTAGTTGGGGCTGGGCGTTGGTTTTCTGAACTTCTACTCAAAATTCCATATTTTTCATAAATATATGGAGGTAAAAGGAATAAAGTCAATTTGAACTAGGCCCTCTAGAAACTAGGCTTTGTGTGAGGATAACTGGGAGGTGCTGTACATGGGCTCCCAGTATCCATGAAGTGCCAGTGATCAAAGTAGCTGTAGATAGAGCTTTTGGCAGGGATACATTTTCAGATGCTTTAGGATTTAAACTACTTTTGTAGTATCAAATAGAGTTGGTATGGGAAAGAGGAGGAGGTATCATAATGCCAGAGTGCCTATACTATATTTTAGAATCTGGGGTAGGTGGACGTCAGTTTCTACCCAGTATGGTAATTCCTTTATTTTCCTGTTCTTCTTCTTAATAGTGATAAAACTTGGAGAAAATTTCCTGATACTCAGTTCTTAGATATTATATACATTGTCCCATTCCCGGTAAATGAGTCTGTGCTCAAAAATTAAAATTCTGATTGTTTTGATTGTGGTTATGGTGTTATATTGCTGTCCTCAAGGGACTTTGGCCTATGCACTGAACTTTGTATTTATCTCCTGTTTACTAGCCCTTCTTCTGTCTGCATAACTTCCAAAAACCCTTCATCATTCTGCATTTCTGAGTAGCACTCCTTTCACTGTGGGTAATGCAGCCTTGCTAGTGCTTAGTGATAGCAATCTGAGTCAGGCAACTTGGCTGTCTGGAGAGCTGTGCTCAGATACGGGATAGTAGATATCCTCCAAATTTAGTACCACAGGCAAAATTGGTTAAAAGGAATCTTGCGAAGATAAGTGTATCAAAGACTGGGAGGCACTCAGGTGCAGTGCAGATCAGAGCTGGGGAAGAGCTCAGATGGGTTTTGCTGCTCCGCATTTGAAACAGGAGGAATGAATCTGTACTTCAGCTGTTAGGAGCCAGCTAAGAACTGTCACTAAAACTACAGAGAGAGCTCATGTAGCTCTTTAAGTAATATTCAGATTCTTAAAAGTGCCTCTGAGCTGTTGTTCTGCTAAATTATCCCATCCACAACAATACTTGTAGACAGAACCATCTATTTTGCTCTATGGGTGTTTTTTCTATAACCTGTTATAAGTACTCAAGTCTGCTATATAATACAAGATTAAGAAAAGCTGAACCAGGAAAATAACAGTAGATGTATATCATAGATTCTTGTACAAATGATGTTGAAGGAGAAGAAATTTCAACTACAAATCTGGCATCCGATTTATTTAAATTCAGTGGAAATGACGGAAATTAACTCTGTTGTTCCTTATTTTGTACGAACAAACACCAAGTGCAGTGAGGCAACCTGGATCTATCATCTTATGGAAACTTGTTTCCTTGTGATAACTTCTTTGTAAACTCAGCTGTAAGTGTTTTGCTTGATTGTCATGGGCACTGTGATGGAGCTAAGATATTTTGGCTATACACCTAAATCTGTTACGCTGGAATCCATGGCTGTGAGCAGGTTTAGTCTTACAGATACAAACAGCAGCACTCCAAACCTCTCCCCTGACAGTTCCTTGGTGCTAAGAGTGTTTTCGGCTGAGGAGCAGAACATTGTTTGGTTTTGTGATAAAGATATATACAGGAGGGCTGGCAATTAAATTCAGTGCTTGGGTCAGTGAAAATAAAATAGTACAAAGTAGAATATCAGTGTGAGTGGAATGTGTAGTACACACGGCCTGGTAAATTCTGACAATGGTTGGTGATGAGGAAATGTGAAATAAATGTAATAGTAATTTAAAAAGCATTCCGAAGTGGATTACTCTGAAATCTGACTGTTGAGCTCCATGTTATGTATGTTGTCTGTGTTTTCTACTGACTGAGGAGATGCAAGTGTCAAGGTAATACATTGGCAAAGTGTGAAGTGTCAGAGCACTGCCTTGGTGAGGACAAGAGCAGACATTAGGTTGCCCCAAGCATCAGTTATTTATGAGTCAGCTTCAAAAATAAAATAAAAAAAAAAGAACATTTGAAAACAGGAACTTGCTGTAGGACCCAGTAAACCAAAAGCTGTTTTTAATCAGACGTGGCAAATAAACCTAACCTTTCTCCCCCGATCCATGAGAGTCTAGAGTAGAAATATTCCATCCGTGGTGCAATTGATTATTGATTCCCTTTCTCCTGCTGCCACTTGGTGTACCAAAGGGTGGGCATTTTGGACCAGGTGGGGGTACTTTCCCCCTCTGTTTCTGTGCGTTGCTTAGCAGCTGAGCCTCTGACAGCACACTGAGCGCGGCAAGCCCAGCGCACAGTAGGAATGAAAACTCTATTTGTCATCTTGATAAATCTTATTTGTAACTCTTCTGTAAAGGATGTGACAGATTAGCTGAAGGAGAGATCTGGGGACATAGGGTAGCACACAAAATTTAATTCTGACTGATTGGATGTCACAACGCAAATGAAGCATGGTCTCACATGAGGTAGTAATTGCAGCTGTATTGTCCATTGCTTTGTATATTCATCGCATTCTCCCTATTGATTAAAAAGATGTTGCTATAGTAGCTGGAACACAAGTTTTCTCAGTGTCTCTTCTCATGTTTTATTGATTTTTTTTTTTTTCCTGCTTAATAAAAATGACAGTCCTTCCTGATTTCTGAAAGGAGACAGTTGTTTATAGCCCGTACGGATCAACAGCTTTTGTAACAGCTTAAACTGCAAAGCTATGTAGGTCTTGTTGGCAGTGATAAAAATAAGGACTGTAATTCACTCATAATGTCTGAGGTGGGTTTTTGTTTCACATTGCTACCATTGTGTGGAAATGGCAGTCTGGTCATTCTGTGCCATTTTGTCTAAAAGCTTTTCTTACATACAGGTAGCTGGACTGTCAATTTTGTCTCAGCCCCATCACTTACTGAGGAAATAATTCAAGTAAAGGCAGCAAAGTTGTTTGTCTTTACTGTGTCACCTTTTGGGGCCTAGGATACAGGCTTGATAAAAATGGAAACATTTCATGAGTTCTTTCCAGTTTTGATAAAATATTAACTTAGAAATGTAAAAAAGAAAATCTGTAAGTGGAATTTACAGATTTGGGGTGGGTGTATGATTTTTTTTTTCCTCAAACAAATTCTTTTAGTCTGTCCATGTTCTGAAATCATTTGTGAACTGACATATCACACCTCTTCTACTGTGTGTGCTCCAAAGACACATTTAAAAGAGGAAAGATGTAAAGCGGGGAAAGCTGCATGGAAAATACAAAGTTCTTCCACCTTTAGCCAAGATCAGATGTGCATTTCTTCCAGTGGAGTGGATTCATTAATTGAAAGACTCCAGCGTGCAAAGTCAGAACAGTGTAACAAGATTCATGTTTTTGTCGAAAGCTATTTGGGTCTCCATCCACAATTTAAGTGGAGTTATTTATCGTAGAGACAATTGTTTGTCAGTTTCCAATGCTAATTATCTGTTCAGGGCAGCATCTGTGTCTCCATCCCTTTACAGGTTCAGATTCTGAACCTGTTTGCATCTTTTAGATGTTTCTATATTATAAATACTGTATTATTAATGGTGATGATTCCATCCTCTCCCGGCCTTACTGAAAGTGAAAACAAATGACTTCTTTCTAGCTGAGACCCTAGAAGATGTTGACAGATGTAGAAGTATTTGTTTTGCAAAACTTCCTCTGCTTCCCTTCCGTGCTATCTGTAGCTTAATGAAAAGAGCAGGTGACACTGGAAATGATGCAGTATGAGTGTTGAAGTTCTCTGCTCTAACCTCTCTTGGACCACATGGGTAACATTTTGTAAAATCTGTAGGTGTTCCAAAACGAGTGGTCAGCAGGGCATGTTTATGCAAGTAACCAGAGCTAAATTGGCCCTAACTAATTAAACGTAATTCAAAGGATTCCAGTGAAACATCTCATGATACACAGAGGCCAAGAGGTTAGGAGATTGATTATCTGTGTAGGCAGTGCCTTTAAGCTCCAGGCAAATTTACACAGTTATTTTGCTCAGTTTAGAAATATATATATATGTATATAATTATATTTATTTATTGGGAAAACATAAAAAAAAAGGCCAGGGACAGAGGGTGGGATGCTATGGTTATAATTTGTTCAGTGGACAGATCAGAGCGAGTTGTCACAGCTGTCCCTGTGAAACATGTTGGAGGTGACTCCAACCCATAGAACTGTTGGGCCTTTCTGCGTTTTCCTGGATTTTGACAAACTGCAGATGAGCTAGCCACAGGTTCAGAGGGGTTCAGTCTTTTGAGCTGTTTTTCTGCTTAGGCTTTATTGTGCTGATATGGTTGAGATTAAGAAGATCTGTTCTGAGAGGCACCCTGAGAACCACTGCTCACAGCTCCTGAAGGAAAGACATCCATGCTGAACCCAGTCCAGACTTGCTCAGCAGCATTCAGTCGAACACTTTTGTATATTCAGGTATGTTTTATACTTGTATGAAATCTCTAAATGTCTTTCGATATTAAAATTCTCTTGATCTTCGCTAAAGATCTGATATATGTTCTGATATAAATATATAAATATAAATATATGTTATGGGATAAATGATTGCTTTAGGAAAATGGCTACTAATCATTACGCTCATCTGATTGTCCACTTTTGCCAAGTTTATTTAAAAAGCTGTAAAATGTGAAACATCCCACAGATAAAGGAACATCAGCTGTAGAGAAAAGCAGAAATCTGTTCTGTTGTCACAGTGCACTGGCTCCAGTGTTTATGTTCTAGGGTAGAGCTGCAAAAGCACTGATGACTAAAGAGTGAGTGTTTTAATTGCATTTAGCTATTTAAGCATTACAGATCTTAGCATTCCTCACTGAATTCTCTGGGTGTTTTTTCTTCTCATTTTATCCACCAAGTGTAATTAACATTATTACTGTGAGATGTTCATCTCAGTCTCTCTTTGTGAAAAATTGATGCTGGTGTCATTTAGGTGTTTTATCTAGTGGTTTGTCAGTGGCTTGCTGAGTAATATTCCCTATGGGAAGGTTATGTTTACCACGTTTCCTGTAGGTTTAATTGCAGGCAAAGATAAAAACAAACACTGGATGCTGCATAGATCGATTGGAAGAGCACAGCAAAATATGGAGTTAAGCATAAATATATATATATATATATATATATATTTTTTTTTAGTAAAATTTGCCTCTTAAATTATACTGAATTAACTGTAGCCTGGTTGTTGCAATACTGTCCTAGCAGCAGCAGAGGTAGGAAAATACCTGTTGTGTATTCTCAAAACTGCATCAGCATAGACAACTGTCATTGTATGCTGTTGGAAGGAGTCACCCCACACCTGAGGGAGCAGTGGGCAGAGGGGGCCCCGCTTGGCGCAGGTGCCTGGTCCCCACCGGCTGTGGTGCGGCCAGATGCTGCAGTGTGCTACATCTGGCATCCATGCAGCTCGCACGGCCTCGCCTGGCCACCCTGGGTAGTCGTCAGGAGCCAGCCAGCTCTTCCCCCTCCGTTCCAGAATATTTCTTCCTCTGATGAATTAAATGAAAGCGGCTGGCTTTCTTGCAGGCACAATGTACAGCTTAAAGTTCAGGAAAGCTGGAACTAAGTATTTTCTTGTCATTCTTTTATTAGCTGACCGTTAAGCTTGACGTAACTACAGCTAAATTGTAATCTGACTCTCACCTTTATTTAAATAAATTCTCTGGCTTAAAGTTGAAAAGATTTGGGAAAACTTATTAATACTGAGTATTGAGTCAAATATATATTCCTGGGTAAAAGAATGTTCGAAACAGTTTCATCAATACCTGGTTTCTCCATACCCCCCACCACTTTTCTTCCTCACAGTGGGGTGAAATGTTTGTGCACATCTCCAGTGGCACTTAGCCTTTTTTAGTGCTTTAAGTAGGTACTCGAATTCCCCCTTGACTCTTCTGGATGAATTGCCAAAAAGGGAGTTGTTATTACTGTACATCAGTCCTATAGTCAAGTGGCCACCTCTGTGACTGACAGCTGCATTGATGCGCAGAAGATGCTCTTGTGTATTTTAAATTAAGGAAACAGATGATAAAAATGAGCATCCCACACAATTTCCTCATACGACCTGTTCTGTTCAATGCTACCTTGTTCTTATCTAGCTCGGGCAGTGTTGTTTACCCCCTCTTTAGGTTTGCAGGAGCCTAAAAATAGCAGAAAGTGCATACCCCCATCAGTCTAAGTGATGTGTCGTCAGCATTGTGAGAACACGCACAAAAGACTAACTCTGCACCATACCTTGCCCTCTATCTAGGGCAGCTAAAGCTTGAGTTAAAAGAATGAACTTGGAAGTGTTCCCATTTTCAAGAAAATCCTACTCTGTCAGACCTTGGAAGTCATCAAATTCCCCACTGAATCCCATATGCCTTTGCTGCCCCAAACGCACCAGCACAGCACTGAGAGCACTGAAGTGCTGAATGAGGGCAAAATACAGGGCGTTGTTCGCCGTTTCAGAGTTGCACTTAGCCTGGCCTGAGCTATGAGGCAATGGAGAATCAGTTCCCACCCATTTCAGAGTTGCCTAGGGCCCAACCAGAAAGAATTCTGTGAAGTCAGATATAGCCCTTATTTTTTCCTTGGAATACTAATTTATGGGAGAGAAGGTTCATATATTATCCACCAGAAAGCTCATTTCATTGGTACCTGTGGTGGGCACTAGTCAGGGTTCCTTGAGTGGTCATTACGGTGATCTTCAGAGGACTTGGTTTCCTCCCGGGCTAGGTCTAGAGCTGTCTGAAGAGGCAGATCAGCAGCATCACTCTTTGAATGTTTCTCCCAGAAATTAAGCCTTGATGACCATGCCAGATGATTTGTGTCCCAGATGTGTTACAGCTGAAGGTACAGGGAAGGAATTTTTCACTTTGGGAAATCTGGAAACTGAAGTCTGGCTCCAAAAACTACATTGAATACCATGTTGGATGCCAGGGTGATTGACATAAAAGACAATATAAGAAGATGCAGAAAAACAAATTTAGAAGTGCAGTGGGCATGTGTGATATTATTTAACTGCCATTGTCATAGAGTCAGGTAGCATTTACCCCATTCACTCTTTTCTTCTAGATTCTAGAAAACTTATAAATGTCACCGGAATTAAAATAGTTTCTCTAATAAGTGGCAAAGGGGTAAAGACTTTTCTCTGTTAAAGTACCAAAACTCTATCAGCAAAGAACAAGCCCATAAAAGTTGCTTGCTGTGCACTAGAGGCAGCCCAAATCAAGAGGAGGTTTGAATCCATGAGGCAGCATAACAATGAGCCTAGAGACATCCCAGAACATCCTTGTGTGCTGGACGGTAATTTAGTGTAACAGCATCTGCAGATTGTCTGAAATTTTGACATTAGTGATGCTATGTACTTGTTATTATGCTATTTAAAAATGGTATTTGCTTCTCTGTGCCTAGCATTTCTAGATGGAAAATTTTCACTGAGATTTAGCTCCTTTCTGCATTTTACTGAGATTTCTGATATTTGTGGTTAACTCAACACCCAAGTGAATTATTTTTGTCTAAGCTGCAAGATAAGACCTAGTTTTTCAGAAAAACAAACACCTTTAAGTCCTGGAAAGTCCCTTACCTGAGAAGATCTCTCGGCTCCTGCACTGACTCCAGGAGTCGTCCTGTTTGAAAATTGGGCTGAGATTCTGTGCTGGAGTCCTGCAAGTTGGCAGCACTCAGCTGTCTGCAGGACGTTTGCATAGCTCTGTCAGCCTGTGGCTTTTGCGGGCTTCTCCTTGTGCTGGTGAGCTGTGAAGCTGCTGTGACGTGAGACTTGCCTTTCTCTGTGTTAGGCATGGAAGCATAGATTTGGGTGCCTGACTTGAAACACTTATTTTTAAACAGGGCCACAGCTTGTCTCTGAAAAGCCTCCAGGTGATGACAGCTTTTAGGCATCAATGATCATGACGGTGCTTAACAGGGGGGAGTGAAGGGAAACTCAATTTCCCACTTCAAATCCCCTAAATCATCTCTCATTAATGCTCATATTTCCATATGCAGCCTGTTCGCAGAGAGCAGGAAAGCACAGGCTCCCATGCCACACACAGAACATTTCTTCCTAGTTCCGCTTTTACTTGTCCTCTCGTCCCGATGTCTCAAACAGAATATGAAACTAGCTGCTCTCTTTATCATTCCTCAGCTTAACTTTGTCCTGTTTTCTGTTAGCATGTCAGTTGGTGATCAAACAGGTGAGCTGCTTGGTTGCTGGGCTCTTGGGAACTTGGGGACTCTGTCAGAGGAATTCAGAGCTCTCCTGTAAATGAGCTTGAGCTTAGTATAATGTTGTTGTTGTTTTTAAAAATGCTTTTAAGAAAGCCTGTTCTTGCCCAGCTATGGATTGCAGAGCCACTTGTACGATGGTGGAGTCCAGAATAATATTTTGGGAACAAGTTCTTAACTGGCTCCCATTACTTTCTCTTACTGGGTATGGAGCACTGCAAAACTTCAGTTCAGTTCCAAGGTACATAATGCTAAAATAAAGAGGAACAGTATACGGGGTCAGAGTGGTAAATAGGGCTGAAGGGAACATTCCCTAGGATGTCTGAGGCTGGGCTTTTCAATCCAAGCCATGAAATCAAGATCTGGTCCAGGTTCTTGAATATTCAGCACGATTTGTGTCCTGATGGTGTTTGCACAGACAAAGCACTAGCAAAAACTTGTCTTGGCTGAATCTTCCCACATCTTTAGCAACTGGCCAGGTACACCTCTGAAGATCTACACAAAAAAAGGTAATGTGACTCACTTCTCAATGTGCAGACAGCATGTGACTGGATTGTCTTCTGTCTGCCTGTCTCCTTTCATTGTCTCCGTCACTGAAGTACTTAAGAACATGATGTCACTGGAGTCATGTGCCCATTTATTTATGGACGTCTGTATTCGTCAGTCATTACCATAATACCCAAGAACTGGAGAAATGGGTGACTCCCATCCGTCTGCCCATGTCTGACAAATCTCTCCAAGCCCATCAATATAAGAATTAAGTACGTGAAAGGCTCACCTTTTGGTCTCCAAAGTTACTGAACCTGAATATCTGTGTGAATCTTCTTTCCAGTCCTGCAGCCCAGAGCAGGGTTTCTTAGAGCGGGAACGCTGGATGTAGGGGGAAGGACTGGATTTTTTCACTGCTCTGTGCTGCAGATCCACTGCAGAGCATGAGATACGCTTTCAGGTTTTTTCCTTGTTCACTTCTCTAGTGCTGCTGACTGACTGCTGAGATGTTCCCTAAAGCCATGCTTCCCAACTTCCCTCTTTGTCTCTGCAAATAGAGTTAAATGGGAGCAGGACTCCCTCTAATGCTGAGATGTGGGGTTAGAGCTCTCACAATTGTAATCGAGCACATAGTCACATAGCTGCTTAATTAAAAAAATGTAATTAAATTAAATTACATTGTTTTACAGCTGCTGCTTTGGAAAGGAAGTGGAGGTGGCAATGTTTAATGATGCAGACTTAGATTTGGAGTTTATGAGTTGGAAGCCAGAGGAACAGCACAGAAGACAGCGCTAAACAGCTGCCTTCCAGACTCTGTCCCCGAAAATGGGTGCTTCTTTCTGAAGTGCTGCAATGAGAGAGGTGCATTTTCAGTGTCTTGTAGCCCCAGATTCATGATGTGAGTTGTGATACCCACATCATTTAAGCCCTGTGCAATATTATTCCCAATCTCTCAAGTATCCTTCCCAGTGTATGAAGCACTTTCTAGCCTGGCTTGTGGTAGAGGATACAAGTGGCTTTTCAGGTCATTTCTAAAGAAGGGTGCCGTCTGGGAGCCTGTGGCTCTGCGAGCTGCCTTGGGAGCTGGCAAAACTCAGTGAGCTCTGGAAGCATGGCTCTAAGTTGCAGTTGTCGCCCTCTGTCAAAGGCCTATCTGAGCATAAACATTACTTGAATATGGAGCATTGTGGCCAAAACACAAGTCTGAGCCTCTGTCGCTCAAGTTTAAGAACAGGCAAGAAGGAGGCTCTAAAGACACCACAGGGCTCAACAGCCTGTGATGCATATGTCAAAGGACGGGTTTGTTGCACAAGCCTTCCTCCCGTAGCTGTTCTGATCTCCTCTGGGATGTGTATGTTCTGTGGTTTGAGAAAGGGCATCTATTTCTGGGACCATCAGCCAGAGATGTTTTATGAGTACAAGATTTGTTCAACAGAATTACACGGCCCATTTCCCTTAATGTCTGTTTATATCTAGACCAGGCTGGAAAGGGCAAATCTGTTTCATAGAAAATTGGTGTGTTTTAAAATTTGGTTCTGCCCAGATCTGGAACAAAATGTAAGACCACACAATTTTTCAAGAAAGGGAATGAATCCCCAGATTTGGGACCTGGAGTCTAACAGCCTGAGGCTGTAGAACCTGGATGCTGAGGATTTCCAGGATGTGAATCTGGGGCCTTGTGCTCAAAAAACTTCAAAGAAAGAATGGAAATAGTGAAGAAAACTCTTGCACTTGCTGGTGGTAGGGCTTAATTGGCAATTCCTCAAGCCGAAGTTTTTCTGCTGGTGATTATATATTTTCAGACCAGTAGGGTCCCAGAAATCCCCTGGCTTGTTCACCAACATCTTCCCTTTGGCAGGTCTAAAGACAGTGAAATATACCTTCATGCTTAAAAGGACAGAAATTATCCAGGTTAGGAACTCTGTGGGCTTTGTGGATTTTATTTATTTATTTATTTTAATTTGGCTCAAGACTAAGTACAAATATAGCTATTGAGCAATTTGCTGATTTCAGATGAATTCATCATAGGACTAGCCAGAAAACATCAGTGGTGGTTTTATGAAACTCCAGTGAAATTTCCCTGTAATGGTATGTCACTGGAAAAAATGATGAAATAGCCTCCTCTAGTGGCAAGTATTTTATGGAGATTTTTTGAGTGTTTGTGTCACGCTTTGTTCCGTAACAAGGAAAGTATGAATGATGTCTGTAAAATAACCGATGAGAGCTTTTTTTTTTTTTTGTCTGGTACAGGTTAATTCTTGTATTTCTGGTAAACACCACAAGCATCTTTTATTAACAAAATTCTTCCTGCATGATCAGTTCCCCACGAGTAGCATAAATTGAATATAACCATGGCACTGCGGCAGTGTTTTTAATAGCAAGAATGAAGACCTGATGTATGATAGTAGCACATAACAGCTCATTTAAATTATTAGTGGTTTTCTTCCTCACTTTTCTGCTAGTGTTTGGTGCAACATGTCATCTGTAGAATGTAAGCTTGGAAAAAAAAATGTGGAATTTTGTGCTTACATCAAACTTCCACGATGGCATTAGCTTGTCTGGCTGATGATGCAAGTCTAGGTAGGGTGGCGGGGATGGAGACTCCCACCTCACTTATACCCGTACCGATATAGTACAACTTCTGTCTTTTCAGGAATTCCCAGGTATAAATGTAATCTGATTCAAATTGCAATGCATTCTAGTTTTGCAGATTTGCATATAGAACTTGAGGCTGACTTTCCAAACAGTGCAGGGTGCTTCCTTATCCAAATCACACTCAGGGACATCTGCTCCTCCTTTTCTGTCCGTGGCTTATTTCAGTATTTTGAATAGCTTATTTTCATGTGTTATACCAGAAAATTAAAACAGTGCTGATTCACACTGCTATAAAACATAAGTAGGAAATGAAGAATAAAGTCTGAAGGATCAGACCCAACCCCAAGTTACTGTCAAATTAAATTACTTTCAACCTATTATTTTCCTCTGGTAAACAGTGAAATAATTGTTTTATTAGAGCTAATTTATTTAATTATCATAAATGATATGACTGTTTTATGAGTACTGATGTGTGTATTGATTTTGGCTGTAAATGCTTGCAGGCTGCTGAGAGAAAGAGCTTTCCTTGTGAGTTGTTTGCACAGAGCATTTGCAAATGGCATGGGTAATGCAGAAACAGAGGAGTCAGAATGGGTCAGACTTGGCAAGAGGCACCGTCATTTCAAAACCATCTGCTCATTACTGAACGCTGCAGCCGCTGTGGTTGGGCTGCTTGCCAGTTGGCCAGGACAGGGCTTTGGGTACATCATACTTGACTGTGACCTGGCCCAGGGTCTTTGGAATCTCCTCGGTTAGGGAGGTAATTACCAGACTTGACTCTTCTGGGCTGCTGGGGCCTCATCTCAGGGAGATTGAGGTCAAGTCTGCTGATCTCCTCATCCCAGAAATCTGTCTGCTATTTCCTTGCAGTTGTGTCAATATGTGATTTTCAGTGGGGTTTTTCAAAAGCACTTTGGAGAGTTTGATACACGTGTGTCAGGGAAATGTAATGGGTTTTATGCTCCTAACTCTCCTAGGTGTTTCTGCAAACCCCATCACAAATAAAAAAAAAAAAAAGTGCAGCATCCAGTTCTCTTTCTTCAATAAGTAAGCTAATGAGGGTTTAATCTTATTTTTCAGCTGCAGTGAAAAATAGGACAAAAACTCCTTTTAGCTTTAGGAATTGCTCTCCAACACCTGGAGTACCAGATATGAGTAGGATCACGCTTCTGTAGAGGCTCGGAGGAGGTACTTGCTGTGTTTTCTTTTGTGCTTGGGAAGTGAGTAAAAACGGTTTGTGGTAGAAGTTTGCTTGACATTTGCTTTCCAGGTATGATGTACCAGAGGAACACCATCACATGGGGCTCATGTAAATACACAGAAGGCTACAAGATTACTTGATGCATTCATCAGCATTTCGCCATGTTATGCACATGTCACGTGGGGAGGGTGTATGGTAAGAGCCAAGCAAGGAGCAGGGTCATTACCCTGAGCTGCTGTATAGTCGTCCTACCCCAAACCTCTGCAAATACATGGGGCTGTTACCACCTCCCTGGTGTGTAAGGTAGCAAGGACCAGTAATCTAATGTATAACCACACAGGTCAGAGTTGGAAATTACTCGAGATGCCTATCTTTGAGTCACTGGGAAGGTACTTTTGCTTTCTTGGGTATCTTGGGAATGCTTGACAAAGCATTCTGTCTGCTAATTAATAGTAATGCTGCTAGACTCAAGGTAGCCTGAGTATCGCTGCACAGTGCCACACTGTGCAAGTAGCTTTGGCCTTTAGGCTTTCCTCAACTGGCATATTCCTAGCAGAAAATATTTACTTTTGCACTGGCAGCTGCACAGCTACCTGACTCAGACACCAGGTCACCCCAGCAGGGCAGCTCCAGTGTCATCCTGTCCTTATGCAGCACATGGGACAATGCAAACAAGGGCTATTGATTTCTAAAGGAGAGAACGGAAGGTACTTTTTATTATACTTTGTATTGCAGCTTTATTGAAATGTGATGAATAGAATATACTAGAATTATTGTATTCCAAAGAGAATGCAATAACTGAAAACGTTCAGACCCCTACGTACCTATTCTGCTTTATTTACACAGTACAACTTTGAGACATTGTTACATGCCTGCAAATAGCTTACAAAGGGGTTCTCACACCTTTCTGCTTTCGGTCCCATATGTGACTGTCCTGTTTATGCAACTGAGCTTCCTTTGTGCTCAAGAACTCTTCATAAGTGTTGTACTGCATTTGTAGTGGATTAGGACAATATCTGACACTTGAGAGTTTGCAGCTGTTTAGTTCCATATGCTAAAAATCTGAATTTCAAACTTACCCTTTCTGTTAAAACTAAATGCCTTAATTGCAGAACACTGCTTAAACATGCTGCCTTGTGTGCGGACACGAACTGCAATAGACGTTTTCCAGCTGTGCTTCTTCTGGCTTTCTGCAGCCTCACAGCCGGCTCTTGTCTCCAGGTGCCTGTAGGAACATGCAGGATCCTTGCACAGCAGTGCTGCCTGCTGCTCGCTGGGAAGGCACCACCAGGTGGCAGATGATGCTAAGAAAAGAAAGTGCTGGCGCCTGCACTGACCTCACGCAGCTTCGTTTAGTGACTAGAGACAGAAACATTCCCAGCAGCAGAATATTAAAGAGTTTAATTCTTCCAGAGTTTCTTCCTTATATATGGATTGCACGACACAGTAGTACAGTCAGGTCAAAAAAGGGAGGGGAAGAATGGAATGGAATAATAGATACTTCTAGGCTAATATACAAATATATAATACTTCTAATAATCTGATACAGAAGTACAACAGGATGAATTGAGTCATTTTGTTCGGGGGCTAAAATTTAAACATCTGAGTGACTCTGTAAAATTATAATGATGACTAATATAAAAATGTATGCAGAGCAACAGGCACTAGTATCTCTGACAGTTTGGTCTGGTAGTTCAGATCACTTTCTTCTCCTTATTCCATCTTATCCAAGAAGGCAGAAACCTTCTTTTAGTCATCATCTGTGTTTCTTTGGAAGGTTTCTGTTGCAGCTGCTGTTTAACACTGCATGATGTTAGCATGGGACTGCTGAGACAGCAGTGCTGCACTTGCTGTCTGTATTTTGCATTTGACATTCTTTGGCCATAGCGGCAGCAGCAGAACTGGAGCCCGGCCTCTCAGCCTCTTCCTGCCATGCAAACTAGCTGGGCATTTGGTTGGGGTATGCAACAGACATATAGTGATCAAAACAAAGTGGAAATTGGACACAAGCTCTATATTCCTTTTATAAAAACAACAAAACAAGTTACTATGCAATGAAGAACAAGATGGTAATAAGGGTCAGATGAACACAGGTTAAGTTTTCGATGTACAAGTCCATTTTTACTGAAAAACTTTAAGAATAATTCTGAATTGCTTAAATGATTCTTGAGGTAGCTGAAGAGGATAGAATCCTGAAACTTTAGTAAGAACTGTTTAAATTTGGGGAATTTGTCATTAAAAGTTCATTGGAAAAAAAATAAATGCATTGGTGCTTGTGGAAAAAGTTACATTTACAAACAGATTAATCTTGTTCGTAACTGCAAAGGAGTAAGCAAAGCCACTGCTGGCTTTTGACTGCCTGTCAATAGTTGACATGGGTGACATAAAACCTATTGACTTGAGGTCAGTGGTTTGAAATCAACAGCACTCAGCAAGCAATTACTGATGGGCATGAGTACATTCCTCCACATGAGCCTTTGACTTTGTTTGTTTGTTGTTGGCTTTTTTTTTTTTAGTTAAAACTCTGGCTTTGTGGAAAGGTCTCAAGATCAACTTCATTTTTGCCCCAGTGCAGTTTTCTTGATGTGGTACTGTTTGTCTGCTGGCAGTAATAATTAAAGATGTTTTTAATAGTACAGTGTATTTGGATATCAGCAATATTCACAGCTTGATTATATGCAGCCATGGCATAATAAACAGTGAATAGTCTAAACTTGTGCAATTCACAGCATGATTTCATTGCTGTATACTTGTTGCAAATTCCAAATACATAAGCAGTAATGTGAATTAGTAAACACTAAAATATCATTTTGGGAAAATTATTTCTTAGTTGTTAAATTGGCATGCTGCAACTTTTTGGTCTACGTTCAGCAAAGCATAAATGCTAGAAAACCTTAAAATGCTTTGCTGACTTCAGTTTCTAGATCTCATCTAATTTTCAACAGTGATTTTGTGTACCTAAAGCCCAGCATCTTGCATTTGCTACTGATTGTGTTAGAAGGATTTACGAAGTTGCTGCTCCCTACCTGGAGGCTAGTCCTTTTCCTGTTGATATGCGAGTTGGTAAATGCTCACTGCTGGTCCATTGCACTGCAAAATAAACCAAGCTCACGCCCACATGACTTATAAACATTTTGTAGTGGAGGGAGTGGTAGCTGGTGTAGAGGTGGAGCCTTTTTAAATAGTTTTTCCGTATGACTTGTAATTGTAGCGGACTCCACAATGACTAAATCATGCTTACAGACAGTATTTGACTTTGAAATCTGACTCTGCTTCTAGATTGCATAAATCTCATGTAATATGTGGCCAGGGGCTTAACTTGCTCTGCTGAAGAAGGATGAGTTACACATGGTCTCGGTCAAGTTCAGCAACAGAAAATTCAAATCCAGACCTTGATTGCCACAATTGAATACTACTGTTTGCAGTACTGTACATCTTCAAAACCAAATCTCAGTGGCTTCTTCCTTCCTCAAAACTGTGTTAGGGATAGCAGGTTTTGTTGACCACAACTAGAATATCTTCAATATTTTTCACTAAGTCCAAATGACAAAAAAGGATCTTTTCTGAAAATGCAGAGTAAAGCTCAAAAATTTCAAAAGGTGGCTACAAGGTAATTATTTCAGTATAGTTAGCAAATGTAATTCTTGCAACTGCTTTTAATACTTGCAACACTTATGGTACACCAATAGTGCAGCTTATTTAAAGAAGATAGAAAGTATGGCACATATCCTACTTCAGGAATGTTGTTAAAGCTATTCATACTGCAAAATGCCTTGCAATAGAAGATACCAACTAAACCAAGCACCAGACTCCTATAGCTGGCGTAATGTACTACAGTATCCTGTTACAGGCATTCTTTGTAATTCTAGGAGGCAGAAAATAAAATCTGACACTCAAAAATAATAAGTTTAAGTAAATCATGTAGGAGAAATGTACATTTATGTCCAAGAAATGGTTAGATGTTGCCAGAACAATACAGATACATTATGAATCTTTAATGATCTCTGAAAGTCATAATGGTCTGTCACTAATGCCCATTAATGATCTCTCTATACCACGAGTATGGGCTTGATGTTTCTGGCTGGTACCTTAGAGAATACTTTAAATATGCCTGAAACTTTCTCTGATCTACTCCCTGTGTGTCTGCTCCAAATGTAGACTGCAATTGTCTGGGTAGGAGCAGCTTGTAAAGCAGCATGGCTTTGGGGTTAAGAAAGTCGTATTCAGGTAAGATGTATTTAAGCAATATTTTTTTAGAGGAAAAAGCTAGAAGGTATTTCCTGGCAAGTAATCCTCTGTAGAGATGGTAAACTATATAAAGAAATTAAAGCCTAATATTTCCTAATATGAAGAATGTGTTAGTTCTTTGACTTCTTGAATTTGCTTTGGTAACTCTTAAAAATACACTATTTAAGAAGGAAAAAGCAAATGTTATTGTTAATTACTACTGATTGGAATGGTAAATATACTGAATATGCTGCTGAACTGACAATTTTTTCCTGTTCAAACAATGTATCTCAGATGTTGCACAGGTTGATTTTATGGCCTTTTAAACATCCGTGCTATGTATTTAGTTAATTTTGTACCCAAGATTTTTGTCAGGTATAAAGCTTGCTTTAAAAGGAAAAAATAATAACAATAATAACTCCATTCTGTTCCAACTGCCTTTTATGAGAGTACTGTGCCTAACATTAACTGAAGAAAATCTTGTTATGGTGATAATAACTTGAAAACCATTGCATTTTTTTTAACACAAAAACATTAGCTTTTCTCTATTCTTTTGCAAAGGTTTTAGAAAAAGGCTTATGGTGGTGTATTTTATTTATTTTTCTTTAATAATGAGAAAATGTGTTCCCTACTTCTGGTATGTGAAATGATTAGATTACTCTAAGAACCAACGCCCTAGGGCTGGAAGAGAAAAACAAATCTAAGGAATCAGAATATACCACAATGTCAAATAATAATCTGATAGGCAGTGTGTACAGAGTTATATATTAACTGTGTTTTCTATGATATATATCATTCTTTATTAGAAATCACTCAACATGATTAGTAAGCAACTTTTATGATATTGCACGTGGCATCCATGTTGTTGTTGTTTTTCTCCTTGAAATGAATACAATAAATATAAATAGAGTAAACTGTAGAATGAGAAATAAACTGTCCATGGTGTTTTGGCAGCTTAAAAATTCATTTACTGAATGTAATCACTCAGTACGCGATCCAGATTAACTGCTGGATGCCTTGTGCTTCTGTACAAGTGGTAAGTTTTTATAGCAATGTGACGGTAAAGATGGAGCAGATTTGAAACCACCCGAGATTTTGCTAAAAGTTGGCTTCTCGGGAGCGCACCGCGTAGCCGGTGTAAAAAAAAAAAAAAAAAAAGAAAAAAAAAAAAGAAAAAAAGAAAATCGTGTAAAGGCCCGGGGCTCCTTCTTTAATCCGCCTCCACGGTGCTGGGCGGCGTGCGGGGCGGCGGAGCAGGATGCGGCCGGGAACGGCGGCTCAGCACCGCGGACAGCAGCCACCGGAGCGGCTCCTCGGCCTGGCCCTGCGGGGGACGGCCCCGGGGACAGTCCCCGCGGGTCTCACGGCCGCGCCCGGGTGCGTCTGAGAGCGCGAGAGGCTGCCCGAGCTCCTCCTGAATAGAAAAACCCAGTGCGAAGCGCAGAAATCACAACAGCTGCTTGCCGGGACCCTGCGCTTTCACGTTTGCTGCTAATTACAGCCGGAGGCGCCGCGTACGTTTGTTGTGATTAAATATCACCAGTGACCGGAACGAAACGGGGAACGAAAGCGAATGACCTTGCTGGGGCAATTACAAGAGCTACCTCTAGGTGGCCCTCTTGTGTCTGGTTTTGGCAGTAATTTTAGACGTTTGGTTTTTCGAGTGAAAGTACTGGAAACTGGTCCTGTTTGATTTGTAACTGTTTACAAATTAATGTTCCACAGCGTGCTTCCTGTACAGGAAACTATATTTTACTGAAAGCCTCCTGAAAGGACGTTGCATCAGAACTTTTTAAGTGGGCTAAAAATTTATGGCCGTGATGGTTTAAAAATATAATTACTGAGTAAGACATTTCATATATTACAGATCTGGGAAAAAAGAAAAAAAAAAAAAAAAACACTGAAGAAAGTGGAAGTTTCTTCCAGCCTTAACAGCTCTTCTCAGATTCCCTGGTGTTTGTGCATGTCATTATTGTTGAAACGTCTTGGCTCGTATTTGCAAGCCAGGAAGAAGAAAGGCAGGAAAAAATGCGTGCCTTTAAGCGTCCATATTATGAATGTAGAAGCCATGTTTGCAGAAGTGAGAGCCATCCAGTTCCAGTTACGGTCCAGAGGACATACGTATACCAGTAAGCTCTGAGAGCTATATCTCTTACTCCAGTCGTATGAGGCAACTGCCTAGGAATCCCTGCAGGCCGCACAGAACCCTGCAGACTTCCTTGAATTCTGTATTATGTGTTTTACCTGTGCAACTCTGGTAATAGGTGCAACTGTGCGATTAGATTCTTTACCCTCTTGTAACTGTGACAAATAGTACACAGGAAAATACAAGGAGGTTTTCCTTCGTTTCAGTTACACGGAATGGGCTGAGTGGGATTGGTCAAATGATAATGTTAAAAGATCAGCCAAGGTAAGTTCTTACAAACTAGCAGGCTTAGTTCTAAGCCTGAGGATCTAATCCTGCTGTTTGTCCTTTCTTTCCCAGCAAAAGCTCCTCAGCTTTGGAATGTTGCATTGAAGATGAAACTAAACTGTTTGTTTGTAAACAAAATTAAGTTGACCTCAGCTGAAGAATAAGGACATCAAGATACTGATGCTTTTGTGTGGATGCTGCTCCTTAAAAGTATGTTGCGATTTTTAATGAAACAAGGAAAGGTTCTGGCAGGAAGAGATGGAAAATGAGAATAATAAACAAAGAGAAGAGGGTTCAGGGGAGAGGACAAAGTCTAATGATATATCATCATCTGGTAAATATTATGTGTCTCTGCTGTGAGTTTAGTCCAGCATGATTTAGCAGTATGATAGGGGAGTTACTAAGGCTATACGTATGGACTGGGAATTTAATTAAAATCCTGGTGTTATGCTTGTATCCACTTCTGCAGTTTAATCTACTAGCTTCCTGGTGGTTTTAGTTAGAAATGCAGCCCCGAGTTGGATAGGTACCCAGTCTCTGCCCAAACAAATGTGTCCCTGCTGTAGCTCAGCTGGGTTTAAGCGAGGAGTAACAGTGCTCAGCTGGGGCAGCTTCTTAGCTGTTCCTCTGGTTTCTGAGCGTTGGTTCTCTGCATAGCAACAAAACCTTTCCATGCTTTCTGATGAGTTCTGAGTCCCCAGAAATGTACCCAGCAGCCTAATGCAAATACTGGGAGCAGCAGCAGATGTTCTGCTGGCAGCCTGCTTCTCTGAATTGACTTCTCTGAATTCCTTCTAATTTGCTTCTGTAGAATTTGCACACACTTTTTTTTTTTCCCCCAGACCTATTGAAATCCAATACAGCAAATGCTGGCTGGTGGACCGTCTTGCTAGCCAATATTTCTTGTAAGTGTTACTTGCAAAAAGAGTGTATCTCACATATGATAATGATTTTCCCATTGTTTACTTAGGATATATTTTTCACCTCAAATTCCCTGTGTGATTTATAGATATTACCTTTCCTCTGCTCTTCGAAGCAGCAGCTTCTGTTAAACCGGGAGTTTCCATGAGGCTAATCATTGGAAGGTGGAGGGGAAGTGTGACTGTGTGTGTGTTTGGGCTGTTTTTATGTTCACGTGTATTAATGAGCACTGTCAGAAACAAGATGGTGAGCTCCATGAACCTTTATTAAGTATTTCTTTATTTTTGATGAATATTTTTGACAGTGAATATTATTTATGTGTAAGGTAAATTACAGACTGAACCCACTCACAAGGGTATCTCGGTGAGGCAGAGGTAGTATTTTCTCTAATACAACTGTGAAATAGCGGTGCTTTTTTGGATGGGAATGAAATGCCATCAGGAGGTGTCTGTCTTCTTTCCTGACTGTACAGCCTAGATAGTTGGTCAGATGAGCTTAGGTAAACCTGACTTTTCTATCTCTAAAGTTAGATCAGATGTGTCTTGTTTTATCACTACTTATATAGATGTTATTACATCGTTAACAGAGTCAGAAGGCAGAAGTTCTAGCTCATGGCCCCTTTCCCAGTCCTCAGGGATTACATTCCTTCTGGTTAGTGAAATTGAGACCAGCGTTTTTACTCAGGTAAACTGGTTCCAGTTCCATGACAGGGAGTGGAGTAAGGCCCCACTTGCACGTTTGCAGAAGCAGTGAGCCAGTGAAGGGTCTAACTCCACCTCCTGGAGAGCCTTGCCTCCATCCAAGACGTGGTGGTTTTTGCTCAAAGTCCCTTCCATTTGCGATCAAGTCTGTTCACGTTCTCATTTATAGTGCATCAGCATGGTGCCATGATCTCGGCAGTCAGGTGAAAGTCACAGAAAACCATTGCCAGGACCTTCTGATCCCAGTCCAGGTAATTTGGTTTCATTATTAAGAAACAGATGGGTCTTGTGTCGTTAACGTGGCACCAGGAAGCAGCAGGCTTGGCATCGATCACATGATTGCAGCAAATTGGGCTCAGAAGTTATATGAAGTCAAGCAGTGGGGCAGAACTTAGTTTCTGAGCAAAGCAAGGGCTGGCTGTGAGCAGCTGGTGGTAATGCTTAGACACAGGTGGGAGGAGGCAAACTCTGAGGGGCTCCAGCTCAGTGGAGACCTGTTGAGTCTGTTTCTGTCAAGCTCTTGACAGAGGATGAACATTCAGATCTATGAAAAGATGGAGAAAGATCCATTTGAGTAATGTGACAATCCCTAGGCAACTTGCTCTGGGCCTGTGAAGGACTATTTACAGTATTTTGTCATGTGTAAAGTGGCCTTATGTTTAATTTGACAGTGGCATATAGCCCACGCTTCTCCTGTGTCCCATGCTGAGATTTAAGTGTTTCAGGGAGGATATGCTGTCATTTACATTGATGTTTCCAAGTGTCATAATTCTGAGTGAATGAACAGGTATTTCTGCGCGTACTGATGTGGAAGGCCCTTGGATATGTTTGCTGTGGCATTGCAGCGGGCAGGGGGAAGTTGGTTGGTTGCTGCTGCAGGTTCCTGGCTTGGGTTGGGGCCCCGGAGACACCGGAATAACGGAATAACATGCTCCCAATTTGGGAGCACGCAGAGCTGTGGGAGCTGATCTCTTCTGTTTGTTCTGTGACCTTTCCTAGCTGATTGGCGCTGATCTTTTATGCACCAGATAGGCGATCTTTTGTGGTTGACATTTTGGGATGACTGAATATGGATTAACCCAGGAAAAAAAATATTTCCATTTTCTACCTTCAAACAATGCCCTCCTTTTCCAAAAATGCCTGCTCCGCCAGAGGACATGGTCAGATCAAATCCAGTTTTGACTGAGACAGTGCTGTAAAGGAATAAGAATTCACGGCTGGGGAGGGGCAGAACTGGGATTTCTTTAATGGATATTTTCTCTGAAGATCTGAGAGGAAACTGATGTTCTTGATCTGAGATGTATGGCCATCCTGAACGTTTAACAGGGAGTGTCAGTCATGAAGAGGCCCAAATTTTTCTCAGAGTCAGTGAACTTGGTCCTGGCAAACTTGTGCAGATCTGATAAGAGAACAGGATTAGGATTTGACAACCTTTTGTAACACATCAGGCACATAATTATTTTTTTAATATCTTCGTAGTCTTAGTGAGGTGACTGACATGTTGAAGACAAGGATGTGCTTCTCTGCTTTGCTGGATGGAGGCCAGTTTCAGCACATCCAGCCCTGTGCACCACAGATGTATGTTATGCTGGGACCTCTTCTGGTGTTGGGATTCATGATTTTGCATCCTGTGAAGATAAAAATGAGCCAGCTGCCTAATCCTTCAAGCTGTAGAATAGACTGGGCTTCCACATGCACAACATGTGAGCTATTATATAAAGTCAGTCCAACTGACATCTCTACACTGATGTCACAGGAATTTTGATTTTTTCCTGTTACTGACAGGGATGCACAGTGCACTTTTGCAGAGAATCAGGGCAGAGGCACAAACAGGAACATCCATGCCACTATATACAAATGCCTTTCAGTCTTGGCATAAAATAACTTCTGTTTATGGCAGTACAGCTCTTAAAAATGTTTTTAGCAGATTATTAAAGCTAATCTTTTTCTGTTCATTAATTTTAAGGTAGCCCAGTTGGTTTGTTGACTAAAATATCATCAAACCTGAGTTCTTGGTCTGGAGATGCCTGAAGGCAAAGCTCTTCCACAAGCATCTTCTTTCACCTTGCACTTAAAAATAAACCTCTAGATGACTCTCAGCTTGTCTCTTATGTGCTGCTGGAAAAAATAAAACCAGGCTTTCAGCGGTAGCTAGCCGGGCAGCAAACCATGCTCGCTCCTTGGGCAGAGAGCACCCAGATACTCGCTGTTCTGCAGCCGTGTGTCTAGCCACAGAGCTGGCTGCAGAGGAAAGGCTGAGTCATTTCCACGGGGTGTCTCATGGAGGAGCAAAGTGATGCGGGACTTGGGTCTGAACAGCTCTGTTTCCTGGTGAATAGTAATTCTGTTTACTTAGACGAGGAAAAAATCACTGGGGGCCTCAGTGCTGCTGTGTCATACCCAACTGGATGAAGTCTTGTTTATCTCAGCCTGAAAAGGGAGAGAAGTGATTCTGGTGGCACGTTTCAGAAAATAATTCTCTACTTGTTGGGAGTGTAGGCAGTGGAAACAGTCCATAAGCTTGACTCTGGAAGCTTTTTTATTCTGCATGTTTGGTAACAGCAGTGATGTGTTACCTGAGCAAGAAAAAGAGAACCTTGCGAAGGACTCCTGGCACCCCATGACCACCTGAAATTTTCTGTCATATCGAAGCAGCTTCACTCTTGTAAATACAGAGGTGTGATTTGGTGTTCAGGTGGGGCTGAGTGAGGTGTGTATCTGGCTTGTGATTTTTCTTCTGGTCTCCATTTTCATGCAGAATTTGCTTTAACCAGCATCTGCCTTCCTGTAAAGGACCTACTATAAACCTTGTGGTGCTTGTTTATAGGGGAAGAAGAAATCCCTGAGCATACCGGTTTGTCTGAGGATGGGATATTTGGACCCAAGTTACCGGTACTTTTAGGAACATGTCATGAGAATCAGCAATGCTTTCGCAGGGTGCAGAGGAGCTCGGGTCCCTTGGCGAGTCACACATCGGGCTCGTGTGCCAATCACCAGTGTGCCGTAACAGGCAGCCGGAAAGTGCCGTCTCCTCCACGCGCTCCCTGCTCTGGCAGCAGCGTTGCGCTGGCATGCTGCTCTGTGCTCAGTCACATCTGTCGTCGTTCGCGTGCTGAAATAGCACACACGAGCAGCAGTGGGGGGAAAGGGGCGCCTCTGCTCGCAGACTGCGGCTTGCACCCAGGCACGCTGCGAAGCCGCTGCGGCTTGTCAAAACCTGCTCTTTGTTTCAGGACAGTGCTGCCCACAGGTGTCCGGGATCAATTCAAGCTCATGGAAAACAGCAGCGTTCTGCAACTCGCCACAGTGGAAAGGATTCAAGGAAGACTGAGCTAAAACCAGTAGTGTTGCACTTCCCTCTAATTTGGTGAAACAGCCGATGGTGCTCACCTGCAGTTTGGGCCTGTGATGGGAGGTTGATACCTTTTCATAATCAGAGTTGTATAATAATCATCACAGAAACTCAACATCTGTTTGGGATTTAAAATATAAATCAAAAGTGGGTGAGGTCTTTGTCTACTTCACAACAGTGCAGCTGCTGGGTGAGATCCACCTCTAGGTAGCTCTTGCTCCCATCTCGGAAAGTAACTGTACAGCTCTGTCCCATGCTGACTTCTTAAAAGGTACCTTAATTCTTGATTGAAGTGGGGCTGACAATTTACTTTTTAATTCTAAGTCCGCCCAATTTCAATAATCACACACACAAAGAAAGAAAACTCAAAGAGTGCCTGGTTGTATTCTACATTCAAAAAATTGCTTGGAATCTTATTTTATTTTACCTTTCTAGTGTGGTAGGGAGAGAGCAGCTCTTACTATTCAAAGAAAACAAAGCTGTTCTTTGTTTGCTGGTTTTGTTTTGTTTTGTTTTGTTTTTCATATCTGTAAAACCAAAGCAGTCCAAAGACTGGTCCTGTACCAAAGACATTTTCCCAAAAAGATCTTCATTTTTATATGCCATTTATAGTAAATGAAGACATGTTTGTAGGAGTACCGATAGATGGAGAGGTTGATCATGGGGGAAAAGAAAAAAAAAAAAAACCACAACAGAGCACTGTTTTTTGAAACTTAAATCTGATTATGCATATGTGCTATTTTTACTCCTCTCCTTAGTTATCTGTCAAGGAACATTTGTGCAAATGAATTTTCTTTATGGATTTTAAGCATGCAGGCTGGAATGCTGGCAGAAAGATATCCTAAATGCTGCTTGTATATACTGCTTTTCCCCAGGATTTTCAAGGTTAGCCAAATTCTGAGTTCTGAGTTTCACAAATTCATTGTGAAAATTAAATGTCATCTGACCTATAGGACAGATCACAATGAGGCAGCTTTACTTTGATCTGAAGATCAGACACTGTTTTCCAAACTGAGAATATGTATGAAGTAATGGGTGAGTCTCAGGAAAAACAAGTTTCACTTGTGACTGTATTGGAAGTGGAAAGATGTCAAAATTCACAGTACAATATCGGTGAGCTGAGTAGGATGAGTTATTACTAATAATATCCAACTGTCTGTCTCTTGGGTTGGATTTCACATGTCTTATGTGGACTGGCAGATGAGGGTAGTTGTGGAGCTTGTGAATTAGATATTTTTACCCTACTATTTATCCAAATAAAAAATTAGAAGTTTTTATTTAATATGAATATGTGAATGCTATAAAGTGCCTCATGTAAAGGTAAGTGAGGGTATGAATATACCTATGCGTGTCAGTGTATATGTATACATGTATCTCATGCAGAAGAGAGGCATTGCAGACAGGGATGCAGGGCTGCCACATTCAATACACAGAGTTAGCTGTCAAGGTCTCAGGCTGTGATGGCACATGTACATTCAATCCAACATCGTGTTAAAACTTGTGCACTATGGATGTTTCTGTTATTAAGGCCAGGCCATGCAACTTGTTTTACTGGGCAGGAGTTCCCAGTTGGAGGAAACAGATTGGCACCTGTCACGAGCTGTTTCTAATCCGGGGAAGGACTGTAGTGTTTGCAAAGGTACAGTGAATGGTGCTTCAGTATTTGGTGGCACAGTTTCCACTGTGGGTGCCTGGGACCACAGTGTGTGTGCCTGGAGAGGGAGGAGAGAAGCACGTGGCTTTGCCAGGGGTGTGTGGAGGAGAGAAAGAAGGGGCAGGAGGGGCAGGTGTCCTGTGATGCCTGTCTGAGTCTGAAATCACACCTGAGATTCCACGCTGTCCCATGGACCTGTCTGCATCAGTCTGCTTTTGATTAGCCACAGGGGGGCCCTGGGTTTGGGCCAGGGCGCACACGTTGCAGTTCTGGGCTTGTCTGGTGGAAGCCCTTTGCCATTGTGGCCCTGCAGAGCTCAAATCCTGCAAGGATTCAGTCCTCAGCCTCCCCCTCCCAGGACATCCCACCCTGCCTCAACCCTGCAAGGGTTTGCAAATCCCCTCTGCCTCAGGTACTAATTGTTTCAAGTGTTGCTTGCCATCTGGGTTGCAAATCTCTGTTTTGTTTCTAGCCTGAATTGCCTTTATTTTAGGCTCCAGCCATTGAAAGCATGCTGAAAAGCAGGGAGGGGGATGCTGCAAGGAGACCCCCAGGACCTCCTGCTTCTTGCATCCTGGGCCACAGATGTGTGCAGGGGCTGGTGTCCGCCCTGCAGGGCATTAACCATGGCGGGGTGGCCAGGTGTGTCACCAGGCTCTGCTCCTAGTCTCCAGGCACTGCTGCTTCTCTCTGCCCAGGTCCCCGCACTGTGCCACAGCCCCCAGGGGATACAGAAGCCCTGCGAGGGGGACAAAGGGACGAGGGAGAACGTTGCAGTGACAAGGGAATTGCCCTCTCTGAGTCCCTGTTGGTGGACTGGAGCTGGGAGAAGGTGTGAGGGGGGAGGAAAGGAGGGAACCGAAGAGCCTCCAATAAACCAGCGGGGCAGAGGGGACCCTCCCTGGCAGGACTGGGGGGGGAAGCTGGGGCTGGTGCCAGCCAGGTGTCCTCCCCTATCGAAAACCTGGTGCCAGCTATTTGCTCAGCACGGTCACGTTTGTTTGGGTGTCTGCGCCTCCCCGGGAGGCGGCTCTGTCACCGCCAGGTACCCACAGCCCCCTGGGGACAGCCAGGGCCAGCAGCCGCGGTGCGCCAGCTCCCGCAGCCCACCCTCAGCTCCGGGGCCCCCGCTGCACCTCCCCGCACAAAGAGCCTGAGAGAAGGAGAGGAGGAGGTGGAGGAGGAGGGGAGGGTGGCGATAAGGGGCTTGCTTGCTGCGTCGCCTCATTTCGGTAGCCAGCGCACAGCTCGTGGGGTGTGCGCGAGTGCGTGCATCTGCTGCCTGAGGACTACGGCTGCTGCAGCATCAGCGCCGAGCTGCCGGCGACCGGGGGTGTCAGGGGAGCTCTGGCTGTTTACCGCCTGGTGACAAGTGTTGCAGTGCAAAAGCCGAAAGCATCCGTGGAGGGGAGGCTGCGCTGGCAGCGGCACCTGTAAGGAGCGGAGGAGAAGAGGCTTCCCGAGGCATTTGGCAGCAAGCAGCCAAGGCTCCAGGCATCAGCACCTCCTCCCGGTGTCTCCATCGCCGCTTGCTTCGCATCTCTTCTTTGAGAGAGAGAGAGGAGGAAAAAGGATCCAGAAAACCCCTGCAACAGGACAGACCCTGCTTGGAGTCTAACAGGTGTTTGCTGGGATTTGAATGGGGAGGGGCTGGGTGGGGAGAAAAGTTAACTGGAGAAATTGGGGCTAGGAGAGATGCAATGATCTTGCACCAAGTGGATGTGCCGTGTCCGCATGTGAATAGCGCGTCTGGAGAAGCTCAGAGGGATGTCTTGCAAATCGCCTGTTTGATCTCCGTAGAAGCGCTCACCTCTGCCTGCAAACTTTCCTCTGTCAGAAGTTGGGAGGAATAAAAAAAAAAAAAAAAAAAAAAAGGCACCAGAAAATCGAAAGGGGAAAATCCCAGCCGACAAAACCATTTTGACCTAAACTGTTGCATCCCGACCCGAGGCGCTGGTGCCTCCCAGGCTCCAAGCCGGTTGGAGGTGGGTGGCATTGGCCAAGACACCCAGCAGCGGCCCCGGCACTGGGGACAGCCGAGCAGCATGCTGGCCGTGGCACCCGTGGCCGGCCAGCAGACCCTGCGTGCCTGACCCGCCGGTGGCGCCGGGGCGGTGGCGGCCATGGCTGCAGCCATCGCCAGCTCCCTGATCCGCCAGAAGAGACAAGCCAGGGAGCGGGAGAAGTCCAATGCCTGTAAGTGTGTCAACAGCCCCAGCAAGAGCAAGGGAAGCTGCGACAAGAACAAGTTGAATGTGTTTTCCAGGGTCAAACTCTTTGGCTCCAAGAAAAGGCGAAGAAGGCGACCAGGTTGGCAAGGGTTATGTGTTTGGGGGGTTGTTTTGTTTTATTTAATGCAAACTGGGGTGTGCATCAGTTGTGGGGAAAGGGAGACCAATGTCTCAGGGCTGGTAAAATGAACTTACAGGTCACCCCTGGCTTGTATGATCCGACAGGCATGGGTGCCGTATGCTAGTCCTCTCCCTGATTGTGTTCATCTGATTTATTTGGGTAGCACACACCATGGCTTTCTGCCTCACTTGCACACCTGCGTGCACCCACACAGTAGCAGTGGCAGTTCAGTAGTCTGTCTCTCTGTTACGCCTGTACGTCTACAAACACACGTGATTTATTTGTGGGGGAGATTTTAGCAGGGGAAGTTCCCCCCCACACACACCTCCTTTAGCTGTATGTTAAATAACTTGGCAGTCTAGAGCTCTGTTTTTGTCTTCCTGCTTCGCAGAATGCCAGTGCCTTGCTTTATTTGCTGATTGCAGAAGAAGCTTTTTGCTTTTGCTGATGCCTTCCAGAGTTTTGCCTCAGCGCCCTGTTCCTTTCTAGGAATCTCATAGATGCAGCTGCCTGCAGACACGATCCTCTCTGTGTCAGAGGTGCAAAAGACCAGGCATGAAGGCTCAGTCCCTGATCTGAGGGTTGTTTTTTTTTGTACATGGGAGGAGCAAAACCCTCTGGTAGTGTTGCTATCGCTTTGCTGTGCTGAAACATTGATGCCGTTAGCCACTTAACCTGTCTGCCTTTCTCACCAGCCACTGAAGACGTGCCTTGCTTGCAGTTTACAAACAGCTTTTGGATGGTTAAGAAGCCAAAGTTGTGGTTGCATTAATTTCTTGTAAGATTAGTTGGTAAATAAGAATTCTGCATCCATCGGTACCCTTATTAAAGGTGGCTAATAGGAAGTAATATACTTTTGTAAACTATTATAAGCTTTTCCCTTCAGCTCCTACTAAAATGAAGAACAGTAACAGAGCTCCCTAATATCTGTGATTACAAACACGAGTCTTATTCAGACATTGGAAGTTGGGCATGATACGTGATATCTTCCCAATCTCTGAATTAAGTAAATTGTTGTGGAGTGAGCTGCAGAGATGCAGAGAATGCATCACCTCCTGACAAGCATAATTGTGTGAAATGACTACAATGCAGATGTCATTGGGATTCAGTGGCAGTAGACCTTTTTTTTTCTCTCCCTCCCCCCCCCCCCCCCCCCCCCCCCCCCCCCGAATTACTCCTGGTGCATTACCTAGATGTTTTAAATCTTGACAGCAAATCCTGGTTTGGTCTAGAACGATCTGAAACCATTAGAGATATTTTCCTTTCTAACTGTGAATATGAGAATTGTTATGGAAAAAAAAAAAAATCTATCCAAAGTATGTGTTGTTTTGATCTTTCTTCTTCTAGCTGATGAGGTAATTACCTCAATCCTTATGGTAATATTTATTTTGCAGTTCCACACATTGCTGGATTTCAGGGTTCCCCCCTCCATTTTCCATATGTTCATTGAGTAGTTTATCACTTTGGATGCTCTGTACTCTTCGGAGCAGTGAGGACTGGGGGTTTGTTTATTAGAGCTGCAGCAGTTCCTGTGGTAAACGTTTGCTGCTATATATTTAGGCTCTCAGCTGTCACTACAGCTCTTATTAGTGCTATCATAGTAGTCCTCTTTTTACTCTCCATGTAAGAAATCACACCTTTTTAAAAAGCAGAACGCACTCTTTGCCAACTCATTTCTAATCTTAAATGAGATAGGGCTGAACTCCTGAGGCCAAGCAGCACACTGTTGGAATTTGTATTCACTGGAAGCAGATTTTAATGTGGTGCCTACATTACAATAGAAAGTGGCATTTAATCATTTTGGCAATTTATTTTATAGGCACGGATTTGATCTCACCCTAATGAAAAGCGTTGCAAAGCTGGTTGCCCTGTTCTTGTTTTCAATCTTTTTTGATATCTCAGCCTTGAGAAGAAACCAGGAGATTTGTTTTTAGCTTCCTGCTCGGTTGGAATGGCACATCAGGATTTCCCACATTAATTTCACTATTGTTTTTTTTACAGAGCCTCAGCTTAAAGGTATAGTAACAAAGCTATACAGCAGGCAAGGATACCACTTGCAGTTGCAAGCAGATGGAACAATTGATGGAACAAAAGAGGAGGACAGTAGTTATAGTAAGTGACATGAGAATAACTGGTGTGTTTGTGAATTGTGGTGTCTCATTCTTCCCATATAGGTCCATCAAAACGTGTTGTCCTAGAATGACTGAGTGGAAGCAGCATTAACGCTGTGCTCACAACGCAGTAGTCTTTCAGACTTACTGGGTCTGACAGAAATGCAAATAAAAATCACTTATAGAAATAATGAACTAGAGAAAGTAATGATGACACACATGACAAACAAAGCAAATGTTATCTCCATGGTAATCTAGAGAAGTTCATTGCTGTCCTTTGGATTTTATTAGATTTTTTTTTCAACTGGGAAAATTTGCTCGCCTACTCAGAGTGCCTGAAATAGAATAACGCTATCTCCACTCTGAAGCAGGCATTCATTCAAACAGAGCTGTGTTATCTCACATAATGTGAGTTCATCATCATTTTAAAGTTCACATTTCTTATTTTTTTACCCCTTCTAAACTTAATTATACCTTCAGCTTCCAACCAGTTTTCCCCCAGCTTTTCTGAGGAAAAAAAAAAAAAAAAAGCTGTGGTTTTCTATCTATCTGTTTATTTAACAATTTTAACAATTAATAGAAAACAGGAAGAGATGACTAGAGAGTAGAATTTATGTATTTAAATAAAATGTTTAAATGTTTCACACATCTTTACTGTTTAGCTTAAACTAAGTTTCCATTCTGAAAGAAGAAGTTAGGAGGAAAAGGAGTTTGAGAAGGTATTTCAGGCCACTTGATCAACAAACCAGGGAATAAACAGGCAGACCTTCCTTTTTACAAACATCTTTAATTACTAAAAAGTACTGATTTAAATGATATCTTTTTAATATGAAAAGCACTTGCTGGAGAAGCATCATTTCATTTTTATAGTGCACTCGAATATGGCTGAATAAGTGCTGGATGCAGTAGGAAGTACCGTATCTTACTTGTCCGATCACTTGTTCACGCTCCCTCTTTAATCCTTTTACATCCCTGTATTTGCTTCTGAGTGACAGAAGGAACCTCTTACGCTGCTGGAGGTCTCCTCTGCAGCCACTGAAGGTGCTGGCCCTAGGGCAGAGCGCAAGCATAGCGTCCGTAGGGACACCTGAGGTCTGGCTCCAGGTCCTCGCTCACGGAGAAGGTGGCACGAAAACCAGATCAGTGCGGTGCTGAGAGGATTCTGCCATTTTACTGATTTCTCCTCTGTGCAGGCACAAAATCTACACTAAGAATGACCCTTATGGATCATAAATACTGATTTTCTTTCAAGTGAATTATTTGATATTTATGATTTTAAAACTCTTCTGATCAGTACAGATGGTTCAGGATTTCAGGGTAATTTGGTACTCATCTTTAAAAATAAAAAGAAGAAAATATAGGCAAACCTTACTTTCTCCATCAGTGCATGCTATTGTTATAAACTTCTAGTGTACCAGAGAAAATATGTGAAATTCCATCCTATTTTTGGAGGGATTTTTCATTCAAATATTTTACATGGAATTCCTCTCGTAGGGATTCTAACACTCTAAATGAGATAAAATTTATGGCAGCCTGTCCTTTTTGACATTCATATGAATGTGTCTGTTTCTGAGATATTTTTATTTTCATTGTGTCCTTAGATTTACCATAACTTGACAGATTACAAAGCAAATCATATAAAACTCTGGTTTCTGGACACCAACCTTCCAAAATGCTGAACGCTTAAACATGATGGTGCCCAGAAATGGTGGCAGCTGGGCTGCAATATCCAAGTGTTCAAACATAGGAGAGTTTTTGTCATTAAAAAACACATGCTTTTGCATATATTCCTCTTTTTTTTTTTTTTGGTAAGATAAATGTATAGACCTGAATGTCCTGTAGTCCTGAACTTATTCTAATGGCAACATTTTTTCAATGACATTTTTAAGAGAGACTGATTTTTGCTGGGGATCAGAGACCACATAACGGGCTTCCCCTAAATCCATGCTCAAGTGAATATTAGGTGGATCAGGCCCTCTAAAATAATTTCTTCTGATTTCTGGAGAGAGATCTCTTCTTTGCCCCATCTCTGTGCACCACAGGAGAGCCACAGAAGCTGTAGCCTCTTCGACATTGAAGAGGACCCCTGCTCTGCTTGTTCTCTTCTTCTTTACATCCCTAAAGGATGTCATTGCCGTTCTCTTCTGTCATCTTCACCAAACATTTGCTCTATGACCATTTGCTTTGCACTGTAGTGAGATAATTAAAACTCCCCTTAACAAGGGGAACACCCTCAAATTCAGCTGTGGCCAGCAAAGTGGCTGCACAGCGTTGGGGCTCTGCAACTGCAACTTTTAGAGCAAACTAAAGTGATAGTCTGCCTGGTCTCCTTGTTTCAATGTCAGCATTTGCCTTCCGCATTCATTGCAGGGGTGGGGAGAGCTCGTGTCCCCTGTTTCAGGCTCCGGACAGCCTGGGCCCAGGAATCCACCTTTGCCATCATTTGCTACTGAGAGCTAGTGGGAAGTTTGCCTGAGGATGTCCTTTGGCTCCTGACTTGCAATCAATTATTTCGATCTCTGCAAACCCACTGTTTCACACATGGTTCACAAAAACAAGGTCGCATCCACAACTGCAAGGAGTTTAAAAGAAAGCTCAGATTTTGGAGCACAGTGTAGGCAAGAACTGAAACATAGGGGCGAGGAGCTGTAGAGCTCACCAGACCTCATTTTTAGCCAAGAGTCCATGTAATTTGAGGAGGTGCCTCGTGGAAGGGATTTCCTGGCTGAGAACTAGATTCTGCCTCATTTAACGTGTTAAATAGGGTAAGGTTTTAAATCAAGGCAGAATTTATTCCCCAATTTTGGCAAGACAAAGAGATTTGAGGACTTATATAGTAGGGAAATATAGGACGCAACACCCTGCTGAAGGTATATGAAAGTCCAGGTGGCCAAGCCAAGGACGACGCAGATGTCACAGCAATGTATATGTTAATAAATCCAGCTGTGACCCAGTGCCTCTATTTTGCAGCTCTAATTCTATGTCAGCTTGTATTGCACAATGGCCGTAGCAAAGATCATCTCTCCCTTAGGCATCACCACGTTTTTCATTATGATGGATATTATGTCCTTATTTTACACAGTGCAAATGTCATAGGAAAAGGCTAGGATGCACATAACTGCATTGTTTCATGCTAATGCAAACTGATCATAGTAGCAACCAATTTATTTTCCCATGGTTTTGTTGCCACTCTTTCCGTCCTATCCACCCCCATGAGGGTCAACTACTAGAAACGTGGTAGATTCTCATGCCTGTTGCCTGTGGCGGTGGGTGCTCATGGAGAAGGATGCTGCGCAGCTCTGCTCTTGGCCATGATGCAGAGACAGTGTTACTCCCCCAGCAGCCCTTTTTGCAGCTTCCCATAGTCTGTGCCCTAGCAGCTGCCAATCCCACCAGCATCTACACCAGCTTCTGAGTGTGCCCACCCCTCGCCTTGCCTCAAAATAGAGCATGTACGTTTATGGCAGGAAAACATGCTCAGCTGCGGAGGAGAGCAGCTGAGCACCCGGCGCAGCAAGTCCCCCAGCCCTCGCTCAGCATCCTGTCTCTGCTCACTTTGCCAAGCGTAGCACAGCCAAGAATTGCTCAGTAAAGCCTGTCTCGGTGTCTTGTGGCTGCAAGCTCTATCTTCTTGACTGACCTAGGCTTTGCCCTGTCCTCAGCTGATCTACTGGCAGGTTGGTAGCACTATTTGCAGTACAGCCCATACTTATACCCTTGCTTGTCCTACTCATAAGAACACCATTTAAAAGAGCATCTTTAAAGAGATCTCCAGGTTCTGCTTGGATACTGAGCTTTAAGTTGTGCTCTCCTGCATAAATGGAGATCAGATGCTGCTTGTTGAGGGTTGAACTGCAAAACTGGGCTCTCCTAGGGAGTGTTCTCTGAGTCAGATGGAATATTTTCTCCCACAGATAAATTCAACATTTGATAGAAAGAATGAGAAATCCATAGCTGAGCATTTTCCTTAGTGAAAGTCTACATTTTGTTTGCTAAAACTGCACAGAACTAAGAGATTTTGTTTTAGTGAAGAGAAAGCCATTCCTGCTGATTTTGTGCTTGCAGGCGAGTGTGAGTAGGGGCTGTGTGCCTGTGTGTGTCTGCATGTACATTTGTGTATATGAAGGGGAAAGAAAAACATAGATGTGTCTTTAAGATCTCCTGCATTTATTAGTTCTGCATATTTCCACCTGGTCTGCTACATATAACCATTGTAGAAAAAGCAGAGAGTAGGAAATCCAGTGCTCAAAGGCGCCCTGAGCTCAGAGCAGAGCAACCGTAGTTTGTCGTGTGCCAGGACAGCCAGGCAGGCTCCGTCCTCCAGGAGCCCGTGTTACCCCTTTTTCACCACGGCACCCCCATCTTCACTGCCCCGTGGGGCTGGGATTCTCAGGTAAACCCAGGGCAGCACAGGGAGGTCCAACTGGTTGACTGAGCAGAGAGTGTTTTCACCAGAAATTAGCTCTTCATCCCCAGGGCACAGTCTTAACTTCTGGCTATGCCTTTGTTGAGGTAGGACGTGCATATATTTGTGCTTTCCTGTTTTGATACATTTTTGACAACCCCACACTCAGAATTAAGGATCTGTACTAAACACGGGCAGGCTATGAATTTTCTTTTAATTAAATATGACAATTATCAGGGTTGCCAGGCTGAAAAAAGTATTTATAATGGGTCATAATTCTTTTGGAAAATAATAAAAATATTTCAAATTCATAATTCAGTTTTAAATTGGCTTCATGTAGTGCCCTTAAATACCAAAGTTCAGCCTGAAGCAGGCTGGAGTTCTATAGCCAAATAATAGACCATTGGAAATAAGAGCCAGTTTGGCATTGCTTCACCCTACCTCTGCACTTACGCAGCAGTCTGGAAGGAGATGTTTTGGGTTATGATAACAGTGCTTGAAATCTTTCTTAACTTCTCCTTTTTATTTTAATCCTACATGTCATAGAATATCACGAGTTGGAAGGGACCCACCAAGATCATCGAGTCCAACTCCTGGGTCTGCGCAGGACCACACAAAAATCAGACCCTGTGTCTGAGAGCGCTGTCCAAACGCTGCTTGAACGCCGGCAGGCTTGGTGCTGAGACCACCATACGAAACGCAGAACACAATATTCAACTCATTATTACTTGTGTTCACTTTTAACACAGTTAAAAAGACTTTTAACACAGTTAAAAGTCTAAACGTTGGCAGAACTTTGCTTATTTTATTAATTTGCCGCTTTACAAATCAGTATCTTTTTTTTTTTTTTGAAGAGAGGTTTCTCTGCTTATAAATACTGCCACTATTAGTGTGTATACAAGCATAAATGCAAGCAGAACACTCAAAGCAGCTCAACTTTGAGGAGACAGATTTAGGGCTTGATCTAAAGAATATGCTATCATTTCGTTGAGTTTAGAGGTTATTTAACCCTGTTTATTCAAAACCATTCTCCTCTCAAAAAGACCAAACTAAACCAAGGTGTTTTGGGATGTTAATGAAGGGTTTTAACTTTTCTGATTTTCATTTTGCTTCTCCTTTTTGTTCAAAAAACATTTACAGAATTTGATCTTAATTTGAAAAAAAAAATAAAATCATCTTGAAAAATTTGGGGTCTTTTTTTCTTTTTTTCCCCCACATTTATTACCAGAAAAAATAAATTTAATTTAATTTAATTTTTATTCAATTCCAGCAGAATCTGAATTCTGCTCATGAGGCAGATGAGTTATTTCATCTCTCAGTACCTCCAATTTACCATCTTCAGAAGGGGGCAAATATGCTGATCATCCTCTGTAGATAATTTCTGAGCTATTGGTAGACATGTCTATATAAGACAAAGTAGCAGTATTGTTCCGTAGCGCTCACAGAAATTAATATATGCATGAATGGACGTGTTTTATTTGGTTCTAGTAATTATGGCTTAATTCTCTATCTAATCTGCATACTTTAAAGGATTAATTTTGCTTTCCATATGCTTTCTCTCCTAGCTTTGTTTAACCTCATACCTGTGGGTTTACGAGTGGTGGCGATTCAGGGGGTTCAAACAAAATTGTATCTGGCAATGAACAGTGAAGGATACCTATACACATCAGTAAGTAAACATATGAATTTTTCTCTCACTTAAATGCTGATAAGATCTTTATAAATGAATAAGTTGTTGTTCCAAAGAATCCAATTATAACCCATAGTGATAGGATTTGACAGTGAATTAAATGAAGTGGTGATATTCTGGTTTAGCTTTTTTTTTTTTTTCTCATTATAAATATATGTAAATGTATGGAATCAAATTGTGGTGCCTTTGATCCAAACTAATGATCCTGAAGTGTGAAATAAATAATATTTTTTAAAAAAGAACAAAACCCACAAAAACACACATGAGGCTCTCCCTTGGTCACTGGGGATTGATTACTCTAATCTGTGAGGGGTAGAGAGGAAAAAGGACAACTTGGTGAATCACACGCGTGCCTGAACATGTTTTATATCTTCCAAAATAATCTCTATTGCTGTTATTAAAAGGGATTAGAGAAAGTAATTTTTTTGTTGTTGTTTGGCTGAAGTTTTCAAATAGAAATGGAATTAAGTGTTAAAGTCTTAGGGCTTCAAGATTCTGCACGAGTAAAGAAATGTTTCATTTAGCAGTTTTGATCAAGAATGTCAGTTAATAATTTTCCTTGACGTTTTTCAAGAGAGCAAACACTGTTTTCATGAATAAAAAAAAAAAGATGTTTTTAAAAATAGACCATTTTTCAATTAAAAGCATTTAGCTGAACCATGTTTAGGTGTTTTAATTATAAAGTCTTAATAGATTTTTCCCAGGGAAGAAAATAGAGGAAAATGTAATTTATTATCTACCACAAATTACTCTCTTTTAAGAACAATTCCCTTAAGGTGCCTTTAATACTGATAACAATTAAATAAACTTATTCAAATCTCTCATTTGTTTTGGAATCCTGACAGCTGGGACAAGGGACGAGCTTTGCGTATTTTTCCTCTTGTATCTGCAAAAGCAAATTAGAGGTGGATACGCTTTGGGACAAAGTAAAATTTCAGTGAGCGGCATCATACTCCACTTCCCTTTTTGCTCTGGCTATTTGCTCAACGTGGTTAATCCACAGATCCGTTTGTGGGGCTGTAGCCACACAGCCAGATCATGCAAAGCCCCCTTAATCCTGTGTAGTCACGGTCCTTTGACTGCGCGGTACCATTTACATTTGCACTGCAAATGTACCTTTGGCTGCACTGTGTGCTTTCATTTACATTAGCATCCTCAGCCGTGCTTCTTTCTGGTTGCACCCTCACCGATAGCACTCTGTGCCGTGCGGGCTTCTGCCGGCTCCGTTCTGCCTCTGTGAATGTTACCTCTTGAATTGTGGGTTGGGGTAGGATAGAGTGATTTGTACAATAAAGTGAAATTCTGTCGTTGTGCACAGTGAATGTGCTAGGTTTGAGTAGAGAAGATCTTTCATTGAAAGATACACGCTGGAAGAGTCGGATCTATTTTTGCAAAGGTGCAAAAATTTTTGCCACGATGCAGAAAATGGGATACAGACAAATTCAGACCTACAATGCAGTAGTAACTCCTCACTTTGAGACATAAAGACAAAGGGACCATCACTTCTAGTATCCCTAGATGTGCGGAGGTTGTAGCAGAACATAACTTTTTTTGACGAAGTCCAGCTTTTAGTCTGATGGGCATGTAGGCACCTTAGGCTGACCTTGGAGACTCATTTGGGTTGTCATTGTTGGCATTTGCATTGGTTAGAGGTAGTTCTTTGTGTTCTCATATGTTACCATGAACGGTGTCTTCACTGAATCCTTTATTATCTGTGAAGTTAACAGTTAGTGCTATTGCAAAATTAACTGGTGACATCCCTCTATTTTCCCCTTATTAATAATGGTCGTTCTTGTTTCTTTATTAGGCAGCTATATTTTCCTGTATTTATTCATATATTCTTCTTGAACCTGATAGGCTTGTCAAGGCCCTAATAAGACAACTGGAGTGTTGCTGTGTCCCAAATTCATATTTTTAAATGCTCTTTCACAAAGACAGGCATTCATTTAATGTGAAACTACTTTTCCAAATAAAGCTTCCACTCACATTCTCAGTAATCTTGGTTTTATCAGCTGGTGACTTCTGTTTGGGTTGTGTTTTTTTTGTTATTATTTTACAATAATTGCTAGGCACTCTCTTGGCTTGAAAGGCAAAACCTAGCTCACAGCTCTGTTGATGTCCCTGAGAATGGACAGGGGCTGGTGAGGAGCCTCTGCCCCCTCCTTCACCTGCTATGTGAACAGGTTTCCAGAATTGCAGCTCCAGCACCACTTTTTAAGTGGTTCTAGCCCTTCCTTTGCTGATAATGGTCTTTTCAGCAAGGCATACAGTCTGACAGTCTGTTACCTGAGAAATTAGCTCTATATTTTGGGCTGGATTCTTGGTTGATGTAAATGAGTCCCAAGAGAGCTCAGCTGATTTATACCAGCTGAACACTCACCTGTTCAAGGGATGGCAATAGGGAGCCTGGGGAAAAGATCAGCTCAAGTAAATGACATCCGTCTACACATCCTGAGGCTTTCCAAGCCCCTACAGGGAGGTGTTCCTGAACGGGATTTGTCAGGAGCAGGCAGATGGCAACACGGGACTGATCAGCAGCAAAACTCCCATAAAACACTGACAAACTCTTGAAGCAAGAACACAGGGAAAAATAGAAAGGTACTACAATTGTGGATAACTATAATGGATAGTTGCACTGTTTTCAGAGAGAAATCAAATTAGCATTGATGATACAATGTAATAGGGAGAGACGATACTGCGGTCTATGTCATGATCACATGCTTTCAGTTTTATTGCAACTCTAAAACTTCAGTTGTGTTTGTGTCTGCAAGGTTTCCTTCAGGAGGTTACATATTCATTTGGCAAACCACTTGAAAAACACCCTGCTAACATGCTGTGCCTGTTCCTTGCCCTGTGCCACTGTCTGTGCCTCGCTCTCAATAGTGCCTTTCAGCCTGAAACACCTCCAAAACACTGCGCCTGATAAAGAGGCCATTAAGTCCCTGGCAATTACCCCTCTGGTAGATAGGTAAATAAGTCATCTGGCGTACCGAGGATAAACGGAGGCTCAGCTAAGTGCTTTCCCATACTCACCCAGGAAAACGTAGACGTTAGGACTGATATACCAGGTGTCCCATTTCCATGTGTATCTTGCACTAAACCACATTGCTAAATCACAGCTCCTTTTCCTTTGACAGATTGTAGTGAATTCTTGTGCTTTGTTCCTTGTGGTATATTTTTTAGTTTTGAACTGTGCAGCAACAGAATTGACTGAGGTGATTCTGGGTATCTTGCATATGTAGAAAATATGTCCTGGCCACAATGCATTACAGTTGGTGGCAGATAGAGAATATCTGTGGATGCAGTTTGCCAACTTGATGAGTTCTGCCTTTGGCCTCGCCCCTTTCCCCCAGCAGTCTGTCAGGACGGTGATTCAGGTGTCTGTCCTCAAAGGCAATCTGCGGTGTGGCTTACTTCTGATCCAGTGACTATACTCAAGAATGAGGTGAATTTGCCCCATGAGGGGATCACTGAAGTATGATAAATCTGCAGAGAACAGATATCTGTAGTTGGCTGCCAGGCTTCATAGATAGTTTGCGGCGTCTGTCAGTTAGAGCAAAAATAAGGTCTTTAATGTAATGATAAAAGCTCCTCAGGGACAAGACAGCAACTCAGCTAAGGAAAAAATATATATACACACACATATATATATATATATTTATGTATATATATTAAAATACATATATAAGAGATGCATTACACGTCCTTGAGTACAGAGACGGGAAGTGACCTTGGCTGTGTGACTGCTCATGCCTCTCCAAGCAGTGCATGCCTCCCCTCCACACTGGCTGGAAAATGTGCCTTCATATCATAGAATAACATCCCATTTCATATTATTTTTTTTCTCTAGCGTGTTTCCTACCAAAGTCAAGGGGAACTGTGTTGGCTACATCTCCCAAGTTGAACTCACCCTTACGATTTTCCTTGTTGGGACCTTGGGAGCTATTGAAGCTGTAACCCTTCCTGCTGTTTGATACTTGGGCATCCCTTGAAAATGAAAGCACAGGTTTTAATTTACCCCTCCTTACACCACTGTCATGCTGTTGTAAGGTGACTTAAACAGTGTTATGGCACTGTCATCTTACGTAACCACTTTAATGAATCACGCCCTTTTGTATTTTAGGATGGCTTTTATTTTATCTTATTTTTCTTTCTATGAACAACCACATCTTTCAGAAGACCACAATATATGCTAAGCTTGAGGTTTTTCTGGCTTCATACCCTATGAATTTCTTGTGTTTTTTTTTGTCTTTTTTTTCATTGTCTTGCACAAAAGAGTGAAAAATATTTTAAGGATCTGTTTGTCAGACGTAGTCCTAGAGTTATTGCTTTCTCATTAAAGTGATTGTGATTTGACAGAAAAGGCTCATGGTGATACAGAGCAGCAGCTGAGAGAAGTTCATTAAAGGGAAGGCATATATGCACTAGGTGAAAAGAATTGAGTGTGCTGTTTGAATTCTACATAGGTTGAAACATAACCTGTATCGCAGGAAATTTCAAAGAATAGCCTAAGAAAAACTATCTGCATATTTTCTAGAAACTATCGCGTCAGAGTTTATTTCATTATTTCATTTAAATCATTTAATGGTTTTCCATGAGGTGCATATTTCTCCTATAGAGTATTTCAGCTTATGTAATTGTGTTCTCGTTTAGCCTGTATACATCATCACAAAAAGTAAAATTAAATAGATGTGCTGTTCATTGCATCTTTCTGGCCAGTCTCAGGGCCCGTGCCACTCAGCTTGTGACGAGAGTGTGTTTTTCACCTCACCCTGTGATTTGCCAAAGTGTCTGGTTTAATAGTGTCATACGTGAGTAAGCTTATAGCTTCTCGTAGCTGGGTCAGGCAGACAGGTGTAGAGGAGAGTGTGCGTTCAAGGGGTCCCCAGTTTGGCTTTCCCTTTCCCAGCCTTTTCCTTTTCCCCCTTGTGTGGACAAGGGCTGCCTGAAATGCCTGGTTCCCCAGCAGTGCTCCATGGAGGGGGGCAGTGGGACAACGCCTTTCCCCATCTCATCCCTGGGCTGAGCAAAGCCCTCGGGGGCAGATGGGGACAGACACAGTGCACTTCTGCTGCTGCCAGCTCTCCAGTCCCCAGGACGCACAGCTGCTCACCTGAAGCAGCCCCTTCAGTGCCTGGGATCTGCATGTTGGGTCCAAAGCACCAGCTCTACCATCTCCTCCCTCAGGACTGCACTGCGACCGCTCGCTAAGGTTGACAGAGCCCCTGTCTACGAGCAGCCCTTTGCCCTGAGGAAGTGTGACAGAATCCAGTCTGCCCTCCCTCCCACAGACTTTCAGCTCATCTGTTGGGAATTCAGGGCATTCAGCTTTTTTGTAGGATGGGCATTAGGAAATGTACTCCATGGAGATGTTTATGCTTCCTTTGTTAGCTTTGTTACAATGCCCAATACGTTTGAGTTAATAGAGCTTCTGTACATGACTTAATTTTGCCATTTCTTGTCTGATGCACTCAGTAGAGAGTTAGCATGGGTTTATAAGGAGCACTTTGATAAAATTATGTGCAGGGTATTATACACATAATTTACTCTAAGACAGCATTCAGCTATCATTGTCCTCTGATGATAAATAGATTGTCATATGTTTGTTACCTGCACGTAAATTAAATACTGTATGAATTGTGCATGTTGATCATAGCCAAAAAACGTGAAACATGATTAAATTCTCAGAGTCGTTCAAGAATTGTTTTGGTGAATTGGAGAGAAGAGAAGTTTGTGCATATTTTAATACTGAGCAGAGCATCAGAGACCTGCTGCAGCAAATGGGAATGGCTGGGGCATTTATGATGAATTACTGGCAAAGAGCATTTCACCACCTCAGAGAAATAGCACAAACCAAGAGATAGGGGAAATAATCAAAAGCTTCATCTAGTTAAATTTGCATGTCAGTGTAAATCATTTTTTACCATGAATGCCGAAGTACCAAATATACCTTAATATAGTTCATTCTCTTCAGTGATAGGGTCCTAGATGCAGCTGCAGCACGTTTTTCTTTTCATCACAACACTTTGCTTTGTGCTGGAGAAACAGGCAACGTCCTCACAGCCAGGATGTGAGGCATCGTGCTGACAGCCCTGGCTGCCCCCTGCCCTAAGGCAAACTGGGAAGTAGGCAGGAGAGGTGTGGGATCAGCGCTGAGACAGGAGTGTGCTCTCTGGAGGCTCCTGGGCACTGCAGGACCAGCCCATACTGATAAACATTTTCTGACACCTTCAGCTACAGACACAGCTTTAAATTATGCCAGCAGCTCAGCAGATGCAAACCATCTGCGCTTTGGTTCAGTCCTACAGCAGTGTTACAGCGCAGGGATGGATGCTGGCCTGGGAGAAGCCTTGGTCGGTCTCCGTGCAGCATCACCGCTCCTGCTAACGCTGCCCTGATGGCTGCTGCCTGGCCCAGGCTGTGCTCACAGGCTCAGCCCGTTACCAGAAAAATCTGACTGTGAGGTTTTGGGGTTGGTTGTGAGCCGGACGGCATGTAGCTGTTTTGTTCAGGTGCTTGCTTCTGCCGGAATCAGCATGATTCCAAATTTCAGGAGACAGACTGCCTGCCGTTTCCAGCTGAGAAGGGGGGGAGGCATTGCCTTCCCATGAGAGAATTATTAAGAGATTCAGCAAGCTGAAGTTCTTGAAGCTATTATGCTGCTTTTCTCTACAAGTCATCCCCAAGGTGTCTGAAATCCACAGAGGTGCTGCTGTGCATCCAGCCCTCACTGCGGGTGGTGGGAGCTGAGGGTGCTCAGCACCTTCTAAGATGAGGCATCATAAGAGGAGCCCAAGCATGAGAAAATGATGCTTCAGGAGTGTGTGCTGCACAGACCCTTACCAATCTGCTGTTAGATGCCTGTGCAATGGTTTCCTAACAGAGTGGCTGTTAAAAATCAGCAGAGAAATTGTTATTTTTACAAGAACAGGTTCGATGTCCAGTGAGAGAAATAACATACAGGTGAAGTAGGTAAAAGACTAAAAGTGCATCCACTCTCTCTTTGTTAATCAATGTCAAAGTCCTCAAGTTAAGAGACTGAAAGTCTTTTAAAAACTCAGACTTTAGATGTTGCTAAAAGCAGAAGTTTGGGACTCAGCAAGCTCAGAAATGGGGCTGCAATGGCAACGTGGCCCCCGAGGCCCATTTTTTCAGTCCATTGCACTGCTTGCTGAGGTGACAGTGGCACAAAACTGGCATCAAACAAAAAAAAAAACCTTGGCAGAACTTGAAGCTGGACCCGAGCTCGGTAGTTTGGCACCTGGATTGCACACAGCTAGCTTCCAGCAGTGTGGTTCGGCCCCACGCCAGCACACGAGGAATACTGAGTACCAGGACTTCAGGCTACTCACAACTCCTCACCGTCACGTTGCAAAGCATGTCTGGCAAGCAAGCGTTGTAAGCAGATAAGGACTTGAGCAGACGGCGTGAGTTGCAAAGTGTGAGAAAAAGAGCACTGCCAGGTTCTCAGCGTGTTCAGTTTGGAGCGCGTATTCAGATCACCAGAGGACGGGTTATGTTGCTATGATTCAGCAGAGCCAACGAGAGAAGTGCTGCTTTTCTCTCCTAAATTTGCTGTGAATGCTGCAGTTTGTGACTGGGCTGTCTGTGCCGGCGGCATAGGTGCCTGTAGGGTGACGTGTGCCTGCTCCCTGCCAGGGCTTGGCTCTTTTGCAGTTTGCCAGCAAAATATGTATATTAATATTTATGTGGGGTTTTGAATTACTGCTTTTTTCCCCTGATATGTATGGAAAAAAAAACTCAAAATCAGAAATGTTTCCAAATTTGCCTGCTTTCTTAGAACATGGCTTAATTAAAAGAAAATACCACTATGAAATAGCAGCCTCTCTCCTGTGCTTGACTTTCCCTCTAGAAGGCTGTCTGCCTTCCCATCTCCTGCCCAGAAGGGCTTCCCCTCCCTCTCGTGCTGCAGATTGAGCTAATGAGCAGCTCTTGTCACGGTGACTCAGCAGAGCTTCTGCCTCATCGCACTGGCTCCCTGACTGGCCGAGGAGATGGCTCACCTCGCCGGCAGCCTGCTGCTCGCTGCCAGAGCCTGTCAGAAGATGAACATCTGAACAAGGATGCTGGAGCAATCAAAGGCAGACTCCGAGGACTCCCCCAAACCAACAAGAAGAACGTTTCAGGACACCTACTGGAAAACAACCTCAGAACTTCCGTAGAAACTAATCAAGGATTACACTTATTAAATCTGCAGAAGGTGTTTTTCGCTCAGCATGTGTTAGGATGGGAACTCAGGGCAATGGGATGCTGAGGATGATATTGTGTAAGTGGGCTCAAAAAGTCAGGCAAATTCCTGAAAGAAAAGCACTGCAAAATACAATGATATCATGTTTGACTTAGAAATGTCCTGAATCATAGCTCAGCTGAGACTGGGGAAGTGCGCTGAGAAAATCTTGAAATGAAATTCCCTTTTTCTCATACTTTTACATAGTCACCTGCAGTTAGCCCAGAACAGAGGGAGGCTGTTTGGCTGGGGGGCTGTCTGGCTATGAGTACAGCCTGAGAAAGTCGTAGCCTTACTGGTTTGTCCTGCTTCTGGGTCCCACTGACATTTTCTTTCTGGGTTCATTTTGCAGAGGCTGCTGGTGCTCTGATAAGAAATCTCCCGAAGTACTGGGTAACACCAGTTAAGGATATGCAGGAAAAATGTGGTTGTGGTGAGAGCATGGGGCTGGGGTATAGTGGGCTGTCAGAAAAGCTGAATGAGAAGACAGAAGTGTGCTCGTTCCTGCTTCTGTTCCTGTGTATGTCTGCTCCCATGTAAGCACAGTCCAGGGCATGGCTGGGAGCTTTAGCTGTTGCAGCAGTGCTAGCGCAAACAAAATGTGGGAGCTTCTGGGCTAACAGTAAGTAAAGGGCAGTTGAGATCCCAAAACAACTCTCCTTCAAAACCGTGCTAGCATCCTAAACAGATCTGTTGTGTGGGGGTATTCAGAGTGACTTTATTAAACGCATTTTTGTGTCTTTTTATCTTCATGTAGTCCTGCAGTTGCGACAGTGCTAAGAGGAAGTGAATTCAGTTCTGCTCCTACTTGGCAGCCTTAAGAGAAATGTTTACTGCTTTCTGCTGATTTACATCCTTACAAACCCACTGAAAGCATCCTTTTCCTGGCAGAACTTTTATTGCAAGTGATGAGGTGCGAAAACTGAGAATCCAGCTTGACTCTGAAAGTTCAAATTGAATCTGCAGTGTTGTCAATCAAAAGACGTCTTTTAAAACATCCATGAGCAAAACTGATGGGGATTCAATGGGCAAGAAAAAAATGAGTCATAATCCCCAAGATTCTGGGATTTATGGTTGCTTTTGGGAGCTGCAGCACAACTGAAAGAGGTTTCCAAGGGAAACTCTGTTGCTTTGGTTGCAGAGAGCATGAATGTCATCCTTATGGTATGCCTTCTTGGTACCAAAAATAAAGAAGCCCGTACAAGTCCTAGAAAGCAGGATATGCGTTGTGTGTGATACAGAAGCCAGGCAGGGTGAAATTAAACACAATAGTTGTCATATTTAGGTTACGTCCTTGAAGTTTGTTTCAGAAATCAACTTTTTAAAATATAAGCTTCTTCTTGGAGGGAGGCCTGCTGAATTCCTGGATGGAAAAGCTAGAAAGGGTCTGGGGAAGAAGACAAATCTGTTCTATAAAAATCGAATCAAGAAACTTAATTTCTGTATTGAGCTGCTTTCATTATGCAATCTAGGATTAACAAAGGAATGTGAAATTTAGAATGGAATAGGGAACCTTTGGATATAATGCCAATATAATAGCCTTTACCAGCAGATTGGATGGTTTAAATAATTGAACAGATAAGACCTTTCATATTTTATTTTGTGTGGATGCTACAGGTGTATCATATTGTTTTTAACTTTTGTAATTTTGCCCAAACAGCAGTGAATATTGAGCAGTACAGTTCTAAAATTAAATCCACTGGAGAGCTGGTCAAAACAAGCATAATAATTGGTGAAGTACAGTTCTGTCATTTAAAACCTTGGGACATATCTAAAAAACCATACAGAGCTAGATTCAGAAACACATCACAAGAGGCTATCTGCTTTACAAGGCATCTTCCCCTTTCCTTGCTCTGATGACATTGACTTTCACATGAATGGGTATGCAATTTAGACCTTCCATCCTTATCTCCAGAGCATTCTCAGATGTAAATAAAAGGCTGCTATGAGACAGAAGCATTCCTCTTGAACCCAAGTATTAGTGGGACCTTGCATTTGAGTGGGCTGGGAATGGACAAACCTCAAAGGGTTTGGGAGGACGTGTTTCCTTGAATGACAACTCCAGGACCCAATGTTTTATCAAACTGGTCCTAGCAAACTGAAAAGAGTGGACTATTTCTTACCCTTCCAGCATGGGCAGCTTCCAATTAATCTGCAAGACCTACTGTATTTCTAAAATGAGGATATCTCATGGAGCTGGTAAACAAATTAGAAGCAGAGTTTCATAAATATTAAGGCTTCAGTTCAGATTTGAGGCAAAGGTTCACATCAATTCTCATTCCATTCTCGTTATTTCACACCAGTGTGCTCAAATCTAGAGGAGCATCTGCTGCCAGCTGAGCCATATTGACACTGACAGAAGGCACAATAAGCTCAGAGTAAATAAGTGAATGATCTGAAACAGAACAAAAAGCCAAAGAAAATCTAATAAGAGGAATAGACACATTTTGAAGTGCAGATCTTTTCCCTTCACCTGATGAACCAAGAGTTTAATGAGCTTCATATCACAAACTTTTTCTCATGTAAGTAATCCTTACTCAACCAAGCAGATTAATTGAATGCCTGCCAGAGGAAAAAAATAATTTGAGTAAGATTTGCAGGATTTAAACAGGACAGCCATTGATTTGCAATATGAAATTTGTGGGATTTAAAAACATGAACAAAGCATTTAGGAGCCTAGTAAATCTCAATGACTAAAATAAGTCCCTCTTTGCTTGGAGTCAGATCCCAAGGCCTGGAGCAGTCATCAGGAATAGGGAGAGCAGCAGACTCCACCCCTGGATGTCCAGAGGGTTTATTCAATGTAGCGTGCAAGACTTGAGCCCTTGGCTTGGAGCCTTCTCTGGAAGCCCTGGATGCCCAGGTCTTCATTTTGACTCGTGTGGTAGCTGAAATGCGAAAGTTTCCTATGATATAGTTTGGCAAGTGCAGAACCAGGTGTTGTGTTGTTCATAAAAAATACCTCTCTTCAAAGGATTTAGATTTTTGCACATTTCTTTTTAGGACTTAACATTTTCTGGTAGACCATACAAAAATCTCTGTTTCTCCAGGTGCGGGGGAATGTTTGCAGGAGGCTCTTTCTGTAGTGTTATCATGGCACCAGGAGCACTGTGATAAGGTCTAACAGTTAGCATAGCATCCTTTCTTCTGACACCTTTCTGTGGAAGGCACTGTGTTCCTGGTATCACAGAAAAACAAGGATGATTGCATGCGTGTTACCACTTTTGGATGTCATGAAAGCATAGCCAACTTCACTCACCTATTTTGGAAAATCTTGACTTTAATTTATGCTTTAGCTGCCTCTGTGTGAAACAAAGATTTAATGTGTATTCTAGACAGAGACGCTGGGAGCTTGCTTCATGGGCAGTAGAATTGGACACAGACATCCTTAGGCTTTACTTGGGGAATTTGTTGCAGCTGTGATAGTAAAGGCATGAAAGAGCTTTACACAAATTGTTGATTTCTACCACATTAGTTAATTGTTTCTCAAATTTGCATTTCTAATCAGTGAGATACCAAAACACCTGTATTCTCTAAGTGTTGCACTAATAGTTTGTATTTCCTTTAGCTATGCTTATAGGAACAATGCCAGAAAGGCAAGCATATATTATAAATAACTTTTAGCTCTTACAACTAAGTTATAAATAATATTTTTCTTCATAAAATTATGTCCAGCAGCAGTGTCAGGGAGAAGGTATTCCTTGCTCATCAGCCAATAGCCATTGCACTGATAATGTATCTTCCTGAACAGCATTGATTTGGTAGCACTAAGGGCACCATCTCTATCACAAAGCCTAGGCAATGTTAATTTTAGAGGCCATACAGTGATTTCTCCATGCTGAATCCCTGAAGATTTTGAAATTTTCAGCTGAGAAAGGTGATAGGCTTGGTCTGCATGTGGCTTAGGTCTATTTGTACTAAGGAAACCAACCTAATTTTGTGCTGTTAACCAAGGAGATGGGTACAGGCACCCTGGCTTGGCTATGAATCATCGGATGAAGCTTCATTTACTACTCAATGGCACACCCTCTGCGCTTGCAGACCTTCATTTTATTATCACAGGAATGACAGTCAAAGAAAAGTGTTTTTTTTTCCCTCTCAATTAATTCCAAGCTTTCCTTTGTTGAGCCGTTTTGTTTCGCTCTGGCTCTCATAGTCTCCTAAACAGCAGTTGCTTCTCTTATGAAACAATTAGAGTTAATGCGGGTAATTGTGATAGTTATGGCCTTTACTTTTTGATATAGCAATTATCCAATCTGTATTTTTTTCTGAGTCAAACAATGTTGGTAAAATTAAGTCGTCATTAGACTGAGCTGTCTGGAGACAGTTTGCTACAAAAACACCAAATTTGAGCATCTCTGCTCTTTTCTCAAAACAAATGTTGAGTAACCTAGAATTGAATGTTTTCTGTTTCTCAGTGATGTTTCTCAGTCACTGTGCCTTAGGTTGTACCTTCCCTATACTCACATCACTGTGTCAGCTGCAGCAAGGCTACACACAGAAGAGTTTGGTCCTTTGACTACTTTGGCATATTTAAAGATCTGTTAGTAGAGAGTCTTGTGAGGTTTTACAGGTTATGTAGTTCTTAAACCCAAATCACAGCATTTCAAACTAAAGTTATAAGAGTTTCCGTTTCTGTAGGACAGCAGTGAATACAGTGGATATGTAAATAGCCCAAATTGCTCATATGAGTAGAGAGTTTTTGAGTTTCTACTAACTACTTAAGAAATGCATAAATGTATTTTCCTTCCACCTTCCTGAAAAGTGCATTCTCAAAGCTACAGAGAAAAATATCATTTCTCTGTAATCTTTAAGGTCCTGAAAGCCTGATAAAATCTTATTTCTTTGGAAAAGGCTTCTGAAATAATATTTCTGCATCACTACCAACCTGACGCTACAAACATTTGGTTTCTTACCATAATGATAAGGAACATAGCTGGTATACAAAAGATAAGAAATAAATCCTCCATATAGACAGAATAAATGGATGGACAACACTGAAACCTTTAAGCCCGGTTATGAAGCTCTGTGCAATTATATACTGGAACCTGGAATTTGAGGGGAGGGGGGTGGAATCCTCCAACCAACAGACAATAGAAACAGCAATGTGCCAGAACTCAGGGCTTTTCTCCAAGTCTCACTCTCTCCAAATGTAAAACTTTTGGCTCAGGCTCAACCTAGGTCTAAGACAGCTGACTTTTTTTTTTTTTTTTCCTTTTTCAGATAGAAATCATCACAAAGCTAGCTCTGTGTTTCAACTTCATAGCATGAATTTAATTTCAATTCAAGACTCATTTCTTCTTATTGATTCATTCAACCCTCCCTTTCTGCTCATATGGAGATGTCAGTCATTGCTCACATTGGTCTATACATTTTAGGAGGAGGCAATTGTGCTCATAAGGTTAATTGTATCATCTCTGAAAGACTGGGTGTGAACAATACTTTGCGATGGCTAGTTAGAGGTTGAGCATTCTGCTTAAAGAGTTATGTGCACATACAATGCTAGTTCAGTAGGTATTCTTATGAGAAAGCTGATCTTATGATCAGTCTGTATTTGTTGAGTTAATTGGGATATTCAGAGTAAAGAATTGTATTTCTGCTTAGAAAACACAAGCTTTTTTGTGAGTTATAGTCACAGGAATCATTCAGTCAAACATCCAGAATGCATCAACCCCATTCCAAGGCTATAACCTTGCCTGCCAAGTCCTACCAATGGTTTATTTTTGTGGTCAAGTAATAAATGAAAGGGGTTTACAATTGAAATAGAGATGGACACTCAGCAGCCGCTGTAGGCCTTTTCCAATAGTAGCAGCTCTGGGAAGGTCCATTGCTCCTCAACCTAAGCTCTTCCCAGATGGTACTATGATCCTTTTGTCCTTAGCATTTCCTGGTATCCCACTTAGCAAACACCTTGACATGCAAACATGTTAACAGTTCAAAGTACAGTCATCTAAGCCTGGAGAAAAAGGAAATAACTCCTTAGGGCACAGTGGTCAATACACAGTAGAGCTGTTATGACAGTGGAGTGGAGCAAGAAACTTTTCTCAAGATCTTGGTTATTCTGAAGTGATTTTTCTCCCTGTCTGTGCGCATTAGTAGAAGAAAAATTAAGTGTCTGAGTCCAGCCCTCTGCCATATCGGTGTATCTGGCACAGTCAGGAAGACTGGTAGAGGTGAAGCAAGAGAGAACTGGAGACCCACGTCTATGCTCCACACTGTCAGTGCAAAGAGGGTGGATATTAGTTGAATACCTATTGGTATTTTCGTGCCTTATTAAAATCATGTTTGCTTGGTTTGGATATTAAAGGTTTGCTATTAGTTCAACTGACTCTCATCCAAATTCAGTATAATAATCCCAAGTAGATTTGATTGGCAGAAAACACTGAATATTTACATTTCAGAAGCTATTGCTTTTATTTTATTTGTGGTGTTGGTGATAGGACCTCAAGGACATCTGGTTGGATGCCAATTTATATTCACCCGTTCATGTACTTTTCTCCCCTTAAATAAGGCATTTTTCCTATGAAGTGCTCTGTTAGAGAAATCTTTGATGTGATATCTAGAGAGTACGAATTGCAGTTGTAATTAATCCTGTTACAAACAGATGATATGTTACGATATTTCACTGTACTACAACAGTGAAAAGTATTTTATAGAGCCTTGGAGAGTGCATGCATTTAATAATTAGTATAGAAGGAAATTATAGATGATGGACAAACCACAGTGAGTCAAAATTTGTGGTTTTATGTAAGCACAGGTAACAGCTAGATAAAAACTGGCATGTTCTCTTTTCATCTTCTATTTTCTTCATTTCTTATTTTCTGTTTCTTTTTGCCTGAAAGTTAATATAGCTACAGCAACATAGCATCAAACAGCCAAAAGGAAATTAAGGTGTTTGGGAGAATTTAAGATTAGTTCCTTACAAAATGTGTCAGAGAGACGTATATCAAGACAAGGTGACCTTGTTTCCTTACGTGTGCATTCTCTGTTTATGTGCCTGCCTGGCCATCAGATGATATATCTCACTCTGTTCCTAATAACTTTAAAATCCATTAGCCAACTCTGACAAAATACAGCATACTGGATGCAGTTTTCAGAGATACTACATTCCCACAAGTGTCGTGAAACAAGGCGGTTGGATAAGGAAGAGAAAGCTGAGGTGCTCAAAGCCCTAATGAAAGAAAGGCTGCAGCATAACTCAGCTCTTACACAACCTGAGGGAAGCAGGAATGCCCTTGGGTTGGAGAGATCTCCATCAATGTTTAGGCTTTATTAGATGCTAGAGAATGCAACTGCTCACCCCATCCCTGGGACGACAGGATTCATTCAAGAGACTGCACATGAAACTGACAGTTTTTGAGTCTCTGCCATAGATCAACTGCCCTGTAGTTGTTAAGGCTATTGGTTCATTGGCTGTCTCTGGTTCATTGGATGCTGCTGAGATTATAACCAAGAGCAGTGTCTGAGGTACATCCCTGGTGTTGTAGGATCTCATAAGGAGAAGGGAAAGAGACAGAGAAGTCCCATTGAAATACTGAGTTTGTCCAGAGGCCACGAAAGCTGTAAATCTGTGTTCTTGGCCATGCTACCTGCTGTACAACAGTATTTAATAAGCAATCTGCATGCAGCTAGCTGATACATTTGGAATTTGTTCACTCCTTTGGCTGTATGTCATGCCAGAGCTCTACTTATCTGTATTGTTGCTTGTAATGGGTAAAGAAGGCAGAAAATCAGGGTTAGAGCAAAGTCTGTAATCAACGATTGTAGGAACATTTTAGTAATATTCACCATTACTGCAAAGGCTAAACACCAGTTACAAGCCAAGATTTGTTTAAGACGGGCAAGGATTTTAATCACAAAATCATTCCTTAGTCAATTTGTGTGCTTTATCTTCCCAGCTGTGGTCCTGGTCCTACAAGCAGAAAGCCGATAGGACAGCATCGACCCTCAGCATTTCTGTTTCCAGGGTTGGAAAGCAGGAAAGCATGCATTTATATGGGTGCGTGTGTGTATTTTAAATGCTTAGCTTTTCCTTTAAACCTAGCAGATCAATCAAAGTACTATATTTCTTTGTAAAGGACAGACATTCTCATTAATTTCCATCCCCCACACGTAGCTTATTGCATTATACTGAAAATCTCATCTGAGGAATCCTTTCATAATGTAATATGTTGCAGAAGAAAAAAAGGAACCTTTTACCCCATGTATATTTTGTCTTTCAGGGATTTGGCTGATACCAGTAGTCTGTTGGTTATAGAGAGTGTTTCTTTGGTAACCCAGGTGCACTAATGTAATTCATCAAGGTGCACACACACAATTTGTTTAGCACCAGCTTTGGGTACCGGGCGGCATGTCTGCTCTAAAAATCCTCCCACTGAAATTCTGTATCTTCACTTGTCCTCCCCAGCGTCCTTGCTAGTGCACTCAACACCTGCCTCATTTGGAAAATGGCTGCACTTTGCAAAGTGTCTGGAGGATAAATGCAACTTTAAAAGTAATAGGTCCCATTTAAATGCTGGGCCATCCGTTAAAGATGTCCAGGCACTGGGCACTGGTGCTTTACCTGTGTCCCACTGCTCTTTTCCATTTACAGCCAAGCACACAGGTGTTTTAGCAGCTCGGTGAGCCTCGGCTATTACAGAACATCATGGAAACTTACTGGTCATACCTGGCATCCGAGCTGGTCTGCGGGCATTAGCAAATGTCCCGCTGAGCTGGTTGGCAGGCATCCCGCGGACAGGTGACCCGTCGGTGTCACCACCAAGCAGCAGAGCTCATGCCAAAGCACAGACTGGGGGTGACCAAGGTGCAGAATGCAGGTTTCCCATCAGATGGGATATGTTTTCATCCTTCTTGGCTAGTGCAAGCTGAGATGAGGAAAGTCTTCGCTTGCAGAGCAGCAATGCATATTCCCCAAATTTCTGCCTTAGGGAAGGCTGGTGCAGGCACTGAGTGCCTGGCCAAGTCAGCCGTCTGTCCTTGTTCCTGTGGCGCAGGGCTCCTGCTGTGTGCATGGGTTCAACCCAGCAGTACACACCGCTCCCCCCCATTGTCACTGCGCTGCTGTTCAGGTATCCTTCCCAACCAGGGAGCTCCCGGTTCCTCTCAAGGCAGAGCCCAGGCAGCATCCTTTACTGTGAGCACCCCACCAATCCCCACTCAGACCCTTGGGTGCTTTTTAAGCTGGTGCTGGGCAATGGTAATTCTCCACATAGCTTTTAGCTGGGTTAGAGACTAAAGAAATCCATCTGCTGTTGGTTACTGACATTGACCATTCAGCAACACAGTTGTGATGGTGCCCTTCCCTGGGATGATAAAAGAGTCTAATTCAGGGTAGTTTATTAACAGAAATTGGGCGGAGTTTATTAACAAAAATAATTATTGCTGAAAAATAAAAGATTAGTTGAGAGAGAATTCTAACCTGAATAGCCTCATTTTATCTTTTAGTCGCTTCTTCCTTGATATTTTCTGCTCCAAGAGTAAAAAGTTTAATGTAAGCCCTACATTTTTGCATGCATGCATATTCAGGGTTGTAAATGAAAGGAGAGTGACAGTTTTGCATTTAGTAACTTCACACCCACACACCTCTCTTCTCTCTGATGCTGACACTTAAGCCTTTGAAACAGCTCCCAGGAGCAGTCCTTGGATGCAGACAAGTGAGATCTAAAGAAGGAACCTGGATGTGCTACTGTTTGCACATTGCACCTGGAAAGGGCTTTGAAGAAAGGCACTTTTCTAGATGAGTAGCTCAGAAATTGTTTCTCGTTAACTCGGGAGAAAGCCTAAAGCCAGTTGAAAGAAGAAACTGCATGTGGAGTTTTCCAAGGGCTGGTTAAGAAAGCTAAAATACCATACCAGTGACGGTAGGGGCAAGGTGAGGATCTCCTCCTGCTGGCTTTGGAGGGACTTCAGGAGGGATTTTGAGATGGCAGGGGATCCTGCTGACTTCTGTCTACCAGTTTCCACAGGCACGAGGTGGATCCCCTCAGCATGCTGCAGTTATTCCTTACATCCAAACCTGTTCTCCAGCATGGTCCTCACCTTGCAAAGAGGAGTGAAGGGAGAGTTTCAGCCTCCCAGGCACAGGCTGGCCAAATTGGTACTAGAGAAGATACTTGATTTTCCCTAGCTTTCAATACCCCCCTCTTCTCCTCTCATTGCTTTTTTTTTTTTTTTTTTTTTAATAAATACCTTGACAATTTTTACTACAACTAACTCTTGTCTTTTCCTTCCTTCCTGTCACTTCCCCTTCATTTCCTCTCTTTTCGTGTCCACTTTTCTCAATCTTTTATTTATTACATTTCTTCTTTTCCCCCCTCCCCAACAGGGAGGGTAGATTTCATTCTCGTTACCTGCTCCCTCCTGCTCCCAGAACCTTTTACAGGCCTGGTTCAAAACTTGCCAGAGCCCATACAAAGGTTTGAATATAAAAATGACAAAATTCATTTCACGTTTTGGAACAAAAGGAGCAGTTTACAAACATTTTTCTCCTCTCACTTGCTTTAGAGGACACCATAGCTAGGGAAGGGCTTTTCTTTTCCAATCGCTCTACACAGAATAGGCATTTATTACAAAGAAAGCCATTTTCAGTTTGAGTGGGGGTGGCAGGCATGCATATTCAACTCAAATCATATATATTTGGGGTAATTTAAAATTGCCATAGCTAGGAATCTTGTGTGGTATAGGCCCTAATGATCCTTAACTGTTCACAGCAGAGCACACTTTTTCATGAGCTCTGTTTAAATTAACATCAGTGTGTGTTTGCCTCTGGGAAATAACAGTCCTTTCCCCCCAGGTAAAAGGATGTGCTTGAATTGCCTTTGCAAAGTCTTTGGATGAACTGCTTAGGAACGTGATCATCTGTGTGAGAAAGAAACGGTATCATTTAAGCAATGTCATTTTTATTTGAAATTCAGCTTGTTAAAGAAAATATCTGAAAATGGGCAAAAAGTGTGCTGCTTGCTACCAAAGGTGTAGGAGCTTTCAAAGTCTGAAAGTCTTACTGGGACATGGGGATTAGGTTTTTTATTTTCTTCAAGGGGCCAAAAACATGAGCCATGGAAAAATCCACTGATAAAAATAAGGCTGGAAACAGAGCGGGGAATTGCCAAAGGGGAAAGCTAGGCTGTAAGAGAGGAAAGAGAGAAAGGAATAAAGAAAGCAGCAGAAATAGGGAAAGGAAGAAAGCAAAATCATATAAAATATGATATAGGGCAAGTATATTAAAGATTGTACAAGCCATCCATCATCTCTGAGACTGGATTATTCTTAACTAAGTATAACTGGGCAAAGTATTTGGTTTTTGTTTGTTTGTTTGGTGGCGGTGTGTTTTGTTTTTCACATAGCAGATTACACAGGGGAAAAGAAGTGTTGGGGAAAATTAATTAGTGGTGGGGAAAGTTTGTATACTGCAAGCTGAACCCTGTGACACATAAAGCCTGCATGGGTGAGCCCGGTGAATGCAGACATGAGTAATGAGGACTAAATGGGCCCGTGTTTCCTATCATCTTTTTTCATAGATTTAAAACATTCAATAATGTTGAAAGCAAAGGCAGATATTTTGGGGGTGGTTTTACGTGGAGAAATGCACACTTTTCAGATTTTCCTCAATTTGAATATGCTTTGGATGTGCATGTTGAAATTTTCCAGAAATTTTTGCATGGAGCTTAACACCAAGAAGAAAAGTATTAGCAGCAGTAGAAAACATTTAAGATTGTCAAAGTGGTGTGAAATATGAGCGTAGAGGGTTAGCATAGAAACTGTTTCCTCCAACCTAAATTAGGTACACAATCAAGCCTTCCCCTCAGCTCTGCAGGTGAACCAAGTCGCACTTGATGGTAAGGTTCCATTTATAACAGTTTTACAAAGTGTTAGTCCATGGTAGCAGAGGATTTAGACTTCAGAAGTTTTTTGCCTCAAATTTCGTAGTTTTCAGTGAAGAAGTTTTAAAACCTACAGGAAAATTGCTGTTATTTCTTATCAGATGGGAAGTGGCAACTAGGAGGTAGGGATGCTGCGGGCAGCTTGCAGTGCCCCAGGCAGCTGAGATCTGGCTCTCCTCAGCTAAATCTTGCACTGAAGGCAGGCCCTGCATCTCCAAGCCCTCACACAGTCTGCAGCCTGATTTCCAGAGCTCTGTACACCCAGTCCCTCTGGTCCCACCATGGAGAATGGGTGCTCTAAGTAGGCAGAAGCAGGGGGTCCCTCACAGTGCTTGTCTACATGGGAGCACTCAGACGTAGGTTGTCCCCCACGTGTCCTAGTGACCTCCACGTATGCTGTGCCATTGGTGCCAGCAAGGTTAATCTCTTTGTGGGTTGTTGTCCTTGCCAGCATGGGTGACATTCCTCTGGTCCTTGGTGTGACTGCACGAGTGATGATCCAGCATCTTGCAGAAGCTACTGTCAGAGTCCAGAGTGCTTTTGTCTGACCTCTGGTCTGACCTATTGAGCTTCAGGAGTCTAGCCCTTAAATCAAGGAAGACAAAGACGTAACCATAGATTCAATACATATTTTTAAGTACATCTTGTTCTTTGTTTATGTGGGACTTTAAAATACTTTTCCTCCCCCACCTAGAACTACTTTTCAGTATCAACTGATGAGTTTGTCTGAATCTGTATGTTTTGTACCCAGTGATGGATTTTCTGAGTCACCATTGCTCAGGATGCGAGGTATCCATGCTCTCTCCTTATCTCCCCTTCAGGAAATGGTGTGGAACCTGCAACACCTTATCAGAGACTTGATTTTGTGAAAGCCGCAGTTGCTTTTGTGCTTTCTTAAAAGTGGGGTCCAAGTGTCAGGGTTAAGCAAAAACATGAGTTAGCGTTTCTCAGTTGGATATGAGTGCTTAGAGAAACCCAGCATTCATTAAAGTCCTATACTTGTTATATTAACAGTGCGTATTTTAGTGTGGTTAAACCAGCTCAGCACGATCTAGAGAAGACGGTAATTTAATAATGGTGATTTGCTCATTTAAATGAGGCAACTTATTTTTTTCTTTGTAAATTCGGTCTTCTATGTTTGTTGCTGTTTGTATTCTGCTGCTCATTAGGCTCATTGGCGCTGTAGTAATGATTGCTCTGGAGCTGTATTCTTATTCCCATACAAACTTTTAGCTGAGCTTTATGTTTCTTATAACCATTCCCAAGGAGGAACAAATTGTGCTCCAGGGAAGTGTGTAAGTAGGTTGGTGGTGGTTGAACCAGGACAAGGAGCTGCTTCATTGCCTGGCTGTTCCTGGAGCAGTTGTGTTGACTCAGGTCCATTCGAGGTCTCACTTGCCGTGGGAACTGATTATGACTCTAGATATTGCCTCCTGCTTATAGTTTGCACCTAGTAGTGACCTTACCCACCTATTCAAGGCAGAAGAATGAAAGACAAATGCAGAAAGGTCATCATGACCAGACAACCTTAGGCTGGCCTGGGCTGCCCACCAATTTATTCTCTCCAGGCTTAGACATGGTGTCATAGGAATAGTGCCAGGGTCTACCAAGGTTTCACTGTAGGAAGAAAGGTGATTTTTTTGTTTGTTTCAACTGCAGTGTACCCTGTAAACAGGGTGTTCCTAGGCCCTGCCTAGAATGGCCTTCAGGTAAGGCAAAGAGCACTTGAAATCCACCTCATGTGCATGTGGCTTGCTGGCGGTGGGGAGCAGCTGAGTGGCTGGGTGGTGAGGGCCAACCTCCCGCCCTTCTCCAGAATTCCATGGGAACACGTTTTAAATGCTGATGGCTGACTTGTTGTGCTTGAGACACAAAGCCACCTGGATGGTATTCCTTCTCCTCCAGTCTCATCTCAGCCGTTCTACAAAATAAATTGCTGTCAGTCCTCAGTATGTTTGCACTTGGTGCATTCAGACCTGAATATTGATAACACATATCCAGTCTAACCATGTAATAAATAAACAATTAATGCAAGGCCAGAACAAAATTGTCTTTCCAAATCTCTGTTCTGACTAAATAATCTTAGTCCTAAACACCTGGAGAGTGCATTAAGCACTGAATATGGTATGGCCTCGTGCTGTGCCTGTGAGAACTGAGCAGTTTAACAGAGGCAAGGCAGAGAAAGGCAAATTTTCAGCCCTGCTTTGCAGCAGGAGATAAGAGGCATGGGGGCTGAAGACCAAGGCTGTGCTGTGGCTGGTGGTGGAGCCAGGCCACAGCAGGGTTTCCTGAGGGTGCTGGGTCCTCCCATGTTCTGCTTTTGCAGCGTAACCTCGGGGACGGTGTGGTCCACTTAGCACTAAATCTTTCTTTATTGAAAACAACATATGCTTATCAGGCATTTCATTTTCTGTCTCACTGCTTCTGAATATGTTGTTGTGGTTACACTAACCACGCATGCACTTTTCTGAACCATTAGCTGGTAAAAGCACTTTCTTTTTATGTTGAGAAGTGATAAGGGCTAAGTTACAACCTCCCTGAAAGTGTTTTTCTGTGGGAAACAGCTTCCTGCATATCAAACAATATACTCACCCTTCCAGGTCAGTCTCTTTGCAAGTAACTCGGTGAATCTGTACTTTTTTCCCCAGTGATGATTAAAAGTGGCTCCGTTTCTGTACATAGAGCCTCTGGACACATCTTGTAATCGTCTAGTGATGTGCTGTGGGTGGGACTGAGAGAAGTCATACCTAGGACAGAGCTCATCTAGTAAGCTGCTGTAGGAGTAAAGACTTTGCTTTTTCTTACCAGGATTGATTTTTGCAATAAAAAAGTTAATCAAGCCCCTGAGATCTTCCCTACAATTGAATTACAGTAGTTACTGCAAATCTCCCACTTTACTATAAAAAGAACCGTTCCACTCTTAATTGGGAAATGTGCTGTAAGTGCATAAGGGGCAACATTTCAAACTTGCTGGGATCTGAATAGCATCAGTAGAAATCATTAAATAAAACAGATGTTTTCCTTCTGACAGTCAATCCAAGGGTAGTGGTTAGACCCCTTAATGGAACTTAATGAGACACTTAGCAGTCCATTTCCTACCGCTCCTGGCTTACTTACAACATCATCCCGTCAGCGTGCATCTTGCAGGAGTAGCAGCGAAGGTCACAAAGGCTGTCTGGATATGGCAGCAGTTTGAGCCCAATGCCTGCACGCAGTAGTTTCCCAACTGGGTTAAAAGGGTCTCCTCCCTTCAAGACAGCTGCAATTTCATGTTACATATAAAGACAGTGAAAGAAAAAAATAAAAAAAATTGTGCAGGTTACTTGAAAAGATGCCTGTTCTTGAGTTCATCATAGCTTTGGTGTCAGTGAAAACACTGATACTTTGCTCTTCAGGTCATAAAAATAAAAGCCTTCCCCATCCCCACCCCTCAAAAAACTTTTCAACATTATAATTTCAGTTTTCATGTCGTATAATAGCCTGAGTGTAGAATTTTAAGAACATCAAGAGATGATTTCTGATAATGGATTTTGTGAAAAGATCCAGGGTTTTTATTTTTATTTTATTTTTGTGTTGATTTGAAATAAGAACAGATTTTGTAGCGGCTTGTAGTGGCTTGGTGTTTCCTATGGAACTGAATTCATTTACATTATCTCTAATGATAGCTTATCATTTGATAGGGGCATCACAAAAATGGATGGAGCACTTTTTTGTGTGCTTTTTCTTGCACTTTTTGTGGAGCACTCGGGCTTCAGAGAAGCCTATGAAGGGGTCTGCAGTTCTCATCGCAGCTCAGGGTTTGTGTGCTGTGCTCTGGCTGGGGATGGGGCGGCAGCAGAAAGCCACATGCTGAATAGGCGCCTCATGCTGGCTTCCACCCTGGGGTCAAAATGACTTGCTGGTATCTGGAGCCCTAATGGTCGGGAATTCATTTTTTATATTTGGGGTGAAACTACAATACAAATTGAGCAGAACTTGGATAAGGTTGGTCAGTGTTTTTATGTGGGGTGTATGTCAAGGACAAATTGTTTCCCAAGATCTATAATAGATCTACTGTGTTCAATAACAGCAACTATCTTTGGTAATCCTCAGTAGATGGACTGGATTTCTTGGGAAATAATAACAGTGTGGTTTTGCTCATAACAAGCACTGTAGATAAAGATGTGTCTTTACATAACTTTCAGGTGGCTGGAAGATAACTTGCTCTCTTGCACAAATTAATGGCCAGTGGGAGCCTATATGAAAGGCTGTGAAGATATTAGAATGAGACACTGTCCTGCACACTGAAGTTCTTCACTTTATAAATTTAACAAAGATAATCTAGGTTATTTAAAAGGAAATTGATTACATTTCTGAGATAGGTAGAAATACACATTTTGTACAACTGCTCTGTTGATTCTTTGTTCAGCCTGTTAGTGATGATGGTAAGAAGTATGAATTTGTGAAATCTGTATAGGAAGTTGTCCTAGGCATTTCTCTTTTACAGCACATGAAACATCCTTCCACGTATGCAAATGCTTAAAAGCTCAGTGGATCAAAAAATCTCTTATTTTTTCAGCAGCCATATTTCCTTCAAAAGGATACTCCTGAAACTCATTGTAAACTCTTGCTTTTGATCAACACAGAGTTTTTCTAGTTTTCCCTCTTCTTATTCAAATCCAAAGCAAGGCAGTATTTAGCTATGTTTGTAGCTAGTTTTGTGAAAGTGATCACCAGAAAGCCTGGAAATGGTGAAGTAGATCTCACCTGTAGCTCCTGGGAGGAAGTCAGTTAACAATTAAGGAAATCAAACCACAAATGAGGGTTCTTCAGTTTTGAAAGAGGAGTTTTGGGAAAAGCAGTGTCATTTGTCCCCAGTATGTCTTTCTGATGCTGAAGAAGAGATGAAAAAGAATTTTATTTCCTTTTATTTCTCAAATGCAATAATACAATAAAAATAGGTCACGCCATTTAGTGTGAAATAGGCAGTGGTTTCAAAGAACTAGTGTTTCTAATTTGTGTTTTTCTTGTGGGTTTTATCACTCAACGCCCACGTTACCTAACTATATACACCTCAAATCAAAACTTAAGAATAACTTGCTTATTAAAATCTGTCATGCTGTTAGGAAACATGTCACTGATACACACTTTCTGTTTCTGGCTTGCCTTGTCAGCATCACTGCCACCGTGATACCCTGCATGCCCCCATTTACCTGTTATTTTTCTAGGCTGGTGGGAACAGAGGGAGCTCAGCTGGTGGGAGGAGGCAGCCCTTTGGCTGGGATCTCTCTGAATCACCTTTGCAGAATATTTAGCAAAACGAGACGGGGAGAATCCAAAGCGTATGTTACAGAGATCGGTATCTGTGCCAGTTTCCCAAATGCTCTGATCTTCTTGCTTTTGAGGGATTAATTACCTGTTAGCTCACTTTTCAGAGTTTTTTTTTGTTTTTGTTTTTCTGGTACTATCTTTTATCTTTTTCCCTTGTTCTTATGCATACTCTTTCATACTTGTCACTGAGGAATATTGGGATGGGAAACTTTTATCTCTTCCAATATTGGATTTTGCTTCGTGATGTTATTGCTGTATCTGCAACAACCCAATTTCCTTCTCCTCTGTATATACCTCTAGAACTGAGTTATTGCTGAGGTAAATTTTCTCTCTTGTCACTCCACCATTTGACACAAGGTGATTAAATTAATAACAGAGGTTATTTTTTCAGAAGCTGCCTGAAAAGGCTGTCCATTCAGGTAATGGGCAAAAGTGTCTCCTGCGTGCAAAGTGGTGTAGCTACTTTTGTGTGTACTACTCTTCACTCCGTGGCAGTTGTGCTGAGGTTTGGATAACATTCCCCAACCTGGTATATATGCCCCAAAATGAAAAAGCCCAAAGTGAAGAAGAGAAGAATCTATTCGTTAAAGCTGAGCAAATACGGGGGGTGGGGTAGGACAGTGAATATTCATTTGATTTAAAAAATAAATTAGCTTTAGCTGTGTTCTCATCCCCTTTGGCATTTATTTTCCAGAACTCTGCATCCCGTCAGATTATACCAGTGTAAATGTTCTCAGAAAGCTCATTTTTAGCAAGTATACTGAATTATTTGCATGACCCCCAGGGATCAGTTCCTTGTAATTACACAAATAACTTACTTGACTTACTTGTAGCTATGTACTGTAATTGGTGCAGCATGCAGTTGCTGATGCACGTTAACCATGTTTTACTAGTATATAGTGCTCACCAGCAGACCACCATGAAATCTTTTTGGCCAGGGATGGAGAAGCTTCCTAGGGCACAGTACCTAATTAATTTTTAACACCATGCTAGCACTTTGCTGCTAGTGTAGCCAGCTTTCTTTTGATGTCAACCAGGCACCCATGCCAATGGTTTGCCAACACTGAGAGGTTACTACAGTGCCGCCAGCCTCTGGTGAAACAAGCTTTATCAGGTAAAAATATATCCCAATATTTCCCTGCCCTCTTGGCATCCGCAGTTGGACAGTGCAGGCAGAGGCCACCAGGATCTTGTTACAGAAACTCTCACTCCAGGAAATGATTATCAAGTTGCAGAAGTGTCAGTTTACAGATACCCCTGTGCACCTTTTGCAAGAAGTTGGAGGACAATGAACCTGTTTCAGTTGTAAGTGTATGGTAGAGAGGTGAACATAAGTACAATGTACACGTAAATACAGAGGGAGTCTCCTATTTGCCAGGGGAAGTCTTGCAGCCCTTGGACTGTTGCTTGGACCCTCAGTTACTCTTGTGCCTTTGGCTTTGTAAAACGGAGATGTGGCCATACCCCTTGAGTGAAATGGAGACGGGATGCTCTTCCCCTAGTCCTAGCTAAATACTGTGTGCATCCTACCAAGGGTGAGTGTGGATAGGTATAGAGAAAAAGGCAAAAGATTTAGCAGATTTAACAATGTAGAAGCATATAGTAATGAGAGCACGAGGACTTTGTGTGGATTTAAAAAACAGTAGGCCAAGACACTGCGAACTGATCTTTGTCTCAATGAGCAGGACAGCTTGGTGGAGTCAGGGGAGACAGGAAAAGTCTGTGCTAAATGCAGTGGTATGTAAGAAGCATTCTTGGGTTTTAATCCACAATGGGAGATAAATTCCTCATTAGCCTTGGGCAAAACATGTAAGAACTTGGTTTCCATTTCCTCCTTCATGAAAAGGCTTATGAGGAAATATCAGAGCACTGGGAGGTGCTCCTGGCAGACAAGTCCCATTGCCAACAGCAAGATAGGAAGCGCAGGGATCTGAGCCTCCAACCAAGAGAATTACTTTCAAAAACCACTGCGGTGTTTCCAGAAGTTTATCCCAAGTGCTGAAACTGCTGCTGAAAACAAAAATGTACTTCAGCTGTCTTTTTTTTGAGCATTACATTACATGTGAGACATTAGTTAAAGATGTTGAAAATACAAAGAATTGTCTGCTGGGTTTTAAAAGTGTTTTAGTTTTTTATGTAGTATGTTCCCCATTCTAACAAGATTCCTTACTGTTGTTCATCTGGTCTGAGAAAAATAATTTACTTTCTTTCCCTTAGAACTCTCCAATTCTCTTGTCTTGATCTCTGATGCTGTGACAGGTCTTTAAAAATAATTGATTCCAAGTGTTTGGGTTTTTTTTGGGAACAGAGAATTAGAACTGGGAAGTGAGGTTAGACTGGTTGTGCATTGCATCTCTGCCTGTGTTGTAAACCGAGCTTATTAGTAAGTCACTGAACCATATATAATTGTATTTTGAGTTATCATGTTAAAACTCGCAGTGATGACCTACCCTATACGTCATTTGATGTTTAGATTACAAGCTTTTCTGATACAAGTCACGTGAGTTATTTTTTTAAAAAAGGAAAAACAATTTGTTTTTCTGTCTGCAGAAATAATTCAGCCCTTTCCGTTCCTGGCTGGTATCACTGCTGGCTGCAGCTGCTGGGAGCAGGAAAGTTGAATCTCTTAAAACATTTCTTTAAGAATGCTTCAACTATGTACATGTGATTACACTCAGATATTATTTAGTAGTCTTCATTTTCACAATGGAGTGCAAACATTAATTACTCCTCTCTGTCGTCACTTCAGTTTTGCAAAATAGGAAATTGGATATAGTGCTTTGCTTATTTGAGTATGTGCAGCTCCCCAAAGTGCATCTCTGAGAAATGAGAAGAGATGTTACGAAGAGATTTATCCTAGGCCACGCTGGGAGGTGGCAAGCTTGAATTAGGCAGTTACAGTGTCCTGACCCCAAACTGTGCTGGCTGATTCAAAAGGTCAGGTGAGGTTGTGTCCACACCAAAAGATGACATCTAGACGATCACCTGGCACACCGCTTTGTCTTTTCCAAAGACGGTACGGTTTCAGTGACAACGATACATGAAAGATGGCCTCTGCTGCAAAGACAGAGCGTCTTGTTTTCTGTATAATTACCTCTCTGTCTAGACAGGTCGTTACAATCTGGATGTTGGGTAGGCAGCTGGTTGGTTTAAGCTAGACTTTTATAATTCATTTTAGAGTAAGTTTGGCAAGCTTGCTCATAAAACAACTCCTGCCTTCTCTCGTCTGAGAAACGTGAGAGATGATCACGCTCTTGGTGGGGTGAGGTGTTTCAGGAGCAAGGGCCACCCTGGTACCAGCCCACACTGCTGCCCACTGCAGTGACCCCCACAGGGTACAGGCACGGCAGTGGCTGCTGTTTGTGATAGTTTCTGTACCAAAATGAGGTGCAGAAGAACCAGGTACAGTGAGAAGGGGCAGCAGGGCACTCTCAGCCATCTTGGAACAAGCACCAGGATTGGTACCATGGGGACGACCTGGAGGAAAAGTAATTTCTGCTTGGAAGGGTTGGGGCCAGAAAAACTCCTGTGTTTAGGGAAACAAGATTTCATCCACCCCTGCCTGTGCTTGAAGCATATGGGTCTTCTTTATTTTTATTTTTTTCCCTTTACCAGAAATAGTCTCAGGAGTACAAAAGCTAGGCTAGCCAAGCTGACCATGAAAAATTAAAACTGTAGTTCTGGCTGATTTAAATAACTGTTGTGAGTGTGTATTGCCCTAAGTTGACCTGCTCACAGTTATCTGATAAAGCTTCACATGTATCTATATCTGTAAGGCGTTTTGCAAAAGCTAGTGGCATTCTGCTCATGCAAAGTGTTATTTAATAGATGGGAATCTGTGCCAGCACCATATGAAATGTTTTCTAGTCCAAGCCTAATTAAATTTCCACAGGAACCCCATTGCCAAGCAAACTCTCCTGGTTTGTTCCGACCTCCAATGCTTTGGTTTGTTTGAGGCAGTAACGTGAAATGTCAGCAGCAGCCCAGGTAACACCACCTATTAATATGTTGGATGATGTTTCCCATCATCAGGTATTATTTTTAGCTGCTCCACACTTTGTCAGAATTTAACTACTAGATTTAAAATCTATCAGTCTTCCCTTTCTGGCTGAAGTTTGTGGGGAAGCTTCATCTCTGTCACTGCAATTATTTCCAATAATTAGACTTGGAAAACACTTCTGAATTGAGTCTTGGGATGGGAGTCCCTTATGTCTCTATAAGTATCCGTGACAAGGGATTTTCACCTGCTATGAGTTCAGTATGGACTTTTGCCCTTGCTGGACGGAGGAATAGGGAAGCAAGTGTTTGACTTTGGCATGAGTTCCTTTAAATCTCTCCTTGCAGATGTCCGATAAAAATATATTAGAGTTTGGCAGATAAGGTTTTCCACAGTTGAGTTTGCCTTGAGCAAAAGAAGTAGGCAGATGTTTTTCTTTTCTCTCTCTTTTTTTTTTTTTTTCCTGGGGCACTGAGGGACAAAAAAAGAGAGAGGAAATGCAGCAATGGGGCAGAGAACAGGAACAAGAGCGACAGTGAATGGAAAATGGACTTTGAGAGAGTCAGAATTGAGGATGAAAAGAGGCCGGTGAGGCAAATTTTCCTCTGTGTGAGCGCACTTCTCCCTGGAACTCAGTTCAGGTTTCCTCAGATATGATTTTCTGTCTGGAAATCTGCTGACCAAATAAATCTTTATTGCTTGCTATTGGTTTGCACAGGCAAGAATAAGCACCCCTGGTTCCTGGCTGCTCCCCTCCCTGCATGCCCAGCAGCACTGATGAATGGCAGAGAGGGCTTCTCCTCTGAAACACAGGGCTAGAGATTGTACGTACAACCTGTGCTGCAGACTGCAGCGTAGGATGCCGTATTCTGCCATTCATCATACAGCAGAGAAATACCCTCAGAGGTATCCTCCACAAGTCCCTGTTGCAAACTCTGTGCTGGCATCAAGACACTGTTCTGCAAGCACGTGGGGTCGGCACAAGCTCCCTCTTCCGACACAGGACACGCTGGTGTCCCTGTGGCCCGTGCCCCTGCCTGAGGCTTCTGCCCCGGATTCAACCCCAGTGGCTTTAAAACAAGAGGGCCTGGCATAAGACAAGGGTGGAGGAGGCTCACTCCTGAGCATGACAACATTGTGTTCTACCTCTGTTCACGGTGGGACTATTTCGGCTATCTGGTTAAGCTCTCAGGGAATGCAAATTTTTCAGCGGCAGCTGTAGGAGCTTGATGGTGGAAGAACAAAGTAGGAATTTATAATGTGAATATAATTGTAAAGAGAAGGATTTTTTTAGCGAGAGATCAGCGGTAGTGCAGAGTAATAATCATCTTAAAGGGTGACTCTCTAGAATTAGTTGTTATTTTGTTTGAGTCCTTTGAAATCGTTTCCATACTATGTAATTATCTTAAATTTTAAGTGCTTCCTGCAGTGATAATGTGTGCATTTTTGCATTCTTATGTAAATGCTTTAGCAGTTCCCAGTGTAGAATTGGAAATGTCATTCAAAAACAGGTAATGGCTTTGCAATGTCTAGGGGAAGAAATTAATCTTTTTCTTCCACATCATTTTACAGTTTGTATTCTGTCGTTGTGTGGTTGTGTTTTCAGCTCTGACAGAAGCTGCCTTTCAACAACAAACATCCAGTGGTCGGATACACTAAAGCAAAGAGCTGGATTTCATCAGTCTGAGCTTAAAAAGATGAGAGGCCAGCAGCCAAACTGTTACCTCCTACAGAAAGAAAATCATTAATGTGTACACTCAATTAATCTGCACTCAGACATCCTATGCAAAGACAGATATGAATAATTATAAAAATATGATTTAAAAATAATTAAAATGTTATTAAAAAATAACAGAAGTCTAGGAATCACTGATAAGATTTGTGTGCATGTGCGCGGTGTTGCTGAATTCAGTAAACATGAGGAGTGGGTCACTGCAACACCAGCTTGCATGGCTGTGCAGGTGGCACAGACGAAACCCCAAACCTGGGGAAGAGTTCATTACCCAATCAGCAAGAAACGCCACTGTATCTGAGGCTAATGTTACAAATGCAAATGTAATGCCTAAAGCAATATTTGGTGTGCCATCTGACTCCCCTCAAGGTGCCATGTTGGAACAAAGAGGGATATCAACAGGTCACTCTGGGAAGTCGCACATACCTGTTCTGACAGCAGATTATTTTACAAGTGGAAGGAAAGGAGCAAGCCTGCCGCTTCCCTGCCAGGAGAGCATCAGCTTGTGACACACGGGGCTCACTTACACTGTGAAGCTCATAATGGGGAAGGTTGTGTTTGAACCAAAGCAGCAAGGCAAGAGTTCTGCATTGTACAGAAGTATGATGATTAAAATATGAGATTTAAAAGGCACTGCCTCTCACTAAAAAGCTAGTGCTGAGATTTCAAAGCAGACTGGGAGTTCAACCACATACTTTCCACTAGTTTCAAAGAACGGGTTTTGTCTACATTTGCTGGGCTGTTTTGAAAATTGACATAATTTCTTACAAATCATTCTCTCTTAATAATTCAAAGCTCAGTCCTGGAGCACTAACTCAGGCAAAGTCATGATTCATTTCATTGGGAGCTTTGCCAATATAATACTGAAAGGTTTGGGGGCTATTCCAGCAAAGGGGAAAGAAATCCCTGCAAATATTGCAAAGTGAAAACTGTATCTTGGATGTACCCAAGGTAATTTCTTTCTGTTTCAGTAGTCACGCTGCTGATGCAAAGGCTGATCTTGGGCAGACTTGGCCTGGCTTGGAGGAGAGCAGACTGAAATCCTCGTCTACTCAATACTCTGTATTTAAATTCACTTAGAATACCCTTTAGCAGAGTAGAATCTGTGGTGCGGGAGTTGAACATAGCAGATCCATGCTTCATTATCCCCTACAGGGTTAATTTATCCCAACCGTGTTCACTGAGGGCAGGAAAATCCCAGGCGGACCCAGCTCTTAACTTTGGTGTTGCTTTTATGTGCCTTGAGGTAGAAGAGCTGAATCAGAGCCTGGGCTCACACACGCAGGTCCAGATTCAGACTCAGATCCTCAGGGATATTCAGATAGATGAATCCCATTTATTTCAGTGATAGTTTTATTTTATTTCAGTGGTAGAACTTAAGTGGAAATTAATTACCCCATTTGTTCATCATGGGTTTAGCCACAAAATCCTCAAAGTCCAAGGATGTCCACAGAGTCTTGTTTGCCTGCAGGAAAACTGCATTTCTGAACTTGCCAGCACATACTCCCTGTGCAGATTTCAGAAGGCAGCTGATCAAATTTACCAGCATTTCTCCTGAATCCTTGCCCTGTTGTACCTTCTTCCCTCAGCCTTTTTTTTTTGCTGCTTGTTAGCTTATAGTAGCAAAGGGTAGCCCTAGACAGTGAAATGGAAGATGAACCGGTGGGTAAATTGGAAGACGAACACCTTTTGTGATGGACAAGCTCACCTTTATGTTTTCAATTGCAGGGTGGTTTTGCTCTCTGCTCTTTGGCTGGCTGCAGCCAGCTTTTATTTGCTGACTTGGAAATAGATAACCAGATTTTAGAAGCAGAACTGATCCAGGGCAGTTTAGATTTTTGAGAGAAGATGGTAGTAGTTTTCAGAAGAAGCCTTGGACTTGAATTTCAGATTCCTTCTTGCTGTAATGCAAGCACAATAACTGCTAATTTAGAACCAGAAGTTCTTTGTTTTTACTGTGCTTAAAAGGACTCTCTGTAGCAGAGCTACAAAGTTTGTTTTTAACATCAAGGTACTCATGTTATTCAACTTTTTTATGATTTGAGGAATGAAGGTTTCTCTGTAGTACAGCCCTTCTATGTCTTGTCCGAGAGCTCCCTGTCTGTTCAACAGGTAACAGTGTCAGAAGAAATTGGGACTGAAATGTTAAATGTTCCTGGACTTGAATTCTTGGGAAGTCTGAGGGACTTGCTGGTGCAGCTCTGTAAGTGTGCAGCAGCTCTGTAAGCTAGGGAGCGCTCATTTAGTCACAGTTTGCACTAATTGTTTTGCTGCATCATTTTTTCTCTGTGAGATAACTCAGAATGGCACCAGCTCTCCTTTTGAAATGCTGTAATACATAGGTCTGCAGGGCCTGGCTCATGAAGCAACTGTTCCATGCGGATTTCCCAGAAATCTGTGATTGTAGTCGAGGCTATCTTAGGGTAGGGTTTTAAATTGCACCCCTCCCTGAGACATCTGGGTGCCTTCCAAGTTTAAATCGGCCTTGTAAGTGCTTTACCAGGGACTCACGTCTCTTCTGCTGCTTAGACAACAGCAGCAGCATGTCTCCCAAAAGTCTGGCTCCAGTAATCAGTTACACAGCCCAGGGGCAGCAGGGAGTGAGACATCACCAAATGACAGACCCTTGCAAAGTCCGTATCACCACTTGGGAGAGAGAGAAAGCGGAGCTCTATAAGCCTCTCTCTTCTCTGGCTCAGGCTCTCTCTTGGAAGGACAGGAGTTGCTATTAGACTGTGCATTTGTTTTAGAGAAAGCGTCCTATAAATCACTGAAAAAAAACATCTATTCTTAACTTCATTGAGGACAGTTGTCTGAGGGAGTTGTTGGAGTTGTTGCTGTATCACGCAGTGAGGTATTAGAAATGTTTCTATCTACACCGTATAGCTTGCTGGGCACCCTTTTTTGGGGGTAACAACTAATTTATTTATTTATTTAATTTAAGAGAGAAGAAACTTTATTTTGTCCTAGGCCTGTCTGATGTTTGCAGAGAGGTTTCCCCAGTGCTCTGCCTGGGCTGCTATCCGAGGGCCTGGTGAAGATGAAAGTAGCTGCATTTGCTGCCCTCCTGGACTGTCTGAGCCACTCCTAGGGATGCAGTCAGCCTTTGCTGAGAGCACATTGCACTTTGAGCACTGACTGTAGCACAAAGCCTCCCATTTCCCAAGCTATGTGGTGCCAGCTTGCTTGTTAGAGCAATGCAGTGTTTTAAATGCTAATACATGCTTTACCCAAATTACAGACAGATGTGTGTGCTTCTGTTACCTGTGCCTGCTGCAGAGGAGATTGGGCTCTGCTCTCTTGCAGTTTTTCATGTGTAGGGTGTTGGAAAACTCCTCTGAATAAGAATTTCCTTTAATCTGACCCATCGAGTATTGCTTATAAGGAGGGCATATGTGTCATTTACTGAGAGAAATTCAATCTGTTCTTTCTCTGCATAAATGTCCCTTCTTAGGTGGGGTCTTCACCTGCTGAAACAAATGTTTTCTCTCAGTCAGCATCAACTCTTGGATAAAGGGTCAGTCTTACATCTCATCTTTCTTGTATAATCCTTGATAATCTTCCTTTTTAAAGTTTTTGCCATCTGAAATCTCTCAAATCCCACAATTAGCCTGCTGTCTAATACGAACATCCCTCTGAGATCCTCTTAGCAGCATATGTTCAATAGCATAATTTAGGGAGCCGAGAGGGCGGAGGAATTCCAAAGAGCATTGCTGCTCTATATCAAGAAGCAGGGTCTGGCTGCCAGTAATACCCTGGCACTGTCAAACTACTGAGGTTTGAAAAACATCCATCCATGGCATTCATGAATAAATGGATTGCAGAAAATCAAGCTCGTTTGAAAAGGTCACATTACCATTTGGTCATGCAGAGATGCTGCTTTGGTCCAGGCAGAGCTAACCAGCTCCTTGAACCTGTGACATTCCCAGTATTCAAGCTTAGTCTTTATCATTTGTACCTAATGTAGGCAAGTTAGCTGGATTAAGAGTGAAAATATCAAATAACCTTGAGTTCTTAAATCAAGATGTGTATGTTTATTAGCAGAGAACGTGAACATCAGAAAGCTAATACAGTAAAGTCATAGGTAGTCTTTCCCTTGGTCGTATTATGTTTAGGATCAGGTCCTGAAAGAGTCACTGATTTTGTTCAGTGTAATGACCTGCTTAACTTTCCCTACACTGACATTATTTGTGTTTAAAATGAAGCCTGCAGTGTAGTGCCTTGCAGAATAAAAATGTAAATAATAGGCCTATTGGATTGGTATTAATACTATTTTTAGCATATAATGCCAGTCTAAAGACTCCACTGCATTCGGTATTTTGCAGAGATTTACACTGGGCTCCCAAACTTTGGCAACGTTGCTGCGGGCGGAGCACCTGCAGGCAGCCACCTGAGAGCATTGCTGACTGCACGTGGGGAAAAGCAGCAGCCAGGATAAATGCCTTTGCTGAGAACTGCAGCCTAAAAGGGTGGTATTGACCACCAAAGGATCGGCTAACCCATGGTGCCATAAATATGCAGCCACATTAATAAAATATACGGGCCAAATGGCAAGCCTGTCCTATTGTGCAGAACAGACTCTGAGCTGACAGCAAAGCAAGGACCTGTTTGATGTAATGTGGCATTATTTCGTCTCCTGCAGCTCTTGCTGTTATTTATCTTCTGCTTGCAGCTTCTCGCAGTCAGTGAGCAGAGGCAATTTCTGGTGCGCAGAAAAAGAGCTCACTCAGCAGCATCTGCCTCCAAGCGCTTCCTCAGGGGCAGGTCCCATCTTTCTTCACTGTCAGCAAAGGTGGTGGGTGGTGGCATGGAGAGGTCCCAGCTGAGCTGAGGCTGAGTTTGGCAGCACTGCCTGCCCAGTCTGTGGAGGGAAGAGCTCTGCCTCCATAAGCTTGCCATCAGAAGCCCAGGATCGCTCCTTACAAGTGCAGCAGAGGACGAGGAGATCACTTCCATGCTGATTTGCCCGGTGTAAGTCCCAGTGGCTGTGCAGACAGGCTTTCAGACAGGTTGCAGGTTACCGCAAAAACAGCATTCCCCGTTGTCACCTATTCCTAGGGGAAGAACATTAGCACTTGTTCTGACTGTTGTTTGCTCAGCTACCCTGCTCCCTAAAAAGGGAAACCTTCCATTTCTTTCCCTTTCCCCACAGAATTCAAGGAGCATCCACCGCTAAAAGGGTCATGTCCCAGCTTGTAATTAAACAAACAGATTTAGAGCCTGCTGCAAACACTAATTACATTATTGTTTCTTCAGCACTTTCAGATAAATCTGCATGAATTCACGGGTGATGGTCTGAAGGAGATCTCTTCCATCTCCTTACCCTAGGGCCGTTGATGTCCTGTATCTAGGCTAGAGCAGTAAATCCCACACTCTTCTAATTAACCCTGCTAATTCCAAAGAGCCCATCAGGGATGTGAGTGCCAAGGGAGTGTTTGGTGGTGCAGTGCTCCAGCTTTGCTGCCCTTCCATCCTGCTGAAGTCACAGGTACCCCAGTGTGGCTGCTGCTGCCTGCTGAGCCTCGCCCCAGGTTGCTTGTGCCCTGCAGCCCCTCACAGCCCATGTAACTGAAACCAGTGTTTTGGGATGGTACGGCTCAGGCAGTCAATATGGCAGCAGAAAGGTCATGCTGCCCTTCCTGCCCCATGCTCCCAGGTGGTATTTTAACAAATGCTAGCCAAGTCACCTTGTTCTAGGAGCAAATTAACCCGTGGCTGCTGCCCTGTTCTCTGCAGCCCCAGCAGCAGCAGTGCAGGATTCCCCCAGTGGCAGCGATCATGTAGATGAATACAAGAGTAATTTGGTAAAAGGGCTACTGGGACAGGAACACATTTTCTTTCTCGGCTGCTCTTGCCAACTTGCAGACGGCTGGGCTGTGACAGAGCGATGTCTCCTCATGCTATGTCATTGGCCTGATGGAGAGGCTCTTCCTTGCAGCAGCTTGCTGCAGCTTGTTGCTGCCGTGTGGAAGACAGTACCCTTGCATGGTTTCTCTGGCCCCGTGTCCTCATGAGGAAGTGATATACAAACCCAAAGGGAGAGCAGGCAGGCAATTAGCAGCTCGGAAGAACGAACCACAAGCAGCTGACTCAAAACAAGGCAGTTGTGGTGTCTCCTGAGGCTCAGCCTTCTCTGAGTGCTCACCTTCTGCAGTTCAGGTCACTGGCCGACTTTGACGAATGGCAGCAGGCTCAGGGCTTGGCCATTAAAACAAGTGGGATGCAGGGCTGTCTTTAACTGGAAGCAGAACATGGTCCCAGTACTTCAAAAGGCATTTTTAAACGCGGACTTCTTTTTTTTTTAAAGCAGTGCATGACACACTTAAGCTGAGGACATTCTGCACAACAGCTGTGTCAGAGAGATTTGACAATACCAGAATTTGATGTCAATTATAACTGCTAGAAATCTGATTGTAATGGCTGGCGGGTTATCTGTGTAATAACGTCTGTGCTACAGAATAGGTTGCTTAGCATCTTTGGGGCTTTCTGCTCTATTTCTGGGGGGAAAAAAAAAGCTGTCCTATCTGCCTTTTGCTTCCATCACTGCTTCTTTAATTTTTAAGCTTGGGTACACTGGTGGATCAAAATGTCAGAAATACCATAAAATTGAACTGTGTTTATCAGAGACACAACTTAAAAGATAGAGAACTTTTGTACAAATGCACAATGGTGAGGCTGAACAGCAAAGACCATTTTACTTTGTCATAAGACAACTGACTGAAAATATCTTACCTCTGTTATACAACTCAATGGTTCAGCCTCTTTTTAAATGTTGTGTTTGAGTCCTGGAAAAAAAAATTGAAAGGATTCAGTGAAGGGTAATGAAAATGATTAGAGGCACAGAGAACCTTTCATATGAGGAGAGATTTAAAAAGATTAGGTCCGCTTAGTTAAGACAAGAGATGAATAAGCAGAGACATGATAGAGAGATGTGAGGTAATGAACGGCACAGAAGAGGCACGCTGAGTACTTTTATGTGCTGTTTTCCAAAATTAAAAGCTGAGAGAAGAAAGCTATTAAAAACAAAAAAAGAAGAAGAAGAAGTTTGCTTACGATAAAAAACAACAATGGACGCATTTTTAATACGTTTTCTGTGCTGCTGACTTCACCTGTGGAAGCCACTATTGCAGAAAATGAAGATAATGAGCTTGGGAGAATGATGAGAAACACTAGGTTCTTTGGGGAAAATCTTGAGCCTATTGAGAGGAAAAGGGAGTTCTGCTCCAGCTTTGAATGCAAGCAGGATTCACCCATTGGCACCATCTCAAGTCTGCTGCAAGGAACTGCCAGCCTCAGTGGGCTGTGAGTCTCCATACACTATATACCTGTGCACTACGTGTAGTCACTTGCTTCAGCTGTCTTTGATGATGTAAGATACCCTGATTTTTTGTCCAGGTTGAGCATGCAGTATCTTTTCCACCATGTTTTCAGGGAGCACATCTTTTCCAGCATCTCTATTTTCAGTAACACTGGTACAGCTCGTGTTGAGGCAGCTCTTGCTCTTCAGCTGACATGCTCAGAGGGTAGCTCGTGGTGCTTTGGTCAGCTGGGAAGCTTTACTTCATCTGCTTGACTCAGTCACCTGGGAGGGGAATCGTGAGAAGTTGCAGCAGATCGGATTCAAGGTCCAGCAAGCTTGCAGTCCAGAGATGATCAGTGGCACATACCTAGAGAAGAATATGAGATCGGAGTGTGGATGTACGGGGAAAAACATGCAGGATACTCCCATTTTTTAGTAACTGGAGATTACCTCACCCAGAGCATATAGTGGTGGTCACCAGTCCTTGACCAAGCATGGAAGGGCAGTCTCATGCAAATCATGGGCTTTATCATGCAATACGGCCTTTGGCTATACATTGAGAAAGTTATTCTAGTATATATAGATATTATTTTTTGAAACCCCAACCTATGCTTATGCCAATAGAGTTCTCTTTCTGAAAAGGTTTAGAGGTTTAAATGCAAGCTTATGTAGAGACTTTTTTTAATAGGTTTTGAAGCAGTAATAGGGCTTTTGTATGTGTGAAGCAATAAAAACTGAATATGACAAAAAAACAACTTCTAGTAATAGTAGGACTTCATCACATATGTTGTTCTTCTCTGTTAATCTGGTTTAGATCCCTCAGATAACCTGATGGGCACTTAGCGCTTAATAGACCTTCCCAAGTTTCACAAAACAGCCAGTGTTTATAGACTAGTTTCTTCCTCCTATCTGACTAGAATTTCACGGTTTTTCATCTAGGACTGGAAAGTCTGGTGCCCTAAAGCCAAAGAAATTAAAAAAAAAAAATAGATGCAAGCATTAGAAGATTTTAAAATATTTATAGAGCATTCGGGAAATTGCAGAGGTTTCCCTGTACCGTGCATCCAGGATCGTTAGGGGTACACACGTTCAGCACAGCTCAGCACTGATGCAGAAAAGCATATGGGGGCAAAGTAGAACTTCTCTCTTATTCATACCATGTAAATTATGTCTTATAACTTTGTGAGCTGGATTAGGAATGGGACCTGTGCTTGACATCTGTGAGGCATTCTCCTGGGCATCTTGCAGAACATTTAAATGACACTGTAGACTTCCTTTAACGAGATTAATTTCCTCTGCAGTATTCAGAAGAGTGTCATCTTTCTGTATGTATCACGCATTAGTTCTCTTGCCCCAGTTAAGGACTGCTTTGCTTAATCAACACAGCTGTGGAAGTGGAGCATCACCAAAAGACTGGGGAACAATGCCATGATCATGCATCGTTCCTGTCTCAATTAAATTTCAGCACTCTTTACAGTCATTGAGGCTTTTCCCTGGGGTCATCAGGCAGTACATTCCTCGCATGGGCAGAGCATGCTGAGTGGTGACGCACCAAACTTTAAATAGGTATTTATTGATGTGCCTAAATGCCACTTAAAAATCTGGGCAACAATGACCTGGACAAATTTTCACAACTGAGTCACTGATAAGACTAGTAAAAAAGTAATGAACAAAACTAAAACCTGTAAATCTCTGTGTTTGTGATTAATATGTTTTCTACTTCAGTTCACTGTGTACGTTTTTCCCTAAGTTTGTGCATTTTATTTGCTGTGCAAAGGAACAGTGTCGAGGGAATAATTACAGGATCTTTGCAATGTTTTTCTCATAGATTCAGAGAATACCTAGTGACAACCTGAAATCCTACTCTGGAGATGCTAGATATCCTGCTGGTTCCTTGGGTTCCATTTTATTGTTTCTGGAAGCTTTGTCCTAAATAAATTTACACACCACTGAGTTTTTGTGTTTCGCTTCATAAATTCCTGTTTGTTGCAATATCCCAGACAATTCCATGCTATGAACTTGGTTGGGATGACCTCCTAGGAAAATTGTGCCTTCCTATCTCTCTTGCCAGGAAGTAGGTTTCCTAATGAAAGAATTTACTATACCTTTTCTACATAATTTTGAATTTAACTTTCTTTCCTGGATGGTCACAATGCCAGTACACATGCCTTCAGCTTGCAGAGAACTCAAGGGGAATTATACTCTTCCACAAATTACAACTGCATTGTTAAACAGACTTTCTAATCATAGTCCTAGAGGATCATTACATATTTATATATTGTGAGTTGCTCCCACCCAAAGCACAGGGATTCCTCAGAACAGGTAAATAGGTAAATTTAAGCAAAATAGACAGTGTTGTGGCATTGTATTCTATCTGTGGAAACTGTATTATCTGATCCAGAATAAATTATTTCAAGCTAATTATAAGTTTCAGTCACTATTGCCAACGGATTTTGGAGGCTTCACAAAATACCAGTTTCTTCAGAGAGTGTTGTCGCATTGGTGGCCTAAAAGCTGTTATTTCTGATAACCTAAAAGTTGAAGTGATCTCATCTTGTACAGTTGATATCACTGCACAATACAGGGTGATGATCCAAAGGATACACCCTGGAACTTCACATGCCAAGATGGAGAAAATCAATCTCTGTTAATATAAAAAGGCAGGCTCACTGGTGCAGAAAATCACTACTCTGGAGCCTTAAAGAGGCTCCTTCAAAAATTCATGATTATAGAATGGAGTCTTGGGCTACATTATAGTCCTGAAAGAAATCAGGATATGGAGAAAAAAAAATCCAATTTTCATTAGGTAGAGGAAATAAACAATAAACACAATAAGCAAAATCATTGATTGCAAAGAATGTATGCTCAATATGTAAGAACATTTTCCAAGTTTCCCATGTACCCAATACTTTTTCCAAATTGTTTTCAAAGTTAATTTCTCTTTTGTTGTTTCTCTGTTTTGTTGGGGCTTTGTGTGTGTGTGGTTTTTGTTTGATTGTCTTTGGTTTTGTGGTGTGTTTTTTTTTCATGCCTCTAACACTAAATCCATCTTAGTAAATATTCTCATTGTTCTGGTCAACTGCTGTTGGAAGCTGCAAAACATTCAGCTTGTAGTGATATACAGAAATTTAACAAACTCAGTATTGACCTAAAGACTTAAACTTACTGCTCTGTAAAGTATTTGGTCATGTCCCCTGCCAAGGTTATCCATGATGTAAATATGGTATGCAATAAATAGCAGAGAGTAAGCATCTTTGCCCTCCTTTTGTGCACTGTGCCTGCAGCCATCCTGATGAGAGGTTTCTATAATATGACAGAGCTTTGCAGACACTGAATACCTTTCTTTAGAGCAGATTCCCCATTTTCTGTCTATTGGGAGTCTGAATTCCTGCATTACAATCATATGGGGGCCATAATAACTAATATTTGGTCCTGCAGTGTAGATTGGTGTGATGGCTGATAATCTGGATGGTGTATGGCTTGAAGCATGGCCTTTGCACAATTAGAGCAGGAAGAATGCCAGGTTTGCTTTTACAGTAGTTTAGCTTTCAGCATCGGTAGGCCTATACCTCAGTATTTGTAAGGAAGAGACTGGATTATTTTAGATGTAATCTCGTCAGCTGCCTGGAAATACAGTCACTCTAAATATATGCTACAATGCCTTTTTACTATATTATCATACACCAAATTATTCTCCTTTTTAATTATTTTCACATATTTAATGCAGCTGCAGATCTATTCATGCAGAAACATTTCACTTGTTCAGCTGATCAGCTCAAAACCAAGAAGCAGCTTCTGATACTTCATCCTCCTGCTTACTTAAGCATGGCTGAGTCATGACTACAATGAATCCAGCACTTTCTTTAACTTTTATTTATTCATTTATTCATTCATTCGTTGTTAAGGGTGAATGTGCGAGGGGCTTGGGTGAGTGCAATTTACTGTCGTGCAGGTGCCGTCATCCCTGACTGCTGAAGCAAGCTGCAACTGAAATACTGTTTCACACAAATGCTTGCTTTCTCATCTGTTTTGTATAACTATATATTCATAACACTTGACACCTCAGAACTCATTCAAATTACTTTCATTGCAAAGATGGACTTCCCTTCAGGACAACTGGAAGACAGGAAAAAACAGGGATGACATTATTATCACTATGCACTTACATCTGGTGATATCTGCTTGCGGCCTTAGAATTCAACCGTTATTTATATTTATAAATTTGAATAGCATTAATTATATAAGCTGGAAAACATCAGTTTTTATTCTCTCAAGAATTAAAGCTCTCTTTAAGATCTCCCAACTTTACTTTGTGCTTTCTCAGTGCACTATCAAAGAATTTACCAGCAAAGACAACATAATGGCCATTTTGCACTTGCTGCTCTGCACTGTATTTTAAACCAGTGTGCTGATAGAAGCCCTGTCCATACCCAATCAGGTTGGTATATGAGCTTTCCAAGCTCAGAACAATATGCTTTAATTGTAATACCCTCAAATTAGGAGCATATCTGCTAGCATTCCTTAATAAAAGCTTCTGTCTGCAGTTCCCCTTCCCCACTCTTTTTTTTTTTTTTTTAAATGAGTGGTAGAGACACGTTGTATAAACTAAAGGCAGATGATGGGTAGGAGCAAACATCTTCAAAAGGTATGCAGCTGCTTAGTATTCAGGTGCAAGCAGAGCACTTCAGCTTCTGTAAACAGCTCGTTTGGGATCACCATTTATTTGGCACGGAGGAAGCCTTTGCCACCACACAGCACCTGTTTGAAACTACAGCCATAGCCTAGAAATTAAGGAGATATCAGTCAAGATGAAAGACCATGATCTCGTGCCCAGCCAGTCAGATGAATGAAGGTGATCTGCTGCAATGCTGAAAAAACAGAGGAAATGTGACTCGGTCACTGAACATGTTATTGAGAGGAGTCTTTATTTCTGTGCCCGGCTGTTTCTCATGAGAAATGACCGCTGTGGTCATGACACTGAGTCGTGGGTTGAGGCAGGGAGAGGATGGCTGTTCATGATGCTCATGGGGCTGGCTCTCAGGTTGGTGGGCACCAGCAGGCGGTGTCTGGCTGTACATGGGCACTGCTGCAAGCTCATTCGCAGTGAGTTCCACCATGGCATGTTATCGCAAGCCTTGCAGCCAAGGGGAAAATCGGGGATGAAAGAGTTTTTTAGCGTCTTTATTTCTGTTTCCTCACTCTGCTTCAAGGGACTCTTGGCTCCTGCTGCTCATACTGAAGTTAATTTTCTTCCTAAGAGAGCTGGAGTAAACGTGGTTCTATTTGCAATCTGACCCTCTGTCACTGCACACAAGCAGGCCTTTTGTACCCGAAAGAGCTCCAAATTACTGTACATAAACCATAATCATCCATCAGGAGCACTGTAGTTTTCTATTTTGCTGCTAATTGGATGATACACTGGCAATAGTCTTTGTTAACATGGCTAGCACTGGGCAGGGTACAGTGAGAGAAGGCTTTTGTTTAGAAATGTGGCAAACTATAGTTTCTGTCTCTGTTTGACAGCGATTGAAACCAGTCGTCAATTAACTAAATAACAGCCAATTACTTTGAAGGAAAAAGGAAGAAAATTTCTTACTTCACATTCTTTGCTGAAGCAAATGCCAGTCAGAGGACGGGAGGTTTTTTCTTTCTCCTATGAGAAGACAAAATGGGAAAAGATGTGCATAAATGTACAGTATTTGTTGTTTTGTTTTGTTTTGTTTTTAAGTACCATCTTTATTCTCATACAGGAATATTCAGAAATTAAATAAGAACATCTTTTGCTCCCGAGACACTTAATTTCCTGTGACTTTTTTTTTTTAATTCAAAATTGCAATCATTATGCAGGCACAATCTTTCTTCCTTTCTTTCATGCTGCTGCAGGATACTTGAGCACAAAGACAGCTCTGCAGAAGCTGTCTGCCTTCACAAGGAAAGTCCAGCAAAGAGCTGGTGGCTGTGCAGAGCAATGATAGGCATGTTTTCGATATTAACATTTGCATCACCAGACCAAGCCCTTCCTCTTTCATATCTTATGGGCAGTCAGAGGTCCGTAGCTGAAAGTTCATCAAAATTTGTATCGCTAAAAACCTGAAGTGCCTAGAGACCTCAGGAAACAGCTGAATAGTTCTATAAGGACTGGCATTTTGGTCTTAGACCCATCCAAGACTTACGTTTCATGCCTGCATCCTTTTCTGAACCTGGGTAACAGTGCCAAAAGGTATCAACTGAGTTAAGACCATTGTACAGTGAAAGCCAGTCACACCACTGGCATGAAGAACAAGGCTCTCTCCTGGTTTGCTGCTCTTTATTTTAACTATTAGCTCAATATCATCTCCTTGAAAGCAGCTGTGTAATTCATCATGACGACTAAGGCTTGATCCTATATGCTTTCATCTGCAATACCAGTTAACTCTTGCCAGTCCCAGATCAGAAGCTGGTGTCTGCAGTGGGTCTCTGACAGCTGGGCTTTCAGCAGATGATACACTGGGCAGAGGAAGAGTATAGATTAAGGCAAAGAGGCAGCTGCTACAAGCTAACTTAATATTGCTGGGCTAGTAAAAGACCATTTACTCATGGCATCACAGCTTTGAACTTCTATTGCACTTTTTTTCCTAAACATTTAAGGCCAGCAGTTAATGCACAAAGGCATTACGTGGCCTCGCTTCTCGTCTGCAAGGCTGGACCGCAGCTGGTCCCGTGGGGCTGACATCAGGGCTGTGTCTGCCTGATAGCCATTAGTTGCATCAATCAATAATTTTTCACTTAGACGTTTTACTCATTGCTCAAAAAGATTTTATTATGCTACTTTGAGCTGCTCACAGTGTCATTTCATGGATTTCAAATTGTGTTACCCTTTTGTTAGTACTTTTAGGGCGAGCATTCCAAATTGGATAGTAGAGGGCGAGAGTTAGGTCTTTTAACTGTCAGAAAAGCAATGAATATTGGATGCTTTTGCATTAACTGATGGGAGATTCAGCATTGCACATATTGATCTGTTATTTTCTTACAGGAACATTTTACACCTGAATGCAAGTTCAAAGAATCAGTATTTGAAAACTACTATGTAACATATTCTTCAATGATCTATAGACAGCAACAATCTGGACGGGGTTGGTATTTGGGTCTTAACAAGGAAGGAGAAATAATGAAAGGAAACCACGTGAAGAAAAATAAACCTGCAGCACATTTTCTTCCAAAACCATTAAAAGGTAATTGTTTGGGTTTGCTCCCAAAAAATTTTCTGAAATGACTTTATATAGTGTCAGAGATGTTAATTCCTGTGCATAAGTATTTGAAGGATACAGCTAACCGTATAACAAGAGTATAACATTCTGCTAACACACTCAGTGTAACCAGAGCTAGGGTTTGCTTGTTTGTTTGTTTTATGTTTCTCTATATTACCTCTGCCTTTCTCTCATTTAACCAAATATGCATATTAGTTTCTTTGTGCCCAAAGACCAGTGTCTCCCTTATAGGTAATGAAGACTTCGCCTGGAATGTCCCAAACATCTGCTCACAGACCTTTAGTGACTTGCTGTATAGCTTGCCAATCTGTGCTTCATATTACAGGGTGTTTGTCTATTTTTGCTTGGAATAAATCTGTAATGCATGGTTCTTATTTAACCGTAATTAATGTGGCATCAACACATGACATTAAAGGTAATAATGCATGTGGCGTATGTATCCTGCTGTGTATTAAAAGCCAGGACCTGGAGTCATCCCAGTTAACTGAAGCATCTGAATCAGTATGGTGCTCAGACTTGGCTACATCTTTGGTCAATGCAAAGAGAGAGATCTCAGTTGATGTATGGAGGTGCTTCCTTTTCTCCGGAAGAACTAGCTTCCATATGCTTCTCCTTCAGGAGGAATGAAGCTCTCTAGTTCTGGGTTATACTGTTAAGTAACTTTTCAAGGCAGTATTATTTTGAAATCAGAGAGGATATTTCAAAGGTGCATAGTCCTGGGTGAATGCTGGACTAGCTTGGCAGTCTACATTTAGGAGCAGGTTTTGCGCACCCGATGTTGAGTTTGATCCTCCTTTATGTGTGTGAACACAAAGCAAACAGAAGACTGAAAATCTACTTTCACACCCACATGTCTGAACTACATACAAGTAACAGGTCAAATAGCAGCTGTTGGTAGTGCTATTTCACTATTAGTAAGGAAATGCTGATTTATATCAGCTCACGTCTGTCTTGTAGAGTTTTGTAAGTGCAGAGTGTAGGTGGGTGGTTAAACTGGGAGGGAGAGGGAGTTATGGTTTTTCCTCTCTAAAATGCCATACCCTTGAAAAGGAGATTGGAATTTCTAAGGCAGTGTTTGAAATCCAAGTGGTCTCCTTGCTGTGTTTCTTTAAGTCACTCCTTACATTGCTAATTGCTGAATGAAAAATCCAGACTTTTCATAGTCGGACAGTGCACCAAGTGACTGTAAAGTGTGCTGACGTGCTGTCACTCTTTTGCTTTGCAGTGGCCATGTACAAAGAGCCTTCTCTCCACGATCTCACAGAGTTCTCAAGGTCTGGAAGTGGGACCCCAACAAAGAGCAGAAGTGTTTCAGGAGTGCTAAATGGGGGTAAATCCATGAGTCAAAACGAGTCAACGTAGCCAGGTTAAGGCAAGCCAAGTGCTCTCTAAACAGAACCTTACCTCTGGATGCAGTTGAATTCTTACTAGCAGTCTTTCATCCAAACGTTCAATTGCCCAGGACAAGCCACCGAACTTGCATAGGTCACTCGTTTATCAGCCATTAGATCTACTGGTTGTCAAAGGATATACCCCAATAATGTAGAATATGCTTGTGCATATCACAAGGCACTTGGATAGCCAGCAAACATAACTGTGGAATAAATCTTGGAGAAGAAATGTCCAAGAAATGTCCTTTCTCTCTCTCTCTCTCTCCCCCCCCTCTCTCTCCCTCCCCCCTCCCCCTCTCTCTCTCTCTCCTGTGCTTTGTGGAATACGAAACAAAAACATTTCACAACATTCACTGCTGATAAGAATTTGCTTTCCAACTAAGAAAAAGACCACTTTTGCTCTTCAAAGGAAATTTTAATGCTTATATGTTTTATAGGGGCAAACAAAAAACAAATATGTAAACTCTGTTGTTTCCTTGGCTTACCGTTTTATATCTAAGGCTTGATAAAAAATATATCCTTTAATTTGGAATAGTGCAACTTTTTGATTTCTGAACTCCAATGGGTCTTTAAAGCTATGTCTTTAAAAAATAATTTAAAATTCAGGGTTGGAACTGAGAGTTGGTGTCTCAGGCTCAAGCAAACAGTGTTCTTGTGGTTTTAAACACAATGAAATATAAATTTTTATAGATTTGTAGTTTCTGGTAAAGTTCTTGTGCTAACCCCAGTCTGTAGGACTTGAGTTGTTTTGTTATCCCAAGTGGAAGTTAACAGAAAGGGATAAAATTATCCTCCAGTGTAGATTTCTCTTAATTCCATTTTGTGTGTCATGTTAAACTATTGTTGTGGCTTCTTTTCTAAAGACAGAAACTGTGGAATTAAGGTGACTTAATTTTTTTATAAGAAACGTCTTATTTGTAAAAGTCCTTCTTTCACTGTAACGGGCACGTGAATATTGTGTAGGAGGAAGCGTTAGGACAGGTTACCCCTAAACAACATATACTTATACATGCTATTGGAAACAATTGTTTAAAAAAATGTAGTTAGGTTTCCATTTAGGTCATCATGTCTGTTGCATGGGAGAAAGTTGGAATATTGGCATAGAGTTGCATGATGTGTAAGATTTTGTGCATTAATCATCGTTGGATTCTGTGCTCCAAAACTGACATAGTTCTGTACAGGCAGTTTTCTGCCTTGTACAAAAGAGTTGTTTATTATTTGTTGTATACACAACCATGCACTGAATAAACTATTTATATTAAGATGTACTTTTTAAAAAAGCTTGTTTGATTATATGATGTACATTGGTGATTAATTTCAAGGAAAAAGGTTGGCAGTTAAATTACAAAGTTATAAAAGATATTGCAATTAATGTTCAAAATGTTTCTATGTAACCGGTTATCCCCTTGTAACGCCACACACTATACAATTGAGGACATATTCTTCTTTTTGGATATTGTTAGAACTGGTCTTACATGCCCAGCTGAGATACTCAAAACACAGTGACCATTAAGAGCCACGAAGTCTTGGTAACGGCCCCTCTGCTGTGCGCTGTTGGAGCCCCAGTGAATTGCACTCCTCTGCTTGGAGCTTCTCCAGCTTCTCTCTGTCTGTTCTCCTTGCTAGGCTTCCCCAGTGCAGCTGCATAGCGCTACCTCGCAGCTCACCTTTCCAGAGCCCTCGGTACGGGGGGACCCAGCGATATCTGGTAAGTCAAGCATTGCTCTTGCCAGTGTGGCACCTGGAGGATGCTCAGAGCTTGCACAGTACCATTGCAAGTTCACCTCAGGGGCCAGCTTCGTCTTGACTTGAGGAAATGGGCTACCATACCTCCTGCCTTTGTGCGCATTCTGGAGAGAAAATGTCCCTCTCTCCTAACTTTTCTCTCCAAAAACATCAAAGAGAACTCTTCTAGAACACCCAGACAGCTCTGACAGGTGAACTTCATTCATCAAGGTGTTTCAATAGGGCCTAGGAGGAACAGGTTCTTATCATGAGAGGCTGAAGAAGCAGTTCTGGAAGGGAATAATGGTAATGGAGACAAAAAGCTACCTATAAATGTTAGCCTGACATTAAAAACAGGTATTCTACTGTCTGGTGGTCGGTCTCATCCTTTCTTGACCAAACTGGAATTAGACCAAGCTAGAACAATTGCTTTCTATGAATGTCAGGGCTGTGAGAGGAGAAAAAGAGATTATGTTTCACATCAAACCCCAGAATTTGTTTTTTTTTTGTGGCAAAGAGTAGGCAAAGAGCTTCAGCTTGCTAAGGTCCCATATTGGAGCAGTAGTTGCAACACCCACCAAACACCACCATCATAGTGGCCTTCAGAGGACCTCAGGGTCCTCAGCACACCCTTTGCTGAAGCGTGAAAAAAGTAGGGAAGCACAACCAGTTCCATGAAAGTTATTAAAAATTGAAGATACGGCCTGTGACTGCTCCTAGAGTTTTGGTACGTCAGTGGGTCTGGAGCATCTGTTCTCTTCAATTAAGTGTGCTTTGTCCTCATGGAACATTTTTCTCAACCCTCCCAATTAATAACATCAGACTCATTGGGGTGCAAGTTCCAAGGAGTCCGAGTGCCTTAGGGACATAAAACCTGATTAAAAGTAGGCATATTTGTGCCAAAGCTAGTTAGATACATGGTTCAATGCCAAATGTTTACTATCCTAAAGATAACAGGAGATCTGCTGCTTTGCTTTATAGCTGCAGCCTTGTTAATCCCTATCCCCAGTATCTCTAGCCTTGAAGGTCATCTGCAGTGAGAGAAAAATGCTCATCTCACACATGGTCCCTTCTGAGGTCTGTAGTCTGACCCATCTTTTGTATTGGCATTGGCATCAGCTGAGAGCATTCACTGCCAAGACCTTATTTTCAAGGGTTTCTAATATATCAGACTAGCAAATCCTACTCTTGGGTTAAAGATGAGAAGAGAGATATGGTGATAGATGAGCCATAAACAACTGTTTCTGACAATTGTGTTAGATTTTTGACAAACCTGTTACAACTATAGTTTTTCCTTCAGAATATTGTGACTGAAAGCAAATACCCTTGATAGTGTCCTGATAGCACACAGAAGCTCAGGTACACTATGGAAAAAGGGGAAATTATGCCCAGAGTTTTACATGTAGTCTCTGGAGCCATAGACTGGGATTTAATAAGGAGAAATATAGTAAAATATCTTCACTTTGCAGACAGCGAAGGTGATATTCCGGCCCAGCCAGCAAAGCCCCGTGGGCAGACAGGAATGTGGCTTCAGCAGTGGACCAGATTTAGGAGACAGACTCCAGAGTATTTATTTGTCGTTCTCCTTCAGCACACATAGATTAGACCATTAGACAGAGGACTTTTGGGTCAGACCCTCATTTAAGAGCCTGCGAGATGTTGGGAAAACACCTGTATGGATAGCTGCCTATGAAAAGAAAACGTATAGCCACTGGTCAGCCCACCTTGCTCTGCCACATATATCTATCCTAGTGCAATGGGATACATGCCTGGAATAAAGACAAAGCCCAGGGGAAGGTATGAAACCAAGCGTTGTACTGTCTGTGAGCCACCACCAACTGTCTGCAGAAGGCTTGGTCTCAGGCCCTTCTGCTATTGCCAGTATGATGGCTGATGCCTTTCATCTGCCTTTTCTTTTGTTCCTGCCTCTCCACCAATGCTGCCCACGCTCTGTGCAGCATACCGTGGGCCTGGATTTGGCTCAGGAGGTGCAAAACTGGCACAGTGGCTTTCTGATTCTCCTGGACTTCACCAGGCAAAGGGCCTAGAGCCACCATTGGGTCTGTGCTCAGAACTTACAAAAGGCTGACAAATACTACCTGCCAACACGAAAGGAAATGGGTCACCCATGAAACTGGGAGGAAAACTGCTAGGAGCATAACTATTATAAGGCACAATTGCTGCCTTTTTGTCATCTGCCTATCAGAACTGCTTTCTCTGAGGTCTCTGCATAGGGCTTGGACATTGCCTGCTTTGTCTGGTTTGGGGGTAAGGGAGGGTGGCAAGAGCTCTTCTCTGTATCACAGAGAGCTTGTCTTTTTTTTTTTTTTAATTTTGTTGTTGTTGTTGTTTTAATGTACGTCATGCTACCTCATAGCATGGTTTTATCTCTGTAGCCACTTGCTCAGCCATGTTCATCACTGGCATGATGGAAGACAATTCTCTGCTTGGGGAAATAATTATCTCCAAGTTAGTCCAGGGAAGAATGGTGCCCCTTCTGCAGCACTGTCTGGTGTCCCCACCACTGGTTTCCAGCCCACAGGCCAGGTTTTCCAGTGGGATAAAGACGGTGTAATAAGCTCAGGGATGCTGTGGTAAACCAGGCCTCTCCCCAGCTGAGCACCAGTGTGAGAGCCAGGTCTGGCAGAGCTCTGCTGTGTCTTGAGTATCTCTGAATGGAGACCAGAGCCAGCTCTAACAGGTTTAAATGTCTCCTTGACATATCCTTGACCAGGACACTTTTGCAGGACAGAATCTATATGTAACAACCTCCTATCTTCTAATAAATAATTCTCTCTAAAACAGTCTCCTTTTTGTCTGGGCTCTGATTTTTATCAGTGCAGCTATTTAAGGGCTCTCCATCCCAGCACTGCTACATTACATTATTGCTTAGCTTCCATTTCACTGTACCAATACTGCACTTCTCCTATGTTTTCTTGATCCAGAGAGGGGCAAGCTGAGTGGTCAAGACAAAACAGGTGGATCCTTCAGTTGCTCTGCAATGTAATAAGTTTTACCAGCTCAGGAACAGCTACACCAGATCTTGGAGTTCAGTTTCCTACGTGGTGTAAGATCAAGAAAAAACACCATGTTGTTTTCTGACTTTGGCTCTGGAAAAAACAATGATGTAAAAGAATAGCAAAAAGCCTATTTTAAATAGATTGGTTTCTTAAGAAAAAGCCCTGCAATGTGATTTGCCCTGAAGAGCATAAGCTTTGGGCTTTTTTTCCAGCTCTTTTGAGGAAGACATTCTTGAGAATTCCAACTTGGATCACAGGTTAAAATTAAGAAAAAATAAATAAAAATTCACTGACATGAGTGAACAGAGCTGTGGTAACCTGACCCTTACTGGCAGGTTGGCACCAACATTCCTGCCTTTTGGAGAGCAGGGTTCTGAAACAACCTGGGTTTGCTGGTGAGCAATGGCTTTTATTGCAGATCAGCTCTTCTAGCAGAGCTCACCCTGATTTGGGAACACGCCACGGCAGTTCGGAGGGGAGGGCACTCAATCACTTTGCCCTTCTGCAGCTCCTCTCATGGGGAAGTTTAAATATTAAAGTAAAACCTAAATTTGAAACACATTTTCCATTAATCAGAGAAATTGAAGTAATAAATTATTCCATCTCATCAAGAACTGGAAGACAGTTTATAGGGTTCCCTTCAAAGATCATTATTAACAAGCTGCAAGTTAAAAGCTTTCAATACCACCTATGCAAAATTACTTTCAAGCACCCACAGGACATGTTTTTCCCCACATCATATATCTGGCATGTCTTGCCGAAGTTCAGCAACTGGAGGTGTAGGCTACGGCTTCGTTTTCCATGGGTTGCTTAACATTGCACACTTTATGTCGTACTCTTTTTCTGAGCTTGTCCCCTTGCAGAAGACAGGGCCACTGGTCCACTCCCCAGGGACCATCGCACCTGTGTATGGAAGAGGTGTCCCTGTCCCAACCTTTGTAGCACACAGAGATGGTTAATTTGATGAGGTGTCAGTCGGTGCAGACTATGGGGTTGATCTGGGCTGTTGGTGTCATATCTGGGGGGACACACAGCAGACGGGCATCTCTCTTACACTCTGTCTTCGTTCCTGCATGGAGAAGTCTCAGCACAGAGCCTATTCCCGGGGTAGCCTGGGTGAACTCAGGGGCTTCGCTGTGAAAAGAAGCGCTCAGCACTGACAGCAAAATGCTGCTCGCTGTGGCTGAATGGCGGCAGCAGCAGCATCTCTGGGAGGATCATGGCTGGTGCCTGGTAAAATTAATTCGTTCGTGAATAGACTGCAAAGCTCTGAAAAGTAATTTGTCATGATTCATCACCCACACCTTGAAGAAACTATCGCACAAACAAAAGCCCTATCTAACTGGGCAAATATATTTTTCCCCTTCTTTTATGTATTGATTTAATTCAATTACTAAACCCACTGAACCCATTTTTACAAAGCAGGGCCCTGCACATAGAGCGGGGGCACAGACGCCTTCATCCGAACCTTTGCAGCAAGGAGGTTTCATACAGACAAGAACTCGGAATTCTTTTAGCGTTGTCAAACAATACTACATACATTTTGATGAAACCCATACTAAGGTCTGGAATGCAGGATTATCTATGAGGTGTCAGCCAAAGCTGGTGAAAACTGTCTTCTCTTCTTCCCACTGTGAACTCTGGATCAGGCCTACAGGCAAAAACCTCAGGGAGACAAATCCATGGAAGGAGAAGTTTTTAGACACGTTCTCAAGGGAAACAGGAAAAAAAAAAAAAAAAAAGGAAGATAAGCATTTACCTGAATTATGTGAATGAAAGGACCCTTGGAGCATCCCTGGAGCTGCATACACACATGCTCCAGGGAAGGGGTAATAGGAATAATGTTGCAGAAGGAAAATGGTTCCTCTTCAGGGGAATTTCTGGTGACAGCACCTTCCACTTGGGTTCCTCCAGATCACTGTTCTAGCTCAACGAGAGATGCTTTAGGCCAAAAAGGTGCCACTTTGCTTACAACAAAAATGAACAAGGCCAATAAAGGGAAATGGAGGAGATGATGGAGGCTAGGGATCATAGAGCAGGGTGCATTCTCTATGAGAGGCCACACAGCCACTGCCTTTCATCGCGTTTAGCAGGACTCAGTTCACACCCTGACCCATAACCAGTACAGCAAAATACTGTGCCGCAGTTTAGACTTCTCTGTTATGGGTATCTGAAGGCCCCATCCTGATCGTGGCTGCAGAATACACCATGGATTCTGGTAAGTCTGGAGCCTCATGCTTTAATGTACCTTCATCTGGACCAGAAATTCACCCCATTGCTGAAGGAGCTCAGCCATTACCTCAAGCATAAGTATGTTATAGTGGTTAATCTGTGAAATATTTTTGGATAACAAAATTAACTGGTTCAAAACTTAATTAATCCTATTTCTTTCCCAAATGGCTTCCTTCAAATGGTACTTGAAATGGTTTTACTTTTCCCCCATTGTCTGCCTAATGCACTGATGAACTTTTCCTTCTGAGCTTCTCCTTATTTTAATTGTCTGCTCATTCAACCATCCCTTCTGATAATTAAGTCAGTTAATAATATAAAGTGATCTTTAAAATTTAAACTTTTTTCCTTGTTAATCAAAAGCAGAACTTTTTGTTGTTGTTGAGAAGGGTGTTTTTAACAACTTCCCTCATTTAAAAACAAAAAACAACAACAAAACATTAATGGCTTTGGAAGTAGTGGTAACATTTGGGAAACCACCTGTTACAGAGGTGTTGGTGAAGATATTAAATAATGCAGTACTGAGGTTTTCCAGGAAGTTTCAATCAGCAGATGTTATGGTCACTTAATCAGGGTAGATGGAGCAAAACAAAGAGAAATCAGAGGAAATCATAAACCAGGCAGGAATTTGGATGCTGTTAACTCTTACCAGCTAGTGACCCCACCTACTTAGATGATCCCCAAGCCTCTACCTATGAACACAGCACCATTTTCATCCCCTTGGTCACTGTTTTTTTCCAGTTGTATCCTGTTCTGCAACTTCAATCAGCATTCAAGAAAAAGGTAAGCATTTCTGCCTTGCCCCACCTGCCAAGAGCAGCTGCCTTGCGAGCACCATGTGGGGCCCAGGCATGTTTCCACCTCCTGTGGCAGGTGTGTGGTATCCCATCTGTCATGCAAAGCTGGCATCTCATTAACACTTTGCCACCAGAAGTCACTTGTTTCAGGTGCTTATTCTCCTTGGTGAGACCCCTCACAGCATGCACAGTGCAGAGCAGAGGACTGTACTGACCCAGACAGACAGCTACCCAGACAGACAGCCACAAATCTGCCTCAAGGATACTTGTGGCAGCTGCTCACCCACAATAGTGCTACCCCTGGCACATCTCTGTGGCATTCGACTGAGCCAACCCCCAATTATTTTCATTTTCAACAAGGGCAAAAGTAGTATTCTTCCGTCACGCTCTGCAGCAGACAGACACCAGCCCACTCAGAGTTCAAGTCCTGCCAAGGAGGAAAAGATACATATATATATGTGTGTGTGTATACATAGCAAATATATTCATGTTTATGTATTGAGATTAGAGACAAAGGTAGACAGATTAGATCTCTATATAACTCTCAGCCTGCATTTGTCATATGAGCACTCCCTGGCAGCCTGAACTGGTGAGAATGGGGTTGGCACCAGCAAGCACAAGGAATTCAACATGGTGAAAAACAGGCTGAGATCACACAGAGATTCACCTTGCTGATGCAGTAAATTGGAAAACGTTTGGGAAATGAACATGCAACCCCTGCCAGCCTTACTCAGGCAAACATTTCCACAACCTCCATACTGCCCTTGGTACTGGCTGACCCACCTCGTGCAGTGAGCAGGAAGGGACTGATGCTTTGCAAGAAGACTTTTACTTCTTGATCAAAGCTTGCAGTGGGAAAGACTTTGATCACTCATGGTGAAGCACGACACTGAAAAATTGCTCAGAAATGGCATTAAAGAGGAAAGCAAACTGCAGTCCCTTGCCCAGCACAGAAACTAGGAGCAGGAAATGGCTGCTAAAACCTCACAGGAGACTGCTCAAGGACCTCCAGTCTTTGAAAACTGCCATGGAAAAGCAGAAGGGTTTAAGCAGCTGACAAAGATTACAGAGCTGGATGGAACTTGCCAGGAAAGATGAAAAAGAGAGGGGCTGGGGTGGGGGGAGGTAATTGCCATCAGGGTTAAAGGAAATTAAAAGTATATGAGAAAAAAAAAGTGCTGGGAAGAGAGAGTAGGCCTAGGAATAACCACTGAGTGGGATGGTATTAACAATGACTCAAAAGTGGCAAAGTTATTGAAAGTCGGGCTGCCTACAGCTCTCAGCATTTCTCTTACTACCAAGAGTCTTCATTAAACAAAAGTAAAACTTCCATCCATCTGATTATAAACCTCCAAATATGATCTTTGCCCTGACTGCCCAGAGTGCAGAGTAAGTCTCCTCCTCACACTCTGGGAATGGCTCCCAGAGGAAAATGGCTGTGGTCATGGAAGGGTCAACCAACATGAATGAGCTCATGGAGCCTGAGCGTATCGTGTACTGTAACAAACAAGCCCAGGGCCAGGAGCAATGGCTTTAATTCATTGTATTTATCACCTGAACCTTGGGCTAAAGCCATATTGTTGCTCAACAAACAGAAGGAAAGCAATGATTTGTAAGACAAATTTGTAATCATAATGGTTTGTGTTAGTTCACCTATACAATATACAATAATGCTTGGCCAAATACCTGATCTGTGTTCAGATGGACTTCAGGTTGCCACTGTGAGTTTATCAGTACAATAGACTTGAAGTTTAGCAGCAAACATACACATTCCCCTCTCCCATAAATACTCCTAGAATGTAAACATTGTAATCAGAATAGCTCAAGTATCACCTGTACTTCGTAAAAGTGAGTGCTGTGCTATAAAATAAAGTGATGTGTGCCTAACAGTGCATGAAAACGCACAAGAAAAGAGTGAAGAAGCAACATTGTAAGAATGATAAACAATTGCATAGAAGTTACTTTAAAAGCCCTTTCTTCTTATTACCAAAAAATAAAAAATAAAATTAAAAAAATTGAAACCCCATGTAAAGCACCCAAACTGCAGGTGACAGAGATCCATCTGGACCACATGGCTGCGCCCTTCTGCCCTCCATGTGCTATGAGAGGATGAGGAAGAAAAAGAGACAAGGAAGTTTGTCCTTTTTCTGGGAAACCTAATGAACAGATATAAAACAGTCTTGTTATATAATGATGCATTGTGGAGATGAATGTGATTGAAGTCATCTCAGCTGTGCACTGCTTGGGAGTGCTGAGATCAGGCAAGGGGTGTGGTAGCTGCAGTCTCATCTGGCTCTGGTGTCTGTATTGGGCTCCATGTATCTGTAATTACACCTAACTGTGGTCAAATATATTTATCTTTCTCTTGCATAAATCCCACACCAGATGCAGTTGGTAAAGCACCACATTATAATGCGCTCAGCTCTCTCACTAATGTCAGAAATCGAACCAGCCGGTGACAGGATGATGGTAAATGTCTGTGCTGTTCCTCACATATGTTGATGTACACAGGCTTTGGGAGCCAGCTGGGGTAACCTTTACAGTATTTTATGTATGCAGCACCAGCAGCCAAAGAGGACAATAGTGTGAAATTCCCTGTAAGAACACAGCCTATAGCCTCCATGGCCAAGCACTTGTTTGAACAGGACCTTTCTTTGTTGTGATGAAGGCAGCTGTCAGACCTCTCAGGGAGCCGTGCTTCATAAGTTACCATGATATTTAGAACCCTACGACCTTTTAAGAAGTGTAAGATCTGGCTTAAAGGGCAGCCTTCCTGAAATAAATGACTCTGAAATCTCTTAGGTCAAATTCAAAATAAAAAAATAAAAAAATCCATAATCACATCACATCACATTATTTTACTATGAGAAGATTAATCACCAATAACTGACAATTGATTTGCAAGCTACATTTATTTATGATGTGTTTGTACAGCACCATGCACACCCTTATCTATTATCCAGATCCCAAGGAGTTACTTAGTGCAAATAAATCAATGCAATTTATCGATTAAATTATATAAATACTCCTGGAGCTCAGACAAGTGAAAGTTTCTGCAGTGATGCTCAGGTCTCTCATTTCTGGTCTGGGAGCTGGCAAACTGTGATCTGAAGGAGGCCAAGGAGGCTGGTGAGCTCAGCGTGGCCCCTGCAGCTGCATTCCTGTGACCTCCTGTACTTTCTAGTGTGATACAAGCCCTCCTTCAAGTTACTGCTGCATGCTGCAGTCCAAGCGAGAGAAATTTTTGTCCTCTTTTGACCCAGCTGCAGGATATCTACACAGCACATGGGACTGCTTTAGTGATGGGAGTGATGGCCAGTAGCAAGCTGAACTCCGTGAGCTGGTGCTTAAACTCATGCAGAGCAAACTACCCTCATGAGGCACCCTCAAGTCACCTCACTGCTTTCCTTCAGCCCCTTCTTTTAAAACTCTCCTCGCCTTCAGGCCTGTGCAAATGTTGGCCAAGAAGTTGCATGCATTCTGGCATCTTCTGCCCTTCACTTCTGTCTTGCTGCTGTTTCCTGTGCTCAGGGAAGTGCTTTGGGCAGCCTCTCTGGTCAGGCAGCAGCTGTCTTCTGTGGTCCTGCCCTTTAGATGCTGAAAGGCACAGCAGCACTAAAGCAGACAAATAAATGACATGCATGGAGGTATCAGCTCTTGAGCATCTCGAGTTGAACATCCCAAATTAATTGACATTCTTGACTTGACTCTTTCTGTGTCTCTGTTCCTTATCTATAAAGTGATAATGCTTCTCCCGTGCCTTACTGGGCTTCACATAGACAAATTAATTAATAGTTTGCATGTGAAATAAACAAACACCGCAGTAATGAGTGTCATGGAAAAACCCAGGCGGAAACAGTATTTCATCTTTACAGCAAGGCTAAGCAGTATGCAGTAAACAAGGGCTGGGGCCACACACTGAATGACGGGAAGAAAACAGATTTTTGAATTGCTGCCCATTGATTTGCATCAGGCAGTCTGTTCAGCAACTGAGGCTGGGCCCCTATGGAATAAAACAGCATTTGATCATATAATGAGCCACCACTGGAAGCCCAGGAAAGGGGCTGCGTTTCAGGATAAGACTTTTCCTACTCCTTGCATGCTTGACTTCGCAGCTTTAACACTGTCACATAAACATGTCTGATAGCTTATATAATTTAATAGAAATTTAATAAAGTTTATGAAGCTTATCTCTGCTATCACAGCTGTGTTCTGGATTGGGTCCTTTGAAAGTGCATTTGTTAAATCTGCAATGTTTCAAATTACCCTGACAAATGCAAAACAAAGATCTTACATAATTCACTGCAACTGGCAAAGATAAAATTTTACATGTCATAACAACACGTATCAAAAGACTTATGTAAAACTCACCCATAATTTAAAATGTCACTGGAATTGCTTCATAATTAGGGCAAGGTCTTTGAAAGACTCCCTGTAAAAGCTGAAACCTTTCTGACAAAGACCCAGCTGAATACATATCAGTAAAATGCAAGAGTAGGAAACCATATATGCATTGTATCTTAGCATTTGAGCCGCCAATGGCATTGACACAGCTTCTGTTAATGGGATTCCCTTGCACAGCTTTCAACTCCCAACTTTATTTAAAGCTTAGATCTGCAACTCTTTACAGAGTGATGAGCTGGAGACTGTAAGAGGACGGGATGAGATGTTATCCGTGGTGTCATACACAAGCAGCATTTTGATGTAAAGACCGTGCATATGCATGCACACATCCTTACACAAGCAGTAAGTGCAACTTGTGATTCTTTTATAGGCAGAGGGCTGTCAGCTTTGGGCTCTGCACACTGGACACCATGGTCCTGCCGGCTGGTCTCCCACAGCAGGGCAATGCAAAGGGCCACGTCAGAGGCTGGCGAGGGGAGACTGTGTGCTGCCAAAACCAGTGGGACCTAGAAATGTCTTATCATTCATTAACTTGTGTGTTCAGCAGAGTTTTACAGAAAGGGAAGAGGAGAAATGAAAAGTGAATGGCAGGGAACATCTTAGTGACATCTCACATCAAAGAGCGAGGAGATAAGAGTTATTATTTAGACCTGTCATGTCTCTGTCGTACCCAGAGGCAGAGACCAGGCGTGACCTACTTGCAGAATTAGGCATCCACCAGGCAGCGGGTTTTCAGGATTCAGGAGGGAGTCCACGCTCTAAATCCAAATTTTTGTTGTGAAAACCCAGCCTTGGCTTGTGACTGGCTTAAAATGCTGCTTCAGTACTAATGCTAACAAAACTGTCCTCCTGCCCAGGCTCCTGGCAGCTCTGCAGTGCAGGGCTGTGGGGGCTTGGGGGTTGGAGGTGCAGGGGGGATGTGGCTGCCCTGACCCCCCAGCCATCTGAGATGGACTTGGCAAGAAGAGACACGAGCCTTACATTCACAGGTGCAAAAATTCAGATGTGATCTACTGATAACATGATACCCAGAGGGACTTCTGCAGAAAAAGCAAGCGTGAAGCAGGAGGAAGGATCAGCAGGGGGATGTCTCACTGTGGAGGGACAGCATGACTAAGGAGATGAAGGATGGTCCCAGCGATGCTGAGGAGCGTTGTGCTGGGCTGTCCTGGGTTGTTCAGACTTCTGAACACATCTGGAGAGACTGCTCAGGTGTGGTGCGTGGGGGGGGGGCAGAGAATGCGTATCTGGTCCATCTGGTCATGCACATTTGTGCTGGGTGAAGGAAAAACACACTGAGGTTGGAGGTCTTTCAAGTATACATCTTTTTTTGCTTCAGGTGTTAGCTGTTAGGTTAACTTAACGTGAAGAAGTTGTTTGTACCCCAGTGTTGGGAAGGAAGACAGGAGACAAAGAGGGAACAGGAGGAGAAATGTGGGGAAAGGGTGTGCCAAAAATATTGGGAGCCTGTTGCTGGTAGTGTCTGTCTTGGACCTCAACAGCTGTAATGTCAGGCTCTACTCCCCAGTGCAGATGCTAGCAACAGTCTGAGAATCACAGGTGACCCAGAAACCCGAGCCAGGGGAAATTTCCAGCTATAACTCAGGTTCCCAAAGCTTGCCAAGGCAGGAGCCAAACATGCCAGCCTTGCAACACCCTGCTAAGCCTGCTTTCTGGCTGCTGCTGGTCCTGCTGTGCTTGCTGCTCTCCTACAGTCCCATCACATTTCCTGCTTTCTTCCTCTCCCGTCCCCAAAGTCTGTGGATAAAAAGAAAACATGAAAACCAGAAACATCGACATAGCAACTAAACTTCTAGCTCTCCAGATAGAGAAATTCTGAATAAAACATTAGTAAATGCATTGCAAATCCCAAGGAGACCCCAAATTGCTTACTGTTAAGCCTATTTGTTTGACCTTGTGATTTGGAATTTATAAACATAATTATATCAGCATCTCGATTTATGCTAACAGATGACCAAGTTCATTGCACCACTGCATTTGGCTGTGGACAGCCACCCCCTAACCGCAGGTGGCACGAGCAGCACAATTACAAATGGAAAAGGGAATGCCCATTTAAACCCTGTGCTCACAGCTGGACAGAACTGAGCTCCATCCACAAAATGCGAACACAGCAGAGGAGGGAGCAAGAGAAGAGGGCTCGTTTGTGTTCCCGTGAATATTTATGGAAAGGTGGGCAGTGAGTAAGCCCAATGGAAATCAATAGGGATTCTTCCATCAGCTTTAGTGACCGTTGGAGCTATGTGACGCCCATGGAGTCACCCTTGCACAGCTCTGCAGAGCTTGGGACCCCATCACCAAAGGCGGCATTGCTTTCTCCTTCCCCGGGACACCAATTAAAAGCCTTGCCCATGGCTTTGCTACAGCCTCTGGGGACCGCTTACATCCAGCTGCCACCAGCCACGTCCTGGAGACATCGGGAAAGGAGATTTTTGGTATTTCGTGTCTAACTGCTGAAGTCTGTGTTTCCTTTGTTCCTGCGCTGTAGCTCAAGGCGCAGTGCGTGCGGTGAGGACTGGGCGCGGTGAGTCAGCCGCTCCCAGCGCTGGGGCTGGCGGTTTCCCCAGCAACGGGAGATGGGAGAAGAAGGAGAAAAAAAACCTTCCAAAGAGCTCTCCCCCTGTACACAGGTTTTCTCCCCTTCCAGCAACCTGCGTGCAAACCTCCAAACACATGCGCACGCTCCTGCTCCTATGGAAGAAAGGTTTGATTTGATTTTCTGTTTCTTGTTGTGCTTAAGTTATTTATTATTTTTGAAGGCAAAACGCAAAGCAGGAATTGACATGATCAAAACCAAGCAATCTGAGACATCCACTTATGTCCTTTAAACAGGGAGAGTGAGAGATGTTACAATTATTTTTGAATAAAGGGTAACAATTAGCAATCCCTTATAAATATATCCAGGCCCCTGCAAAGCTGAATTTAATCACAGATCCTGACTCTGGGCTGTTGCAGAATGGTGAGTTATACAAAAAGCATCGAGGAGAAGCATAAGGAGATTTATCAGAATTTTATATTTAGGGAACATCCCTCTTCAGCCTCAAGGGCTTAGCGACCTATCTCTGTCTGTTCCAGAAGGCTCAGAAACACTGCTGGAGATTGCCTTGTTTTCCTCCTCCTGCTCTCCTCTCCTGCCCCAGGAGGAAAACTGCATCTGAAGCTCCTTTCTGTCTGCATCAGAATCGACATCCCTCGGTTATCCTCACCACATCTAAAAATAGCACGGGGAAATCCGCCTGAGATCAAAGCGATTCATTTACAAAGCGCTGCGTGAGGACAGAGCTCCGCGATTCTCATTCCCGTCACACCCGCAGCAGCCGGATGGCAGGAATCGCACCAGCGCTGGGACCAGCCAGGGCTGGCTCTGCCTCTCCCCCGCGCTGCGTGCACAGCCCCACAGCATCCCGTGGAAAACAAGTGGGAGGAAAATTATTTGGTTGTTGCATGGGGGTTGCTGGGGACAAGGAGAGAGGGGTTTTCTTTGCACGTGTCGCAGATGATGGTCCCCTGCCAGCTGGGCTTCAGCAGCCCTGTGCAAGGTGGAACGGGGTGTGTGGTGGGGGGAAATAGCAGAAAAAGGTTTTCAGCATCAGCACCTGCTGATGGAAAGCAACGCCCAGCTACCTCCAAGCTTGCCAAGGGAGACAAGATGCATGAAATTAGAAATAACAATTGACCCTGCTCCTCCTCCTCCATGGGCCACCCTACCCTGGGAGGTGGTGCAGGATCTGTCCATGCTGCAAAGCTTTCCTCTGAGGTCTTCTTGCAGACCCTCACTCCGAAGGCATAGTGGTGGTTGCTGATTAATTGAGCAAAGTAGATAAACAACTAAGTTACAGTATTATGTCTTGGGATAGCTAACCCTGTGCTTTTTTAATGCAAATCATAGGATGACTTGGCAATTTATCCAGTAGAGCCTGTTACTGGGATATACCCCAGGAAAACGTCTACTTTTTCTTTCTTTTACATAAAAAGGTTTATTATGAATAAAGTTCTGCAAGAAAAAAATACACTAATTATAGTAAGTCAGTGACTTTTAGAGTCTCAGAAACTAGGAGATGAATTAGAATAGCTGCTGCTCCTCTCACATAAAAATGTAAAGGACTTGTTCTTATCCAATTCTATGATTTCTGAACACAGCGTTAGCATTCCCACCACTCCCCTGACATGGATAAGGATGGGATTCAGCCTAATAAATAACTTCTCAGGGGCTTCACAGGAGTAATCCAGGCTAAGGAGCTGCTGCTGAATCCAGTTTTCAGCTTCAAGAAATCCTCACCCTGTCAGGCTAGTGCTTAAATACGGATGCAGACTGTAGCAGGGACTCGAAGAAGCAGTTCTGGGGAGAAGCAGCAAAGGGGCTGTAGGCACCCTCCTGACACCAGCCTGCTGCCCAGGCTCACCACTGCTTCCAGCATCCCTGTCTCTGGCGAGGATATGCTCCTGGCCTCCCGCAGGCACATCTCCATGCCCCAGCCACTGCAGCTTGCCAAGACGGAGGCACCCATAGCTGGATTCTGGGTGGCTGGACCGAACATGCAGGGAATATACTGAGCAAAGATCGACATTCTTTCTCATTAAAGACTTGTAAGGTCTACACTGATCTTTGATTTGTCAAATATAATTACAGGGATAATAAATAGTTCATCATAAAGCTGAACTCCAAATGACCCGAGGTTTTCCAGTTTTGCCAACATCTTTCATCTGGTGAAAGATGGAAAAAAAATAGTGAATAGTTTGTTTCTAAGCTACTGCTCCTTTGCTGCATGAATTATATCCTGCAACTCATTGGTCATAAATATAAGAAGTCACTTCCCAGCTTACATTAATAAAGTGCAGCCAAAAGCTACCCTTGCTGACACTCCACACATTGATTCTGGTGTTCCCTGCCACCTGTGACCCTCAGCTTGGCACCCCGAGCCCACCAAGGATTTTGAGGTGACCAAGCACTTCTCAGACATCCACTGATATGGGCGTCTGCCCCATATCCCCTTTCCCATGTTCCCCCTGCCTAATGTCCCTGAGAACTCTGTTTTATTGGCATCATCTGAACATCTCAAATATCCTTTTGCAGATAGTTCAGGGAACGGGAGGATGAATATTCCCATGGGCGTTTTGCAGTATTCCCTCAGTGATTGCAACTCACTGCTCCATAACACGCATACTCAAAAAAAAAAAAAAAATTTACCACCCTTAAAAATAAAAAACTTCAGCATAAAAAAAATCCAGGTTCTCATTTCTTTCCAGAAAGAAATGCAGTGTACGGCAACACCATTGCAATGCCCAGCATCCAATGCAGCAAGGTCCACTGCAGACTTTTCAAAGGCATTAACATACATTATTATTTATGTGCCTGAACCTCATTGCAGAGAGAGAGAAATGACAACAGACTGACCAAGACAGAGGACTGAGCTGCTGATTGCTAATGTTAATGCTTCACTGTAAATAAGAAGGCTTTAGCCATAGCACAGGAAAAAGTCAGCATACCCTGAGGATGGGGCAGAGCTGATCAAAGCTGCTGCTTTCGGCATCTCCAGCTGCCAGGCAGAATGGGAGCTTCTCAGTCCTCCTGGAGCTGACAAGACCAAAGATGTGGAAGCCCTCACTGCCTGCTGTCCCATCTTTGCTTCAAAACATAACTGGAATCGTTCACTGCCTGACCAGTATCCCTGGCAGGCTCTGCTTGAAGGCTGAATGCAAAAATTGCAGGCATTTTTTTTTATGTGACTTTTGTCAAGAAAATTCTGGACAAGAACCAGGGAGCTGTTGGGCTTAACATATGGGACATGAATGGAGTGCATCTCAGGGAGCAGGGTTCAAGAAATAACCATAGACATTCAGCTCCCCCACTGTAAATTTACTCACCTGCTACTTTTATATTTTAACACATTTTTATATGATTTAATTTTTATATGATTTACCTGTTTATATGCCTTACCTGTTGTTTGGAACATTTAAATATTTGGGAGATCCTACTTAAGTTAACCCCTTTAAGTAAATATTTTTTTCTGTGCCTTTTTTTTTTTTTTTTTGGTGTGTGACTCTGAGGCAGAAAATCCAAGCAATTAAATGAAAATGTGAAGTTTATTTTCAGCCAGCCTAAGCTGGGACTGGTTTGTAATTACATCAGCAAGGAGCTGTGGGAAGGACTGGTGACCAAGTCATCGCTTAAAAGGTCTGAACAAAGTTTAGGCCTTTTTTCAGATCCTTCTCTGTTAGCACTGCAAATGCCACATACCTTCCTAGCTTTGACAGTGAGATTTTAGCCTGTCCCAGAGCAGACTTTAGGTGCATTGGCTGCAAACTGCATGGTAATTGCAAAGAGAGTGTGCAAACAAGCCGTAATTGAGAATGTCAGATATTCCCAACTGACTTAAATACAAACATCGTCAGACTAGACATTCAGTGTATCCCTCATCTGCAGTAAACACTTCTCTTGCCCTACATATGGATGGTGACGGGGGCACAGAGTGTTCGCCACGTGACGGTGGAGGAAATGTAAGCCAGCCAAAGCAGAGCCCTTCTGGAAATGCAGCCGCTTCACACTTGCACACCAGCCAGTGGAAGAAAGGTCTATTTTGTTGTTCCGACATTCTTGTTTATTGCTAAAATTCATTATGCTACCTTTCATAAATAGGATGCTAAAGGCTTGGGGAAAATCAATGCTAATAAGAACTAAGCAATATGAACATTGAACAAGAGCAAAGGGGCATTTTGCCTTTGATTAGGTCATTACCAATGCCCCTGCAGCATCAAATATTTCTCTCTTAAATTGTTCATGAACAATAGCGTGCTTTGAAATGCATGGACAAAAAATATTTTTCCCTCAACAGGGAAAAAATAATACATAATCTAGCTTTGGTTTAGTACCTTGATTTGGTATTTTTGTACGTAATTGGGACAGTGCAGTCCCTTGGCTAAATAATGCCTGCGACAGAGCAGTGAAACTGCAAAGGAGGGAACTGATGGCAGGTTTGGAATTTAAGATTTAGCCAATGTCCTAAACCTGAGAAAATCACTGGTAACTGTCCTGGGAGTTCAGAAATAAATGCATCTAAACCATTCCCGAACCTTGCAACCCCAGCCCAGCTGCAGCAGTCTTGTTGGCCTCACACAGCCCATAGCTGCAGGGGCCCAGGCCCACCATCAGCCCATGGGGCAAGGACTGAGATGCGCTCCTGTCTCACATCACTGCTGGTCTAGAACTGGAGGAATTCAGGTCAATTCTTATCCAGCCTTTTTTCTTTCAAGAATAAATGTATCAATAAATAAAGAAATTGGGTCTTGGCCCTAAAAACCCCCTATGGTGCCAAAGAGTATTTTTATGCTGGCATAGCTTTCGTCTAGCAATCAAACCAGGGCTGTACTGACCCTCCTCTGCCTGGACTAGAACCACTGCATTACAAACTGCCAGAGAGCAGTCACATTTCAAATATATCATTAATACCTGATGGGAAACAACTATGCCACCATGCATTGTTAAAGTAGCTCCCCTCTCTATGAAATTAGGATGAGCCAGGCACACCATATTAAAAGCTAATTTCCTCGAAACCTACAGTAAATGCCATCCCTGCATCACCACTTGCCTTTTACATGGGAATCAGCAGATCCAGCATCACAGCTGACAACTTGTCCCTGCCACAGCCACACCAGTGCCTTGCCACTGCACACTTACCCCGTGTTGCACCAACGCAGCCATCTCATGCCTCTGCTCAGCCCCATGCTTCCCTCCACTCCCTGCAAATGAGGGGTAGCTTTCTGCAGGACTGTTTGCTGTCACTAGCATTATATACTGACAGGATAACACCACGTGCAGACATTTTGTGGGTAAGCTGCAGAACAAGATTATCAGCATTTTCTCTACATCATTTTGAATTTAGTGATCTCCAGTTTGTGTTTGTTTGGTTGTTTTGTTTTGGTGTTTGTTTGCTTACTTGCTTGTTTTTTAAAAGATTAAAATAGAGTTTGGCAACAAGTTTGGGCTAAAAAATGATATTTTGATTGGGGGGGGTATTTGTGAAAGCCTTGTTGCCCTTGACTAAGAAAGGAACACCGACCACAGCAGATGTGGCTTTAGTACTGGCAGGCTGCAGAACACAATAAACGTAAACTGGTGTTTGTGTGCTCTGTCCCAGTGGGAACGGTCTGTACAGGCACAGGAAGGCACTGCTCCTTCCTAGGTTTTCCAGGATGGAGCCTGATGGATTTGGAGAAAAGACACCCACTGGCACAACAGGGTTTGTTATCGGCTCCTGAGAGCAGTCAGACATTGGCAATGAATGCCAATATGTGTAAATATAAAATACATACAATTTGTACACTTTGTTCTAACCCAAGTAGAATCTTTATTAGCCATAAATGCAAAATAATAATGATTTAGAAAATGTGTAATTTGTACATTTAGCTTTAACTGAAACAGAGACTTCATTAACCATTTTTATCCCTGACCACCCAGTGATCTCTAGCAGGGCTGTCTGGATGGCAGCCAAGTGAAAATTCACACTCATAAATGCGCTGTCCCACTTAAAATTGTCTGGTGGCAGTACCAGCTAGTCTCTGTAGGTGTCAAAACCGTGTGTCCAATTATAACTCCCCAACAATCACGACGAGGAGCAGGCAGATGGCTATCATATGCTGAAAGTATCATTTCTCCACTAAAGCACCATTTGTTTGCCCTGTCAAATTAAATATTTTCCTGTTTGATTTTGTGTATAAGAGCGAATTAGGAAAACCTGTCGGTGCTGCAGACAAGTTCTGCGGCACATTGGCAGGAGCAGCACGGGGTGCCCAGATGCCCGGGTGGTTATTAGCTGCAGCTGGCCTCTTGGCATGCTGCGGGGCACCTCGGCTGGCAGCCACCAGTGCACTGGAGGGGAGATTTCAGTGCCGAATGCATTCATGGGATTGTCTTGACCTCCTGTGCGACATCTCCACTGGGTCAAGAAGCCTACAAGCGGCATTATTTGCTTTCCGGTATCAGGGCTCACACACTTTCAGTCTGTCACATTCACAAGGGGATATTAAAATAAAACTATAGTAGATATTCCTTTATGATTAGAGCTAAAATTATAAGTCCAGGTTGAAGGAGGCCTGCGTGGGTATTCAGAACAGTTCTTCCTTACTCTTTATCACTTGACTGCAAAAATATTTCAGTGGGGTTTGATCTCAGCTGTGATATGTGTGCTCTGATTTACGTGGCCATATCCAGGCCTGGAAGTGACTCGTTTATGTAAGTTTGCTAAATGCACTGCCTCAACAAGTATATATGCTCAACTGATAGATTAGTTACAACAATGTGCCCCGTGCACTTGCTTGAAACCTCCCTGCTTGAAGGGCTAGCAAGCTGGTGTTTTTGCAGATCTCAAGGAGAAGGAGAATTAGAGGAGGCAAAGCACATCCATGCCAGCTAGATCCAAAGGAAGCAGCTCCATTGCTCAACCAGTAAGTGTCCTGAAATGGTGTGATAGTAATACTCCCAGTCCTTAGTTTTAAACACATACAAAAATTATTGCAATTATAATAAGCCATGTAAGAAACTTAGTTATGCTAGAAAAATCTATGTATGCCTTCTTAGGCATGCAGTACAGGATTATGAGCAGTTATATCTACAAAGTTGATCTGATAAGTGAACATTTATTGGGAGTTTTTAGAAAGTGTCTACTTAGAGGAATTTCCTTACAAGAAACTACTTAATCATTTTACCTTTCACACAACTGTTAAATTGGCAACATAGTCCAAACAGAAATCATTTTGCTGTACTTCAGAGCTACCCGGTTTTAATGAGTCTCTGGAGGTATAGGGATGGATTTTGCTGCCAACTACCGTTCAGCCTAATATTGCAATGGAAACATCAAACTAGAAGAATTCAGCGTGTTCCTGCTGTCAGACTGCTATACGACAAAGTTAGCACTCATGAAAAGGGGACAAGACGCATCAAGAATATACAAGGGAAGGAACTCCAGCAGTGAGATCCAGGCCTACTTTCTCAGCTGAGTTAACTGAATGTTTTTCGTGCTTACTTGAAAATGTGAACATATAATAGCATGTTCAGTTCAGAATTTAAAAAATAACAAGCTCTGTTCAGAATGGAATAAAGGTCAAAGACAAAACCCAGTGCAGAGGCAGTGGGTGTTTGGAGCAGTAAACTATACCATGAAAACAAGAATGGGTACAGTGGTGCAGACCCTCCCTGTGCGAAGTAACATGTTTTAAAATTATTTTTATGACCTTAAAAAGCTGCTAGAAAGATTCATCCTCACATCAGAAAGACAAAATATGGTAACAAAGGCTCTGTGACACAGACTGCAGTCCCAGCTGCTGGTACATAACAGAAGACATTTAGTAGGCAGGGCTGCAAGAAGGTTGCAGCTTCATGAAACTACAGCATGGTCCCTTCTCTGAATGGCCTCACATATTAAGAGCTTCTTTCAAATCAACTTGATAAGTGTTAAAAAAGATGGAAAGCAGCTTAGTATGGGATATGAACATTCCTATTAGTGTAGCTCCACTTGAACAAGAACTCATCCTTGTGAGGATGAGGTGTAGTGGCAGTACCAAAATCTAATCAAGAGAAAGATACTGTTCCTGTTATAGAGAGTGGACCCTTCCCCATTGCCATCTTCACAAAAAACTGCTAAATCAGTCATGAATTTCTGATCAAAAATCATGGTTCACCTTAGTCAGTGATACTAGTACACTCAAACCACAATCACACTTTAATGAAGACTTTTTATTTCCCTCTGTCAAAGGCTGTCATTTAAGCATGTGCTTATCTTTTAAAAACGGAAAAAGAAATCAACAGGATGCAGTAATTAAGAGAGAAATGCAGGCTTATGCTTCAAATCTCTGACAGGAAGTGGAAGACTAAAGACAAAATTAACTGAATAATTTCCCAAGCTCAATATACATTTGATAATTATATCTAATAGAGAGAGTTATCCGCTGATTTTGCTCAACATCAAGAAACTGGAAAGTCATTAGAGAGAAGAGACTTGAGATAATCAGCTAAAAGCCTTTAGTTGGATTTTAGAAGTTCAGAGGAGAAAGTATGCTAATTTTTTTGCATGTTCAGAGGAACTTCAGAGAGTCCTCTCCTATCTGCAAGAGCTGCAAAATGAAGGCAGAAAACCATATGTACAAACTAGAGAACGAAGAGACACTAAGCCCCTTCCGAAACAGCTGCAAAACACAGCTGTCGTGTCTCAGGCTTTGAACCGGAGGCTCCAAGGGTGTCTGCCCCTTACCTTCCCCTCTCAGTGCCTGCATCCACATGCTGGCCAGGGGTGCTACCCTCCTCCCAACCTGGGATGCTCCATGGTCCCTAAATTAAACAAATACTCTGTGCACAGAGATGAGGACAACATACCCCTGTAAATCCTGCCTTGAACTGGAAGGAGCACTGTTCAGGTATCGTTCTGTCTCCAGACCTGACACTCCAGCCTCCCAAAGCCCATGCCCTTGCACGCTCTTGTGTGAAAGATCTCACAAATTGGTCTTATATTGACTCTGAGAATGCCCCAGCTGTGAGACCTGATGCCAGCCAGACTGCAAAGCACTGGTGTGATTGCACCTTCACATCCAGTGCTTGAGGTCTGCTTTTTCTACAAAGAACTTCTTGCCTGGGGCTGGTGAAAAGCACTTCTCTGGAAGAGGACTATGATGCCAACATCAGCTCAGCCTTACGAAACATAAATGTAAGCGGTGAATGAGAGCTGCAAGTGCTGTGATAAACGTCATTAATTCTAATCACTTTGATTCATTCATTTAAAAAAATTATACTTGGTTGACAAAGAATACCAGACTTTGTCAGCTGCTGCCCATCGGGGCACAGCTGAAAAATTGCCACTCAAGTCACCTTTCATTAAGAATCTCAGCTGATTTGTGAGAACAATTACAGTATGACTGCTGAAATCAATAAGTAAGTTTCAGAACAGACAGATAGATTTTATTTTCTTGCCCAGCTTCCATTTATAGAGACCAAATGAGGCTATCACTGGAAAATCTTATAAAGCCTAAGAGCCTCTTAGTTAGAATCTAGTTAAGAAGCTAAAATCCCCTGCTTCAGTTAGCCTCTTGCCTTGCCAGGGCAATACAGTGGTGTGTTCCTCAGTGTCTCACAAAGGGTTACCATTGAATGAAGTGTGTTTAAGAGATTCTGATTAAAGCCGTTCATCTCAGATGAGATGGAACGGAGTCAAAATTAAATCCTGGGAACAATATAGGTATGGAGGGCAATCCATAACAGGCAAAAATTAGGATCCATACACAGCAGCCTGCAAAGTCTAGGAACATACTTAGCAATTGCCCACTTTCTGTAGGGCTTAATACATTACAGGGAGAAGAGAAGCAAGTAAACCATCAATACACAGACTAAGACTTTCCTCACCCTCCTCAAACCATGAGAAATACAAGCTAATTCATGAATTAACCTCATGCCAATCAAACTTCATCACTTGTACCAAAAATCTCTTCCCTGAAACTCCTTGTGTGGGAAGTCCTGAACATGGTATGTTTGCTTTGCAACCCTGTGCTCCTGGAACCCTGCATTTTCCCTTGTGGCCACCCTGACCTGGCATTTGGGCTCCCCTAATCTATCCCTGTTTTCACTGATTCAGATGCATCATTGAGTGACTAGAGTTTATCAAGTCCCCCTTGCCCATTGAGCATCTCAGCTCTTCATGAGTACAATTTTTCTCTGGCAAAGAGATACCACAGGACTTCTCTTGGCTGGCTGTTGCATGGAGGTCAAACTAAGTCTCAATAATTTGAATTTGCAGGGCTAAAATGATGGAAATTGTAGCCAGTAATACAGGTGGGAGAATGTGTAAAACTTGGGTTATACTTCTGAATCTTAATATTCACAACAATGTTAATATAGAAGGGTGGGTTCTTACTGGTTAGACCCCACCCCCCCACACCCCCCCCCCCGGAATATATTATGTGAACAGAATATCAGAACGACCTTCCCCGATTCCTTTTAATTCTCTACTTCTGTGTGAAGCAATACACTTTTTAATTCCTTACATTTGGAATAATGATATTAATTCTAGCCAGCCAGTTGGGGTGGAGACACTTGCAGCTGGCAGCTCTGAAGTCATTGTAACATTGCTTCAGGCTGAGCCTTTTGCGGTCCAAGTACATGGTTGGAAATGGCACTTTTCCTAGAACATCTGCCTTGGCTTCTGTGCTGTCAAAAGCTGATGAAGGTGGGATAAGAACAGGTTTTCAAAGCATAAAAATTATTCCAGCTACAAACGTTCAGCAACAACAAAATGAATTCATGAATGAAATGTCATTTCTGCATCCAGGACTGTATTTCCAGGAAATTATCATTTAGCATGGTGTTTAAGCAGTTGTTAGCCAGCTTCTTGGGCAAATTCTGACCTCTGGTTTTGCTAACCCATGGTACCATTCTAAGGCTTCACTCAAGAGCAGACCTACATGATCTGAGCTGTAAGGAGTGAGGTTGAAACTTTCTCCTGGAAAACAACAGATTTTGTGTTATGGGCTGGAAATGACACAGGAGAAGAAAAACCTAGGTGTAGTCACTGAATAAAAGATGACTAAAAGACAGCAGTGTAAAGTGAACACATCAAGCACAGTTATCTAATCATCCCACTGCAGGCAGGGTGGCAAAGCTTCCCCTGGAAAGCCTTGCAGCCCTCTAGCCCTCCTCTGCCTGGCTCTGGCTGTTATTTTGCTAATTTAAGCAGTTTTCAGCTGCCCCTCATGAAGTAAAATCCCCACTAGTCGCAAGGGGATTGGCCAGTTACAGACATCTGATGTTAGTGAAGTTTCAAGCTAAATCAGAGTAGAAGCCTAAACTCTTTTTCTTGCAATGAAAAGCAGGGAAAGCATTTGCTGTGAGAGGGCTACAGACTCACTCTGCGTAAAACTTTGAGTGCTTTTCCTGTCTCGGTCTCTGACTGCCCTCCTGCATCTCCAATTGAAAAAAAATAAAAAAAAGGAAAAAAAAAGGAAATGAGTGAAAGACAGCAAGAGTGTGAATAATCTTACACAGTCGGTTGAACCCACTCCTACAAACATTTTGGTTCACCAAGAAAAGCACAAGGGAAGCTAGAACAGGCATTAAACAACAGATTCACTTTGCTAGCACAGTTTTAACAGAAAGATATACCCTGAAGACAGAAGGCCATGTCCTATTTGCAGAACACAGTTAGCTGAAAGGTATTTATTTCCCTTGGTTCTGTTCTTCATCCGCCCCTGAGGCAATAAATACATGTTCTGAAGACTGGTTTTATTCCCTTGCATGAATATCTATGTAAAAGCATATACTTGTGGTACTCTATTTTTCTGCAAAATGTAAGTGCTGAACCAAATTATGATCTATTTTTACTTAATCATGCAGGCATGTGTATAACACTGATAGAGCTACACACATCCATACATCTCTATTTATAAATGGCAAGGCAGTCTCTGTCCTAATATGGGAGTCTGTACAGATATATTTTAAAATAAAGCCTGCAAGTCCCTATTTTTTTACTGCCAAGGATTTCTTGTGTGTCATCTTAGTGCCCTAAGTGGATTTCAAACACAGGATAGGATTTTTCTATCATCTCCTACTCTTTTTACTATAAAAGAACTGCTGGAAAAGCCACACTCTGCAGAGGTTTTTAATTGCAGCCAGATTTCTTAGCACGGCCCATCTGTACCTGCAGTCATCGGGCTTCTGCTGCTGCTGCTCACTAATAAGACACACAGGAAAACAAAGCTGTAGGGAAGAGGCCTCTACTGACTTTACCAGTGAGCGATAACAACCTCAACCTGTTTGTGACTCCTTTTTTTCCACTTTCCTCGTCATACTGCAGAAATATCTGTATCTCTGCCTGCAAGGAGAGGTCTCAGCAGCCACCATGTATCTTTGTGATGCCTCACTTTGGGAATCCCTGCCCAAGCTCTAGCATGCAACGCACCATCTACCCCTGGCACTGCTGCCAAGGCAGAGGTCAAATGCTGCTGGGCAAAGAGACACCAGGGCTGCAGTCAGAGAGACCTTGGTATATGCAGTATTTACTGCCGTGACTTTTTTCACAACCTGCAAGCATCCGGCTTAGTCTAGAGCTGACCAGTGCTGGTGGTCAGTGGGGTCACTGGCCCATTAGCACTTAGGGCAACCCAACACCAAGGCTTCAGGCCAGTCAGCGCTGTGGAACAAGCGCAGCTACAAAGCAATTGCTGCTTGAGTTGCAGTGACCACCCTTAACACTGAAACTATGGCTGTGCTGTGTATGAAGCAGTGCACAGTTATGCAGCGCAGAGTGATCAGCTTTAATCTGTAAATCAAAGCATGAGGGTATGAGCTATTGTCCAAGCTAGACAGAGTAATGGTTTTCTAAGTGAGAATTGAGAAAAAATACTAGTTTCTTAATACATGCCAGGAGACGGGTGAAAAAAAGAAGACATTTCACTTGTTATATAGACACATCCATTTCTTCATACTCAGACAGGACTCCTTTAGTTTTGTGCTAGACCTAATTAGATTTTAAATGAGATTCCAGCACCTATAATAGCTTATTCTGATTGTTCTTTTTATATCATACAGGCACTGAATATTCATCGTGTTCATGTGATTAAGTACCAAATCAATAGATATGACTAGTGGACCTGTTAGAATTTATGCTTTGCTTTATAAATACAAAGAATAAAGTCATATCTGATGCACAGTTCAGCCTCTCTCTTTGAAGAGTTGCTGTGATTGACGTGGCTGGTGATCACAATGAAAATGGGGGAGAATGAGTAATTTAATGAATTTTCTGCATTTAGGATAAAACCAAAAGGGATTGTTACAGTATGGAATGAGTATCCAAGGTATTATCATGGAGAAAGAAAAATGTAACTTGAAAAAAAAAAAAAAACCCAAGGGTCACTGCTCCTGAAGCTGCAAATTCTTGAACTTCTCCTGTGCCCATAGGATCCCAGGTAGCAGAAAGGAAAGGACCACAGCTGTTAGCCTGATATTGCCCTCAGAAAATGGTGCTTATGAAAAATAAGTCAGTAGAGAAAGGATGAAACGATTATTTTTCCAAGTGTAAATTACATGTCTTCACCCATGTAAAACAAACAAACAAACAAACAAAAACATTTTATTACCAGCCCCCACTTCTTCACAAATAAACCAGAGCCTCCCTGTTTATAAAATACTGCCTGAGCTATTATGTCTGTCTTGCAGCACAGTTAATTAGCTTGGGCTTAGCGCTGCCGGCTGCATGGCCTCCAGCTTCCAATCTAGCCATTTGGATTAAACTTTAGATGTGTACTTGCAGTTCAGAGACAAAATGTCGATAACAATAATTAATACACTTAAATTACTGCTCCTGTTCAAAGTCAGGTGATCTGAATTGAAGGACTACACCAAAGCAACAACAAATTCTATGTTAACTCTAAAGAAGGTATATGGGACAACAAGGAAACACAAGCATTATGTCCATGGTAATCTAGGCATGATTTAGTTACCCTGATTTGCTTTTTAATACATATTTTCCTTGTCCACAGACTATGGTTACTACTCCTGTCATGTCTACTCCACCGTGATTTCAGCAGTGTGTTTACTGTCTTCATCCAGTTGTACTCTTAGTTTTCACCAGACAATTTTTCATGCCTGTTTTCCTTTGATTAAATATTGTGAATTTCATTTTCAAATACAACTGGAAGATTTGGCTTCCACTTGGAGTAGTCAAAAATTATATAATTTCTTTTGTTATCATGTTATGGAGAGCAAGTGCCTTCCGTGCCCCTTGAGAAAGACATTGTCTCATGTTTGCACAATATCCAGCATAACCTGGATCTGATCTACAGATCAGATCATTATAGCATGACTCACCACACAGGAATAAATGCATTTTAACGTGGCTTGATTGGGAAAATCAGATTAACATAAGCAGTCTGGATTTTTGTTGAATGCCAAAGAGCATTCATGCAGTAAGGGAAACACAGCACAAGGAATCTTGTCAAACACTCACTTTAAATCCCCTGTAGAACGTGAGACGAAGTATTATTTCAAACCTGTGGGGATGATTTATGCAACCCAAAATTTTCCCTAAAGGATAAGTTCTGGAGTATTTTTCATTACTGCATAGACACCGGTCTCCCCTAAATTGCAGTTACATGCTGTTTCCCTTTTAATTACCTTTTCAAACAGCTCATAAATCTTGGAGAAAACATTCCAAGAAGGCCTGTGGTTCTGGGTCTGAAAAAGCATCCACCAAAATCAGTAAGAGCTTTTTGAGTGACTTTGGGTTCTGGATTAAGTGCTGGGCCAAGACTAACTGTGCTTTTACTAATGACAGTCAGAATAACATCATCATAAGACAGGGTAAGAAATGCAATTCCATCAAACTAAAACAACCAAACAACAATCCAGTCTTCTGTTCATGACAATTCTCTAAATTACTAAAGCTACTTCAGCCTGTTGGCATGACATAGAGAAACAGGGACAAAATTATTCAGGGGGGTGTTAGGGGAAGAGATCGGGGTGCAATCTGAAAGTTATTCACTATTTTTCTGGTCTTTGAATAGAGACAGGTTGGAAGTGGAAAAAATACATTATCCCTCAAGCAGGGTAGTTGACAGAGCTGAAACTCAGACACTCTGGTATAACACAGTACCAAAGCACTGTGGGTCAACACTCCACCTGTAGCTTGCACTGCTGTATCTAGTGCTTGCATTTCCAATCTTTATTTATGCAAGGGGGTAGAGACTTGTTGCCCCTTCTTTCAGCAATTTTTCTTGTCCGAAAGTCCAGATGACACTAGAAGTCCCATTATACCTTGGGAAGCATGCATATGCAGAGCAATGTGCTGAGCAAGCTGCAAGGTCTACTACACGCAGCAGTGACCCAGTCTCACCCCAAGATCCTGGCAGTATCACATGCAGAATTAAGCAGGTTGCTTTAAAATCAAGAGCAGAACTTATTTAGAAGCTACCAATGAGTCATACATACCTATAGTGGAGTTTACTAACTAAGCTTATGCAGCTGACTGCTGTATTTAAAACCACTAAGGCATCTATCTGTGCTACTAAAATCTCCCTCAAGAGACATGGCCAAGCCTTCTGGTAATGTTTCTTCATGCCCATGCAGGGAGATCTGTTTGCTGGGACTCCTGCTGGCTGGCAGCACGTTCCCCAGCAGCTCACTCATTCACATGCAGTAGCACAAACCCCAGTTGCATAAAACCCTGCTTTAACAGTGGTTCACCTCTCCCTTTTCCACAGCCCTTAAAAGCCACAGCAGAATTAATATGATAGGGGAAAAAAAAGAATGTCTCCCACAAGGCAATACTATAAGACAAGTATATAACAGACATTTACAGAAAGAGGGGACCAAGTCAGATTCTACCAGGTAATTGAAAGAGGCATTATTCTCTCTAAAATCAAAATCTCTGGTTTTCTGTGGGAAAGTAACACTTCTTCCAAAGGGCAGAATTAGGAGTGCTCAAATAACACAGCCAGTTCTGCAGTGTGCAAAGTATCACATTAAACCAGTGATTCCCAAATACACTGCATCTACACAGCAGCAGCCTCACACCTGATCTGGATCAGAAGGCATGTGTTTTCTTCACCTGCATCCCCCCCCCTTCACCAAGGCATGCGTGTCACTGCCAAAAGAGGCAACCCTCACCTAAGCAGTTACATCACCAGTGTCACTGACCCAGAAGCATGTCACAACCCACAGCACCAGAGCTTGCCTGGGATTCAATTATCCACCAGGGACAGAAAGAAAAAGGTAGAATATATGCCTCCATAATGCCCAGTGCCTGCTGGGCTGGTTACTCTTCAAAGTAGAATTCTCTGTCATTGCAGTGTAACAAAATATGACATTTCTAGATCCTTAAAATTACGACTCTGCTCTATTTCATTACTAATCCCTGCAAAGGCTGTAGCAAATGCTCTTGTCCTGGAAAAAGTCATGGGGAATAGTCTGGTTCCTGCCCCACATTCTGACTGTCAGGTCTGGAAGTCATTCTTCCCCTTCATTTACAGACCTCTTTTCCTAGAACAATTTTATGTGATTTTTTCCATGAATTCCACATGGGTTTTCAGCATATTCAATCCTGCTGTCTCCTCCGCCAGCCCAGTTCCATCTCTGGACTGCTCCTGTGTGCCTCTTCCAAATGGAATTTTGATTAATCTGGGATTGAGCAGCCCTGGCCATCTGCTGCCATCAGAAGAGGGATGAGACACTGCACCATAAGTGATCACTTCTCTGGTGCCCCTGAAGGAACACTGAGGGGTCAGACAAGCAGTCTTTACTCAGACTTGCCCTCCAGGTTTCACCCCTCCATCTGGACACTTCACGATTTCAGTATTTCTGCAAAATGTCTACTTCCAACAATTAGTGTGGAGTGTGTGGGGTCTGCTCCATTTTATATGCTCCACTACTATAGAAAAGCCTTGCTTTTATTGATGAATCTGACACTCCAGGCAGGATAGTAATTACTTATAGAATCCTGTTCCAACTCCCACTGATGCATCTATTTCTGGAAGATGCTTAGTCTTGTTGTTTAATTCCCTGTCTTCAGATAAGTTAGTGTGAAATTTTAACTACATAAGCTACTTTTACCTAGAGATCTAGACTGTGTATCTTTTGCTGGTAAAAACTGATGCAATTCCATTTTCTCATCAGTTAGTATCAGCTGAGGATCTGGCCTCTTAATACAATGTTAAATTATGCTTTCGTCAGCTATTAACTTTTATGCCATATTCACAGTGCTCCTACTGTTAAACATCTTGGAGATGCTGATACAACTGGAGTCCAGTGAGCCAAGTCTTCCGTGGGTGACAATAGGAAAATGGCTGGAGGAAGACCATGCAAGGACAGGAGAGGGGGACAGGTGACAACATGGTTGGAATAAACAACCAATAAGACAAAAAAGCTCCCACAGTTACCCTGAGAAAAATCAAGCAAGAGCAACAGAGTTGGGATTAGATGTTGTTAATTTTCCTTCAGACTTTTATGGTCCCACATTAAATTCAACATGGTCTGGTTATCACTTTGAGCAATGAAGCTATTAAATACACCAAGCTGATAGGAGCAGCTTATGAGCTTGGGCCTTTGTGGGTGAAAGAACTCTTTTTAAGTCTGGCTGGGTTTTCTAATCACACTTTCTGAGCCTGCATGTTTGGGGAAATTAGCACTTTGAGGCAGTAGTCTGTATTCCCAGACAAGGCTGATTTTGTTTCCAGTAACTCTGATGTTTGCCAGGTTTAAGTTTAATGACATTAGGTCTCGCACAGGGAAAACCTTCCTGTCTTTAGCAAAGTGCTAATTATAAATGGGATGTCTCAAGTGATGCTTACCTCTATTGCTACGTTTCACAGAGTATTTCCCTGAAGAGCCTCAGAGTTGGCTCATGTTCCCAGCTCTGCTGTTGATCCACAGGGTCCTCGACTACCCGTGGGGTATCTTTGGACGACAATATCTTTTGGACAAGCAGCTCCACTTCTGGGGGCCTGCAAAAAAAAACTGGTGAGAGGCAGTCCCAACCCAGGCTGGAGCTTGTGCTGTGGGCTCAACATTAGTGTCTTGTGGCTGTTACACACTGCCCACCTCTCCTCCCTCCCACCAGAGATCACTTATTTTTTCCCTAAATATTTCAAATTTCATGCTAGAGACACAGCAAGAGTAGTTAGCTGGTGCAAGCAGGAACTTGAGCACAAACAGGGACTCACTGCTGGAATCCCAGAAAATAGCCCAGGAGCCTATATGCAATTTGCACAGGTGTTATCCTGCTAGCACTGGCAGCCCAGCCCAGCATCCAGAACCCCCAACTACCTCCCTGTTTGGCTGCAAAGCCCCGTCAGCAGCAGCAAGCCACAGTCTCACCATCACACCTGATGTTATGCTGCACAGCCAGGGTGCACCAGGGCTTTGGGATAGGCTGAATTGTTCAGGCTCCCTTGGAAGTTAACAGGGAGAAATGCGTGGGCAGAAAGACCCACCAGAAGAGCTGATTTCCTCCTGCAGGCTACCAAGGAAACTAGATTTTAGCTACTTTGGATGAAACTAATGCCCAATGCATTCTTGCTGGAGCAGAGTGAATTTTGAACTCAAGTTTGTGCTTGACCTGCATGTGACCGTGAAGAGCACAGTGACAGAAAGACTGGAGAGTGTGACGACTCTGAAACCGCTGCTTTATCTGCTTGACCTTTGCTTTCTAGAATCTTCTCTTGGGGCTGTGGACGGACCTGCTGCCGAGCCATGCCCAGAAATAGGGCACTTATCTCAGCAGGGCTGCTCTCACCTTCTGGAGGTGAGCTGCAGGGTCAGCACAGCCTCTCCCTTTCGATAGGCAAGTTTTCTTATCAAAAAATGCTTTGCACTAAGAAGTTCCAGAAAATTCATTTCAATTTGATTTAGATATGGTGCTTTCTCTTTTTTTCAATGTGAAACATTTAATGCAGGTTTCTTGATGGTGCCTTTTCAGCTGAGCTGTGCTGTAGAGGAAAAATACATAAGTCCCATCTACAAAAAGATGCTGCACTCACTTTCCTCCTTCTATGGGTTTTCTGCAAGCAGGTAAGTGCAAAGAGTGGGTGCACAGTACAGCACATGGTACGGATGACAGCTGCTTCCTTGGTTGACTTCTGTTTATACATCTGCAGTCCCATACTCAGGTTAAACCACCAAGTTTCCTTTGCTTCCCTGAATAAAGGAAGATAAGAGCACTGCTGCTCTCATTTTCCTTATCTCATAAGTGTCCTCCTTGCTTTCCTGAGCAATCTCTAAACTGGCTTGGGCACGCTGATGGCAGGAGGCAATGGGGCAAGAAGGCAGTGTGTGTTTGCAGAGAGGAGGGCGTACTTGCTGCGGGCCCACTCTTACCAGGCAGAGATTTTTCCCAGTTATGAGAAATAGATTTTTTTGCTGTTGTTGTTCTTTTTCTGTGGTTATTGCTAGATTTCAAGTATTGCATATTTGCTCAATTGGTAGGTTTGTATCTGCTTTGGGGGTACAAACTATACCTGTTTTGTGATCTACACTTCACTACACAAGCAGCAATACATTAATTGTACAGAGAAAATGTTTTCCTCTGACATGTGAAATTAATTTATTTATTGGTAAGAATCAAAACAAGCCACTTTGAAGTGGAAATATTATTGTGCCCTTTAGATTTTACTTTGATGAAGCCTACAATACCATTCCTGTTAGCCATCTGTTTAAATCTTAATTAAATGGTGTTTCCATACGAAAAACAGTCACATCATCCTCTCTAATGTAAGGTTCTATAATTGTTCCAAAACAGAAATACAAAGCTTTAAAAATTGTCTTCTCTGTCAACAGGATTTGTTGTAGGTTGTAAACTATTTTTAGTTTTGAGTCCTAGCAAGAAAGCATCAGTTGTAATGGCGTTTCATGCATTTGCTATAAAAGCTTTCCACACCACAAAGATCTGCAAATATGAATTGTTCTTTCTCTGATGAGTGGGTGATTTCAAATGATTTATTTATTTATTTACATCTTCCCAGAAGCAGAAAGAATGCTTAGCAATTGAGCCAGTTTCTTCAACTTTTCTCAAATGTCACTCTAACAACAGAGCAGCTCTTGCCATCCCAGCATGCCCGTGTGTAGTACCGGCTGTTAGAGAGAACAACCAAGGGAAATGAAATATGCTTAAATGGGGCATTAATCTGTCTGTCCCCAGTCATCGTGGAGGAGTAGGGGCTGGCTGGTAGTTTGGCCATACTGGAGGGGATGACAGAAATGCTCCCTTCATCTTGTCCAGTGAAGTACAGCCAGACTGGTACACCCAGCCTCATGCTGGAGTGGGGGTGGAAATGTAGGGGGATGTATGCCTCCCCTTCCCAACAGATCTCCCCTTTCCTACAAGTCTTCCCACCGTGCCCTGCTGAACTGAGGAGCTGTGCCCTCAGCAAGGGCAGCCCAGGGCTGAGGTCACTGCAAATGATGTGGTCAGCAGTACTATGGCTACATCCATGAGCACGGCACCTCCAGGGCTAAAAAACCCTTAGAAAGCATTGCACTTCAGGCAGAATATCTCCTCAGGTCTTGGGCTGACTATTTTAATATTCATACATTCGTTGGCAAGTCCTACCAATGACTATTTTCAGTCATCTTAATTCATCTGCTTAAGCCTGCCTCCCACAAGGATTCAGACCTTTAGGGACCTCTCCAGCAGAGGTGTGGAGGAAGCATTTTGGCTAACTTAATATAAGCTTCAAATGTCTCTGTGGCTGGAAGTGAACTGATTCTCAGAATCCAGCCTTTTCCTCAGAAACCACAGCACAGAAAACGGAAGGAAACCTCAAGCCAGGGTTTTTCATTTAAATGTTTCTGACTTCACGTTTTATCTGGTTTTCTAAAAGTGCCCTCAGGCAGAAAGGTTACTCTTTTATTCCATGGTATAAGAAGCATCATATCATTTTTCTACCTTTCATTTGATTCCTGGAAATATCTTAAGCCTGTGAGTCACCTCCTTTGAGTTCAATGTAATCATGTATATTTGCCAGGTGTCCCTTTCCAAACAGAGCTCAACTTTTGTGTAACAACAAATTCAGTTAAGTAAATAAAAGAGAGAAAGAAAGGGAAAAGAGGAGGGAGAAAGAAAGGGAAAGAGAGAGGAAGGAAGGGAGGGAGGGAGAGAGGGAGGGAGGGAGGGAGGGAGGAAGGAAGGAAGGAAGGAAGGAGCAGAGCAGAGAAAATATCCTCTATGAAAAAGTAAATTTTCCAAAGCAAAGTTGAAGTGTTGTCTCCATTTGTCCTCCTCCTCCTCCGGATTCCCATTTGAGGCTGACTTAAGAATCATGGGTCAAACTCTGCTCTCGCATACACCCACCTAGAAATACTCCAGTAACCATAGCCTGGGAGATGCTTGCCTGGAAAAAGTGATAGGATTTGTGCAGAGAAAAAAAACTTGCTGAATTGTTGTTTTTGCACTCCACAATATGTGATCTTCCCCTGGGTTTGTCCAGAGAACAAGGAAAGCAACTGAGAGCATAAATATCCTTCCCCACGAGGTGCATGTCCACCATAGCCTGGAGCAGAGCAAATCAATTGCCCTGCCCCTGCTGATGCTGCAGTACTGCGGTCTGGTGCATTTTACCATTACCTTGCCCTGCTGACAAACAGCTTTGTTGAAGCTTTTAGGATACCATGACCTGCCTCTTGCAGGGTCTCTCCCCTGGACATGACTGTGCTGACAGGCAGGAGAGCACTGCTGCATCCCTGCATGGAGCTGGGAAGAGTGGGCAGCTGCAGCTCTGCAGAGAACAACACCCTCGCCAGTCACTGCCAGTCCAGAAAGGTGACAAGTCTTCGCTAGGACCCACCTCTGATTACTGGCAAACACTTTGAGTGTTTTCTGGCAGTTTTTTAGCTCCATTAATTAAAATTCTCCATTTCACACATTGTTGTGCCAGGTGAAGTAAAGTCTGGTTCCCGTCAGGAATTGCTCGTACTGCAATTTCTCTCCAATGGGGCATTTGTATGATAGTCACTGCAGCAACACTTTCTATGAATACAGTGGGGTGATCAGGGCTCCTACATGCCCAAACACTCTGGCAGCCCGGACTGATCAGCCCTCTGGCTCTTTCCAACATTTTCATAAATTTCCACCCACCTCCCATTTGATAGTGCCTGCTGTTCCTGACAAGGACCTGAATCTCCGACTCAAAAGGGCTGCTTCTGCTAAGCAGAAGCAATCCGACATCTGTGACATTTGTCTGGAGGATGGTGAGATAATGCTATCACTGGCAGGGAAATGTCACTAATAACTGCTTTTGTCCTGTTTTCTTTGGTGGTAAAGTAATAATAAAGAAGGGAAGACCTCTCCCACTCAGATACACACAAATTTCCGCTACCTTCTGCAGTTGCCACTTGCAGACTAGAAATGTCATTGTTAGAGAATATGGGCATGGTTAGAAAATAATGGGCAGATCTCTGATTGCATTACTGTCCCAAATTCCTCGTTATGTGTACAGGATGCAATTCATCCCTCCATAAAGAATCATCAATAAGCAACTGTGTCCAAGCCAAACTGAGTGAGATCAGGCAAAAGAAACTATGCCAGTCCCTGTGTGTGCTCTCCTGGATCCTGCAAACCCGATTCTTGGTATTTTCCTCCCAGTTACAGGCTGACTCTGTCTGTGCATGCCCTTTCCATTCCCTGTATCGTACAGTCTAGAGTGGTGCAGAAACTACTTTGGGGACAGCTGGAACACACTTTTGCTACATTAAGCTGTATTTTAACATGGAAGTTTGCACCCAGCATGACAATGTGAATACTAAATTTCCCACACCAAAAAGTAGCTGATGAAAACTGGAACTGCTGACAACAGTGAAAGCGACCTTAGTCACTTAAATTACACAGTGGCAGGCTCAGATTCTCACACTGAGAAAAGGAAAAGTGATGATTTGGAGCATACAATGAAAGCAACACTTTGCTTCTTGAAATGGATTAGTTTCCTTTGAGATTAAGCCAGCATCCAGAACTGCACAACATGTGCTAATATTATTGGCAAAGTCCACCCTATAACGAAGTGGTCATCAAGTAACATAGAATAACACTGTGACTGCTTTAAAGCACTTGCCTAAATGTAACAGTTACAGTTCAGCTCTCAGCAAATACAGCTTTTTCCTTCTACAATGCCCTTGATTCAAAGAGTTGGTTTCAGCCTCTGTTTACGTTCCCATCCCATGCACACCAGCGCACTCATGTTGGCCTGGTACAAATGCTCCAGGAAAGCAAAATTCGAAGAGTCGCTGAGGAGCAAGGCCAGGGAAAGATGCACACTGTGCTAGGTGCTGGTCATACAGCCAGGAAAAAAGCAGTAGGTCAGCCACAGCTCTGTCTCAGCCCACCCAGCTTTCTCTACTGACTTCTCAGCCTCGATAGTGCTTTAGAGTATTTTGCACTTTGCTCCAAGCACAATCCACACTCACATTCCACAGGTGTCTCCCGCTTTGGGTAGATTTGCTTTGGTTCTGCGTGTTTGTTAGCAACACATACAGCTATTGCTGTGGCACTCAAGAGCAGCCCTGGCATTAGCAGGAGGCAAGGGGAAACCTTGGGATGCCACAGAGGGACTTCCCCTGGGATGTGCTACTGTTATCACATTGCCATGGCAAGAGCTCCTGCAGGTGCTGCTGCCCCCACATAATTGAATGGAAAATGTCATTGTGCCTTGTCCAGGCACTGGCTTTCTGTGAACAGACAGCAGCTGCCACTGGCAGCCTTCACAGTCCTCACTTGGTTGTACCCATCAGTTCTGGAAAATTCGTATGTCCATCCAAAAATGGAAAGACAACATTAAAAGTATTTTGGGGATTCCTTAATCTTATGAAACATCTGCTACCTCAAGAAATGCCCATCCTGGCAGCCGGTTTAGAGCAAACAAAAGGCAATGACACTCAGCAAAGCCTGTGATTAAATCATAGAACTGCTTGCTACAAGATATTATAACAGCCAAAAATATAAACAACCTGAAGGGAATATAAAAAGCCTAGGGAATATCATGGAACACATCTCCACCATGCTGTTGCACACCGGTTTGTGGGCAAAGGCCACCTCAGGAACACCAGAGTGATCACGTGCACCGATGCAATTCTAGCTGTGAGAGATGAGCTCAGTTCATACCATGGCTGGTTCTTACCCTTCAAGTCATGAAATGAAGGCCTTGCCCTCATTGTTTCAAAACAGCATTTAAGGAAAGTTCTTTCCTGCACAAATCAATTACTTTCAATGAGGGCGTGAACCCATGCAGCAAAAACATTGTTGGAGGGAAATACTCCAAAAAAAATAATCTAATATTAAACTAGTTCTAGAAGTGAATTATTCTTGTTCAGGTAAGCTGTCTTTAAGACGACTGCCAGGCTTAGGGAGGTACATTTCAGAAGCAGTGAAAACCAGTGGGCCCCAGATGCATTTGGAAGTCCCCCCTTCTTCCAAATGCAACCCAAGGCTCTTCCCTTGCTCCGCTCCCCCTCTCCCCCTGAGGAGAATTCAGACCTATGATAGCAGGGGAAGACATCTTCTAATTTCATCACTGAAAAATAAATTTTCCCACTGTGGGCATAAACACACACAGCTTTGGAACCAAAATTACCTCTTCCCAGCAGCTACTCTTAGGTCGCCCAGGTCCCTCTCACTGCTCCTATACCTTCTGCAGTGCTGCTGGATCAACCACATAGGGTGATGGGGATTCCTCATCCTTAAGGACTGGCACAAGAGTTACAGCTGTGACTAACCGTAGTGGTGCCATTTCTCTTCCATGGCGGTTGAAACATCTGACAGTCGCTTGTTCTCCCACTGCTCTTTGCCGTACTATTTCTTGCCTCACCGTTCCTTTTCTAGGTTTGTTCGTATGTGAGTCTGGTGCGTACATATGTCCATACCCCTCCATCACGCTATAATGAGTTGTCTCACACTGTAGTTTCCATATAGCTGCTAAAAGGAGGAGTGTTTTAAATAAACACTGAAAACAGATTCAAGAGGTAGGAAGAAGATTTTTGACCGTAACATTCTGGAAAATCCTTTGAGCAAGGAAGGGGAAAAACATAGGAATTGATGTTCACAAGGAAGCACTGGCAGAGCAGCATCCAGGAGGGTGAGAGTAGGCCTATTTCAACAGACTGTTTTCTGTTCACAAGGCAAACTTGGCCACTGCTGTGACAAAAATCTCCTGAATCTGATCTAAAAGTTATTTAAAGAAAAAAACAGAAGGAAAGAGCCACATGTCAGAACTCTTAACCATTTATGACAAAGCGATGCAGACCAGTGGAAAAGCAGTCTCATTGAAACAATTTGGCAATTAAAAAGGAAGTTTTCTAATAAAATTTTATAGTGGCTTCTAAAAAACAGAAAGCAATATTGATGCTGCTGGGGATGCTGAGATAATTGTGGGAAGCCTGGCTTGTATCCAGGAAGCAACTGAGCATGGCTGCTGGTCACAACCCGATGCCTTGGCTGCTGCCATTAAATGGTTACAAACCAGCAGCACCAGCTAAAAGAAAAGCAAAGATTATGGGCTCTAGGGAGTACTGGTCTGGGCCGAGCAGCTCCCATTCCCTGCTCGTGTGCCTGAAAGCTCCAGGTGCTGCCCCTGCATCACCAGTAAGGGAAAAGAGCCGAGCAGGGCTGTCTGAAGAAACAAACTGGTGTTATTTTGATTTCCTATTTCCCCACGTCAGAGCAAAGACTTTTCTGTTGATTAACCCCCGAGAAATAACTAGAATGAAAGGACAGAGAGGCTGAAAGAGAAAACTCTAAAAAGTGTCAGAAGTAACTACTTGGTATAAGCAAATTTATTTAGAATAGAGGTGAATCTGAGCCCTGAACTAACACATAAACTTCCCTGAGGCATGGGTCCCAACTATAAACTTTGAAGGTATCCTCTTTCATTAAGGTACAACGCTGGTGGTACTCAGATCAAGACTCAACAAGGGATTTAATCATAAGTGGAGAACTGTCCATTCAAGAGCTTGCCTCTGCCCCTCCTTGCATGCCTCTTCTCTGTCCAGATTTGCAGTTCCCTGGGGCAAAGCCTTGTTCCCAGGGTGCTGCTGATGGAAGGAGAGGCCACGTCAACAAAATTAAAGCAAAGCCACATTCACTACCAGGATGGCACTGTCAAGAATGCAGATGCTATGGGGTCAGCAGAAAAGCAGTTCTTCAAGGACACTTGTAATAATAGAGCAGGAGGATGGTAAAATGCAGAGCTGGTCCACAGAGTGATTTGTACACATGGGAGAAAGCCCTCCTCTGTCCAAAATTCCCCAGTTTCTGCGGGCATACCTGTCTGGACTCCACTTCTTACAGTGATTACTGCCATACAGAGGCCACCAGACCCACTGCTCCCATGACATTTTCTTCTAACAAGTACATAAAATGGGCTATGCCTCTCAATTACCTGTCCCATGGAAAGGTAACCCTGAATTTTAAGTGATTATGTATGTACCTATGCCTATGTACACACAGCAAAACACAAGGAGACCAAATTAAGAAAAAAAAACAGGGATGGAAATTTTGACCTGTGAGAAAACATCCCCGAAGTAAAAGCTGCTAACTGGGATATTTAATATTCTTCCTCCCCCATCTGAAACATATAAATAAAGCAGACAAGGAAGCCTGCCATTCTGTCAAAGCCTCAGTGAAAAAAAGGACAGGCGAAAGGAACAGTGCAAATCAATCTACATTACATTACCTCACCAGAAGGACTTGAAGGGACTACAGAACATTTTCATTAATCTTGCATGGGGCTGCTCTGTGTCATCCTAAATTGCATCAACACAAGATGAAGCCAGCAGCCACTGTCAGCGCATGGGCTGGAGGAAAGGAAGGGGGGTGATGGCCCAAATTCCTCTCCACAATTAGGTGGACCAAGAGGCAACTTGATGCCCAGCTCAGGGTCTTCCAGGTGGATGAAAATTCTGCTGCGACCAAGCAAGAGAAGCACCTCTAAGTCCAGTGGTTCCCCACCTTGTTGGAGGGCCAGAAGTAACCACCACGTTGGGCCCTTCTTACCCATGCTGGAGCACAATGGCATCTCCACGTGCCCCAGTCAAGGTCTCTGGGCTCACAGCTCCCCAGTGTGGTGGGCCAGCCTGAGCAAGTGTCTGGGACAAAGGTGTCCATCAGGGTCAGCGCTGCATTGCAGGAGAAGCAACAATCCTTCTGCACATCTTCCTTGGCAGTGAGCAAGGGCGAGGTGCACTCCACTTTAGCCAGCCAGCATGCAATAGGAAAACATCTTGCATGTACCCCAAACCCTTAAAATACAGGATCCCCACCTTCCCATTTTATCCAAGGTCCGTTATAAAAAGTGGTCATAGCCAACAAGAAGATCCCCGTGTTCACACTAAGCTTTGTTTTACTACTGTCCTGAGGCTAGTACACTGTTAACGTCAGCACCAGCCTTAGCAAGGATAAGGAGGGCTTGTTTAAGTAGGCAAGGGGGCATTTGGCTTCTTAATCCACAACAACATACTGCAGAGCAGGCCGCAGGCCGGTGAATGAGTTAACCCCTGGCAAGAGAAGCTGTCCCAATTAAAAGATAAATCAATCTGTGACACAGCCCCCCCAGAATGATTTAACTGTGCCCCCTGGGTTGTATCCTGGCTAAATCTGACACACTTTCAAGTGTCCACCTTTCAACACATAGCCTGTCTCTTTGTCTGCAGCTGCCACAGTGCAAATTGCTCCAGGTTTGTGCCCTGAGTCTTGCCTCTATTCATGTACCCGTGGCATTAGCACAGAGACACACTGAAGATGGCTGTATTTAAGATTTTTCAACCAGAAAATGCCTAGCTGTCCTAATTCTGGACTGTGAGTAGTCAGTAGTAGGGGTTAGGTTAAAAAAAAAAAAAATGAAGCATTATCCTATAAAACAGGTTCTGTGTGATGCTTTCAGTTCAAATCCAGTTTGACATTAATACTTACTTTAACTTCTCTGGAGAAAACAAACATGCTGAGATTCTGTGAAGAATACAAATTTGAAGATTTGTTCATCAAGCTGAGTTATACTTAGAATGGGCCCCCAAAAAATGGCAAAAATATCCAGTTCTAAATCTTTAATTCTAGTAATAGTCAGGCAAAAGTTCTAAATGCACCAGGAAGTCATCTGGCATAGGTACACTCTACCTGTGCTCTCTATAGGCACCCTTTGAAGAAGATAAGAGGAATTAGAAATAAGCGCAAAAGGAAAGTGGCTTCCAAGAGCAGGTATCATTTCACATCCCTTGCACAAGAAACCACAGAGCAAGTGTTACAAGCTGGTGCTCTCTCCTGAGCAATGCTTCATGAGTTACTTAATCAGTCAACATTGCCCTCTTTTGTTCATGGAAAACCTCTAGAAGAGAAGTCTCAGCATACTCCTACGTAAATATACATACACTATTATTTGGCCTCTCCGTGCATCACTCCAGCCTGCCCACAGGCACCTTTTGGCCCTTGTTAACTATGAGAAGCAAATTCTGAAAATACCAATATAATCAGCTGGGCACCAGCTCTCAGCATATTCATTTCCACATGAATATACCAAAGGTACAAACTTACAGTTGCTTGTTTTAACTCCAGATTTTTTTTTCTTGGCATTTTTGTATCACTAAAAACACAGCTTTAGGCATAGGCGTGAAATCCAGACACAAAACCCAGTGAAATTAAATAGTGCTGAGTCTGGCTTTCCTCATTACTTGAAAGTAACAGAAAAGTACAAGCAGCAAAGTTTTCCACATCATTGCACTGGCTGTATTAGCTAAAGTTTTAATGCCTCTCATTAATCAGCTTTGAAAACCAATAGATAGTAAATACGGAAATTGAACTCTGCTGCAAAATTGAGTTGGTACTACAAATAATACATTAACAAACAACTTCAAAAATCATGTTCCTCTTTGTCACTGAAATAATTACTGCATCAACCAATGGGGAAGTCCTTCCTCTCAGTAACCATGGAAATATTTAAAGGTTGCCAAAGCTCTGCAATTATGGATTTCCCAATAGTTTCCCATGTGATGTGGGAACTCAGTGTATCCTGCACAGAAAATCATGGCTTCATGCCACAGAATGTAAAAATGTACTTTAATTGTCACAACGGAAAGTAATAGTTGGTCAAAAGGCAGAAACCAGAATTACTCAAAATCAACAGAAGACTGCCACCAGCTTGTAAACTGTGTCTTATCTGCCTTGTCAGAACTAAACGGAGCCATATACTGTATCTATCAAAGGCTGTGGAAGAAGGCAGTTCCATGTTTTTGAGTGTGAAGCTATCACAGTTATGAATACAGATGAGGCTGCAGGCAGTGGGGCCTCTGTGCAACCCATCAAGTGAAGCTGGAGCAAGATGAATGGAGAAGACCCTGTCAAAATTACTTTGGCCCCTGATCAGCCTCCAGAGCTGCTAATCTGGGGCAGCAGAGATTGGTGAGAAGGGCTCATCCCACGGCTGCTGCAACAGGACCAGGCTGGGGCTGTGGAAAAGTGACACAAGGAGACACCTGCACGCAGGGCAGTACTACATGTGGTGCCACCCTGGTCCTGGATGCAGCTGTGGGAAGATATAGGGAATAACATAACATATATGTTATATAGAGTAGATAAGATATAGGGAAGATAATATATAGGTAGATAAGATATAGGGAAGAACATAAAGGGAAGAACAGCCCTCCCTAGACCAAAGCAGTGCCTTAGCTTTCAGGTTGTTTCTCTTATCCAGCATAGAGCTGAGCCGAAAAAAAAGGAATCACGCCATCTCCCCACCTCTTGTCTGTGGGAGTCCCCTGCCATGGGAGCAGATGTCACTAACTCTTGCACAGAGATTGTTAAAACTGGGCTGAGACAGCAACTTGGACAAAGAGGGTACTCAGGGGACCTGCTGCCACTAGGTGGGTAGCCCAGGCTCCTGGCACTGCACAGGGAAGGGGACTTCCATGGGGCACACAAGATTTCTCATCAATAAAACCTTCAGTGGACTCAGCACTGAGTCAGTTGACTTCAGCAAACAATGGCAATCTATGTATCATTCGTCTTTCACACTTTAAATCACTGCAGTTAAAAGCACTTCCCTTGATTTCCTTGTTTTGCATCTGCTTGTGTCATTACCCTAGGATCACTTTGAGTCTAATTGAGCTTGCATGTGCCAAGTGAGGAGAAAATCCTGGATATGCTTGGTATAAAAGCTGCCACTCCCTGTCTCTGTAAGAAACTGTCATATGAAGTGCTAGCTCCAGGAATACTGTTGGAGGAAAAACACATTTGTTTGTTGTGCTTCTACACATGGGTGCAAGTTAGTAATTACATACGACAAGCATCAGTCCTTTAGCTGTCGGTCCCATCACTTTCTTAACCTTCCTCTCCATCCCCGCCCCCAGCAAAAAAAGAAAAAAAAAGTTCCTCAGACATAATAGTGTTAAGTACCACAGAACAGGGGTGCACATATCTTACACTGTGGTATTTCTTCCCCTTTTACTGCATAGCTTTGACTGCATGAGCCTTGCCTTCTACTAAATCTGTAAAACAGTCTTAATCAAGCACAGCCACTGAAGATCCAGAGTACTTTGGTCAGTGATTTGGCTTATTTTCCCCTGCCTTGGAATTGATATCCACTGCCTTTGGCCTTCTTCAAACCTACACAGAAAAGCGCATACCAAATCCTTTTTCCCCAAGAAGCTGATTTAGTCATCTTTTTTCTTTTTTTCTCTCTAAAACTACAAAGATATAGAATAGAGGGAATTTTCTTCAGGGAATTTTGCTTGTGAAATGACCTTGTTGACCTCTTTACTTCTTCTATTTTACTGAATCATTCAGAAGACCACCTCAACCAAAACTGAAAATCTGGCTATACAGGAATGCACACACAAAGCACAGCAAGGAAAACCTTTGTTTCCCTGTGTCAGTGCCTGCAGAGATGTGTGCCAACAAGAATCAGCTGGCATACCGCTCTTCTTGCCTATCGATAGGCCCTGCTTCATCATGAGGCTTCCTTAGGGACAATCGTTATAATGATGAGGGATTCATTTGGTTTCACATAGTAGCAAATTTCCGCAAGGTTTCGTAAGGATTAAAATGATTCCAGAAACCATGTTCCTTTCAATTAGACCTGGACACTACCAAATACAGACTAGGAGAGAGTTTAGGCACCTGGCTGATACCGAGTTCTTCCATTCACTAGCAGGTCAATTTGTCCAGGCACCAGCAGGGACAGATGTAATGCTCTTATTAGATGTGTTATTCCATTAAATGCCTTAGAAACATAAAAATCCCAGGTTTGCCTAGGAGGAGAGATGGTGTCTGAATATGCAGTGTCCTGCTGCAGACCAAGTCAACGCTGGTGTCTGCCTGTGGCTCCTTGCACAGTTGCTTGCATTCATACACCAAGAAATTACAAGACTTCTGTGATTAACAGGGAACTGTAGATATAGAGCTGAAAGCATCAGGATTTGTAAATGTGGAATTAAGGCTTTATTAAATTTGTGAGCATTTCTCAATAGCAAATCAGGTAGGTCCTTCATTTAATATGCTTGTTTCAGGTGAGTCATCTTTCCAGACAAATCAAGACTTAATCAAAGAATAACACTCCAATGTAACATGGCTGTTGAGATGGAAATGTGGAAGAGGCTGATGAGGACCTAATACAGCATCTCCCCAGCACTCAGCAGACTTCAGTGACCTGCATCATCTGCCCTTACAGGGTTATGGTCCAAAACTTGAATTAAGTTAGAAATAAAATAAATGAGGCTAGTGTATAAACTGAAGGTCGTGTTAATACTGCATTAACTGCATTTATCAAAGCTTCTCTTACACAAATAGAGAACTGGCCTAAATGGCATAAGCACATGCACTTACTGCATAACACAAAACCACCACAATGCACACTGACTTTTGTGGGGAAAGATAACCTGAGCACGGATAATTACATAAACAAAATCACTACAAGATGAAAGTAAGTTAATTCTCAAACTGAAATTATATTTAAGCCTCCAAACCTACAGACATTTTTGTACATGTATACATACACTAATATTTCCATTTACTTCATTGGGACAATTTGCAGGCTTTAAAGCCCGCTCTGAAGTGTTTGCATGCTTTAGTCACACCAAGTATCATTTCACTGCTAAGATACCCTCGAGTGGCTCGTGAATTCAGCAGTGCCTAGATTCCAGTGCTGCTATATCTATCACCAGCTCTACATGACATACAGTAATTATAGGCTGCTGTCAGACTAGTAACATCCTCAGCAAGTAGAACGGAGCTCTTGAGCATCACTGTGCCAACCAGACAAACACAGAGCTCTTCTAAAACGAGAGATTAACCAAAAGAAAGCAGGCCAAATCCTGCTCTCATTTACCCCTCTTGGATAGGCTGCATGGATGTGGCTGCCAAGACAATTTGGCAAGCTGCAGCCCTCTAGCAGAATGGACTCCTTTGCACGGCTCCTGTGAACGGAATGCAAATGCATGGGCTGTGCTGGAAGAGCCATGCCCAGCAGCTGTCCTGCCACCCACGCTGCCACTGCTGTCGGCGCAGCCCAGCAGAGAGGTTAAACTGTGTCCCAGCATACGCACGCTTCTAAGTCGGATTTCCCATTCTGGTTGGTTAAAAATACTCATCTTGAAATTCCTTGTCCCCCACCAAAGTCACACAGAACAGTTCAGAATGGTTTTATTTTTTTCTTACTAAAAGGGGGAAATATTTTTTCAGCTCTAATCATAAGTAAGAGAAGGGGTTTTCCTAAAAAATAAAAAAAAAATATACAGAGGCGAAGAGGGAGCCTGGTAAAATTTCACCTAGAAGTAAACAAATAGAAGATGTCTTAGAAACCGGTTCCCTGCAGACAAGGTAATGGGTTTCCGTAATTTTCATTCAGAGAAGTATATCAAAAACTGAAACAACATAGTCCATTCAAAGTCTTGAACAGGAACACAGCCAGGTTTTACCAATTGCCATGCCAATAAGTTGTCCGATAGGGTACATTTGTTACCGAAGCTATTCATTTCTCCCTTTTCTTTTATTGACAGAGATCCCAAGATTTAGTGGGAAACTGCCCAGCTACTGAAATGCAGACTATGGAGATAATAGGCCTAATGTTGCTAGCGGTTGCAGAGTGGTCAGGTCCCATATGATCTTTCTATCATTGTGACCGTTCCCTGGCAGGGTAGAAAACTTGGCTTTGGAAGCCCGCATGAAGGGAAGGATACCATGATATTTTACTACTCCACAAACAAGGTAGGGAAAGGTACTGCTCAAAACAAGGTAAGGAAAACTCCTCACGCTGGCTCTCCACACAAGTCAGTGTGCAGCATGATAAGGGCAGATTTCTCCACCACATTCAGACTCCTGGAGCAGTATATGAGTTGCCATGGGGCTGATGGGGAAGAATCTCACTGGCAAAGAGGAAGGAGGAGAAGGGCAGAAGGTCTTTGTTTTTTTTTCCCCCAGATAAAACCAGCCTTAAGTACACAACAAGGGTTGAGATTTATATGAAAGGTGGAACTGTATAAAACTAAGAAGAAAGGAGTTTGAAAGTTTTATTTCATGTAAATCAGTTAACAGATATCTCAAAGTATAGCCTAAGAGATTATAAACAAACTTTATTTAGATGACTTAATCAGTTTATAAATCACCAATGCTATTTATAAACTTATTTTATGCTGTGCAAATCCATTTCTTGACCTAAAATAGCAGATGAATCTTTTTGTGTCATATAACAATCTCTAAACTGGTAGGGTTAGAGTTTACTGTCTGTTTTATAAGTCTGTAGTGATATACAGTGTAAAGATCAAGTTGTAAAGAAATGCAGATGTAAAAAAAAAAAGAGAGAGAAAGAAAATAAAGAAAGAAAGAAATTCAAGCATGTAATGAAATGGGAAAGCAGTGTTTTTCTCAACAGGAAATAATTTTACAAATAGGACCCATATTTCTGTAAATAAACAGCTGCCTTCTCATTAGCTTCACGTCAACCTATACTAAAATATACATCAGAGAAGTCTGTCAAAACAGTCACAGAGGAAAAACAAGAGCAGAGTTTAAAAGCAAAGCCTTCAAAAATTGTTATGCTTTTCAAGTCTAAGCAATAAACAGGACAGGGGAATGACAGGAGAATTGGCAACAGAATCTCATGACTGATTTTTTTATTTTTTTTTTTAAACATTAAACTTACGCTTGGTCAACTGTCCACAAGTGGTTTGCAGAGAAGGGAGCTGGACATAAGATCCTGACATGCTGTAAAATCACAGCCCTTAAAAAAACAATCAAGAGTCCCAGACCAACTGTCAACCAGAAAACAAGCCCTGCAGATGTGGCTGCTGGAGTGCGGAGCACCTGAGACTCCAAATGTTTTCTTTTCTGCCTCTGTTGAGAAGCAAGGGATGAATCTAGCTTCTAAAAGAGCACAGGATCGATCAATACTGAAGAGAAGGTAATTAGAAAATTAAAAAAAAAAAAAAAAGTAGTAACGTACTTAGAAACACAGAGCAATCTGTCATTACTGAGCAAACCCTGGCATTGCTGAGTCACCCATAGGTTTGCACACCAGCAGGTGACGTTTCTGCATTCTGTGCCTTGCTTTGGTGCTGCTCTGTGCAGCTAACACAAAGGACCCAAGGCACAGAGAAGGGTTTGACCCATCCATGCTGGAATTGAGGCACCCTGCTTTCCTACAGTGTCAACGTCCATGCCCTGTAACGACCACACCTCTCCCAGATAACTCCCCTATCTCTGCTGTAGTTACCTCCTATCCTGCATTTTAATTTCCCCCCTCCAGGTGCTGGATGCGGACTTGAGATTTCTAAAGCAAGATCAGACACAGTACTGAAGTTACACTGGAGGGAATTACTCCACACTAAGAATCCAAGGGGGTGAACATGGGGGATGCTCTTTTCTACTTTCCAGGAAAAAAAAAAAGTGATTTGCCCCTACAATGCCCCAAGCATTTCTTTCTCAATGGAAATGTGTTTTTTCTTCTGGCAGGCTACTGAGTGCTCCAGTCTGATCCAAGAAAGTGACTGAGCATGAAATCTGTGGGCCTGATCTGATGTTCTGTGACACGTATTGTGGCCTTGTTGGAGAGACCTGAGTGCCTTGCACCTTGCACGACTGAGAAGCATCTGCCCTGGATTTAAAAACAAAACAAGGTACAGCAGCCTCCCTTCTTCAGTCCTAGATATTCAGAAAAATTATTTATTTAGAAATTTGCTTCACTCTTATAAAAATTACTTTTTTTAATATAATTTTTAATTCAATTTCACAAAGGATAATTTTATATTAATTTCTGATATTTTGCCTAACCTGCTCCCCTTAAATCATAGAGTGGCTTGTGTTGGAAGGAATCCTAAAGACCATCCAGCTCAGAACCCCCCGCCAGAACAGGTTGCCCAGGGCCTCATCCAACCTGGTCTTGAACACCTCCAGGGATGGAGCATCCACAGCTTCTCTTCTATTTTCCCTTTTCCAGTCTCAGAAGGAACTATAAGCAAATAGCAAAACACTAAACAGTTTGATGTGCTTTTCACAGAAAGTCTAAGCAAGGGAGAGTATCCCTGACCACCACAGCTGCTTCACTGCCTGTGCTAAAGCCCAAGGGCATTTCATAGCCTAAGCAGCAATTCTGAATTGTTTGCTCATACTAAGAATGGCATTCTTAAAAAGCACATAGTGTTAGCTTATATCTGCTGCTATTGAAGACAACAGCAGAGCTGCCATCCACTCTAGCAGACAAAGATATGTCTGATGACCCAAACCTGGATGGTACAGCATGTTTCATATCCACGTGGCTGAAGTAGGAAGCACACAGTGGATTTCCCACCTAGTTACTGGATATAGTGTTTTAGAAATTGAAAGTTACTCTCTTTCTTTCTCTGTAACCTGCCAAACATCTGACCTAGTGTGTCAGGGAGTTTTGAAATAATGCAGCAAATCAGAATGCTGGAGGCACCAGGCTTCACAGCCTCTGACCCAGCCATCAGTTCAGATGTAGCTTTTCTATATTGTATCAGGTGCGTTATGCTCCTTAGAGTTAAGGTTTGAAGAAAAATCACTGTCAAGTAACATGAATATCGATATTTCCTGTGTTTTCCCTTTCTTTTTCCAGCATGTCATTGCATCCCCCACTAAAAATAAATAAATAAATAAATAAATAAAAAAAAAATGCAAGCAGAACAAGCTAAGAGCATATAGCTCACTTCAAAACCGACAAGCCAGCCTGTTTGGGTCACCCCAGGCGTCTCTTAGCCAGCTTTCCTAATGCTGTCCCACCCACTGTGCGAGGCATTTGGGAAGGAGAACCCAGGGCAAGAGGAGTTCCTCCAAAATAAGCTGTGAGTCAGCAGGTGGGGGCTTAGCCCATGCAGGTGCTCCATCCTTGCAGGCTGCAGAACAGCTGAATCTGCACCCACAGCATGGCTGCTCACAGGCTTCAAGTTGTCCACGTAGCTGTACCTCTGCTGGATCAGACCCAGAACACCTGGGGTTTTGCAGCGCTGGTTTTCCTTTCAACACTGCAGGCATTGGATGTGCACCAGGGAGGGCTGGCTGCGAGTCTCCCAGAGGGAACAATGTTTAGTGCAGGTGGTTCATGAGATGTTTGTCCAAGGACTGCATTGAAACTGGCTATGATCTGAGGCTTGCTATAAACTTCTCCTGGGAGCACATTTACTTCCGAACACTGATGACTTCAAGCAGCTTTAACACACTTTGACAAAACAGTCTCTATTTTGTGGTCACATGGAAGTAAGAATGTAACTCCGAATTAGTCTGGAGAGGCATTTGTCTGGTGTCCTTGCTAAGGCAGTGGCCAAGTCCAGGTGGTTTATAGGAATGTAGTAGCAATCTTATGGAACAACAGGCTTCCAAAAGGGACTTGAGTTATGCCTGAAAGCCTTAATTTAAATATATGTATATACATACCTCAGAAGATAAGTTGTTTTTTGTGTTTTTGTTGTTGTTGTTGTTTTGTGTTTGTTTTTTTTTTTTGCCCTTTTTTTTTTCCTTGCATTCTGCTGAGGTTGGGGTTTTCAAAGTGCCTCAGCAATAACAGTGGGTCCCACAAGCAAAGTGCATGCTGTGGGAAGAAGCATATTCTGGAAAGGTGAATTTCATTTTTGTCAAATCCTCACAAACCTTATGTCTAGAAATCGCTGCATTTACTCTTTGTGAACCTGTAGTCATTTTGGTCACCTTAAACAAGTGTCAATAAGGATCCAGGCAAGTTCACTTCCAAGCACAGTTAACTCCCGCCTGCTCAGGAGCTGCTGGCATTGCCCAAGCAGTCAGGAGGAGAAGCACAGGACAGAGTCTCCATGCAAACTGAGAAGTTACTTTGGAATTTCTGGCTGGCCCGTTGTGCACCGTTAGCTACTGTTGAGTTGTATTTTTTTGCATATATTTAAGCTAAACACTTTAAAGAACTTTCCCAACAGGCACAGATGCCCAATATGTGGCTTATTAACACTTAATAAATAATGCGTTAAAATTACTTGCAAAGAAGGAGAAATCTTTGAAGGAGTTGACACCAGCACTAATCTGGGGCAGGACAGCTGTATAGCACGTCCCCTCCCACACTGCCCATGAGAAAGCAGGGTAATAACTTCAGCAAAGTTTAATACATCCCCAGGCTCATGGAAAACTAGTTCTAGATAATGGTTTGAAGGAGCCCTGAGAACACATGAATCACAATATAATGGTTGAAGAATGCATGCTAATATTGCCTTAATAAAATCCAAAGCAACTAGGTTATGAAGAATCAGAAATAATTGTAGAGATGGGAAACCTTGGGGAATCTCCTTAGCTGAATCCATGGGAGAAGGATATCATGGTTTTGTAATTCACACATGCTCTATTTCCTGACTATACCTTGAAGAGGGCTCTATATTCAATACAGTTGGGCAATAAATCCCAGGTGTCATTGTCATTTTTCTCAAACCTCCCTTACTTGGCAGAAGCAGAAAACCTTTTGCAATGGAAATTATTCCTTCCTATCTGTGCAGCCAAAGTTTCTTTTTATGAAAATATTTAATGCATCTACTATTCAGGTAACCACATCCTATTTGTCCTTGCTATATGTGCACACACATATATGCCTTTTCTATTTCTCCTTCATGATTCCTGCTACATCGTTTTTGAGTATATACATAACATGACTGGTTATTTGAAATAATTACAGTATCTTTTCAATATTCTATATTTAATCTTATTTCAGACTATATTTGCCTTCCTTGATTGCCACTGTTCATATTCCTTCAACTATTACACGTTGCTTTCTATGAGCCCTAAAATCACTTCGCAGCTTCAAAGGCGAAGAGACACCCAAGCTGCAGCTCCCTGCTTTGCGAGCAGATGCCCAGCTGTCGGCTGGCTTCTTGCTCACAAAGGCTGAGACTTTGCTAAGAGATGTGCTGTTTGAGAGGAAGAACTAATTTCAATCCCACAGATGGTCAGGAGGGGATGAATCATTGTGCATACAAAAGCCACAAACAGCTCACGCATAACTCACAAGTTACGTATAAAAGATAGAATTCAAACACAAATCAACAGAGTAATTTGTGTCGACGTGTAGCAGGACCAGTACATCGTAAAGGAAAAGGAGCAAAGCCTGCAAAGTACCACGGGTGGTCTGACCCGGGAGGAAAGGAACCAGCCACTCAAAATCACTATTAATGCCAATTTCCCAGACCATCACACCAACGGCTAAATTTATTACTGTCAGCAGAAGACAACATAGGAAATAACCAGCTGTTGGAAGCCACTCAATGTGCAGTGTGACCAATGGCCATGGGAATCCAGGAAGGCACAGAAACAAGTCCAGTTGTGCTTCTTAATTCTTTGCTGAATATTTTTAAAAACTAAGCTGACTTAAGAGTAAGAGCAAAAACTAGAAAACCGTTGAGCTTTCCTACCCTGGTCCTAAATAAGGAATGAACAATATTTTTATCTCACCTAGGAGCTTGGGAGCAGTAAAGCTTGAGAAACCTGGTGGCAACTGAAATCCATGAAGCTGCATTGGGAAGAAAATGGTCCAAGGGCTGTGCTTTGGCCATCAAAGGATTGCACAGATCCAAAGCTCCAGCTGAAGCAGATCATTCCTCACCAGGTTGTTTTATCAGCCCAGGCAGACTTCAGCAAGCTTTACAGTCCGATAACAACAGGCGAACTTGCAGCTTTTTCATGATAAACCACTACAGTGCACCTGAAAGCATTACTGTAGATGTACAGCATGCTGAAAATTATTTCTGGCAAGTAGACAATTAAAAAACAGTAGCAAGTGAACCTCTAATACTGGCCATTGCCACAAATGCATTTTTATTGAGGCAGTAAGTTTTTATTTTACATTTGCTGATCATTGTATAGATTATGTTGCCAAGATGCTGAACTGCAGCAATACTGCAGCAGGTAACCACAGCAAGGTCTGGGGCAAAAAGAGGGATGTTTTTCTGTAAAAAGGTTCAAGTCTCAGAGTGGAATTACAGGGGCCTAAATGCAACCATTTCCGAAATAAAGACCTGACTTTCCTGTAAAATAATACTAGTCATACTAAGTGCAAATTACCAGAAACACAGCAACTGAAGGAATAATATCACAATGCAGGAAACATTAGGAGGAGGCTGCCTTGTAACCAGCATCACACAACCTCCCAGAGGGGAGAAAAGGAAAGAGGTGATCTCCAAATGCTACAGCTTTGGAGAGAGAAGGGAAGTAGAAAGGCAGACAACAACATGGTTGGGTGATCTACCCCCTTGTGAGCATGTCTGTTGCTTGAGGAAATTCTCTATTATGCACTGATTATATGCAAGAGGATTTTGCTTGGAAGTGAAAGGCATGGAAGGATTTTGATAGATGGACATTGTAAAATATTAGTGATAATAAAAGCATTATTTGTTGTCAGTTTAAAGTATGCAGCTTCATTACAAAACTAAATAAATGACTCCATGATTCGAACAGTACCTAGATAAATATTTTAATCCCTGTTCACTGCCAGTAGCATTAACTAACTGCTTTTTGTAATCCTTTTATAAATCTCACTTGTAATATATTATATCTGATATAAATTCTGAGCTTTCCTGATACTTCCAGCAATTTGGATTTCAGCTGCCTGTCATGTTCTGCAGGCTAGAGTAGTCCTACTGCTGATGTTTTGAAGTCCCCCTCCAGGTGACTTTGTAGCCTGACTCAGCAACAAGGGTGTAACTGTGGCAGAAATATTGCCAAGAACAGGCAACAAACAGGCTGCAGAGACACCTCTTAACTACACTTCAGCTGAGCACACAAGGCAGCGGTTGGAAAGGTACTTTTGCAAACTGTAAGTGCATGAAATGGACTCTAAGAGTCCATTTCCTAAAGAACTTTCTATGGAAAGCATCAGTGGAATTTGAATTACTAGCATTTGTTTCATGATCAAAACCTCTGTTTATCTCATCTGGAAGAAATAGTACTTGCAAGTCACTTGTGTGGGAAATCCACTGCAGGCTCAGGTCATAAATTCATGGTATCTCAGCTCTCCTGTGGACTGAGAACGGATGTCACAAGCATCTGCTGCTTTTACCTTATAACAAGAAAAGTGCATGAGTTTTTCCTGCAGTTTATTTCAGACACTATGACACCTGGCTCTTGCTGTTATTGAATACAGAACTATTAAAGCATTTTGAAGCAAAGTGGCTGAGCACACTTAATACATTGGTTTTCTAATTTGTTGCCCTAAGTTTATACCCTTTAGATGGTTAAAGTCAGATGGATCCAACTCTAGTTTCCCTTGCAATGATAGGAAGCACATCTGCTGCCTGATGCTCAGACACTGGTGCTACTGGAAATGTCCCTCTGGCACTAATAACCTGTGGATTAGAGACTGAATGAATGCCAAAAAAATCCTGTAAAATTAACACTAAATTAACAAGTCACTGACAATACCTGTCAAGAACAGAATGTTAATCTTTAATATAACTGCCTCTAAAGATGAAATATTTCAGTTACACAAGAAAAAAAAGAAAATATGGGGAACTTTCTGTCACACTTGGATGCTTCACTTACCACACTGATGAATCAAAATAATTGCCAAGTCCAGCACTTTGAACAACACTAAATACAGTGCTGGATCTGTTGATCCTTTACACAAACAGCTCTTTGAACCTAAAGTGAGTGCCCCCCTGCATCTGCTTGCTTCTCGCATTTTAAATTGAGGGAGGGAAACGTGACATGCAGATATCAGAATCTGCCAGGATTGCTGCTTCTCTGTGTGCTTTTTTGTTCACCTTCACCAAGGTGAATGCTCCCACTCAGGTGGGGTTTCTTAGATCATTTCAGTTACCAGTGGTGACCTGCAGAACACCTAGGGAGAATTTTTGTGAGGTTGGATGGAAAAAAAAAAAGCCTAAATATTTAATGTTCCCAGCTAAAGAAAGCCTTTAGAGGGTCAGCAACCAGCTGCTGACTGCCCAGCACTGACTCCCCTCAGCTCAGGCCTTTTTTCCCCTAGAAAATAAGGCCTCTTAGGATTTTGTCTGTCCAGTTTTTATCAAGTCCTGATGTGTTCCTGCTCTGCTTCAGCCAAGTGTCCCAAGCTTTCACATGATTTGGGACCTCACCTCAAGCTCTAGTGAGTCCTGTGTTCTCACAGATGTGGTGAGATGCTCATGGTTTCAGTCATTCTAGACCATGAAGAACTCCAGGTATTTTAAATGTTTGAGTAGAGATGTATGCTTCCAAGTATAGATTTTTGATGTATTAGGACCTCAAAAGGAAAAGATGAAAGTAGAAGTGACCTCTTAAAAGCTTTGATTTTCCAGGTGAAATTTCCATAGCAAATCAACAGAGGGGAGAAATGGTTATACTTAGAAATTTGATTTTGAGATAGTTAAAAGCATTTTCTAATGAACACAGTGAGAAGTAGGCAAATTTATGCAAGCAATATTTCAAAATTCACTGGCCAGAACCAGAGAAATGTAACCTGCCTGTAACAGGGCAAGAGAGTGGTGTATTGATTACATTAACCAGGAACGACATGCAGCTGTACAGACTTCATTCTGAATCTCTGATGAAGGACCTACAATCCAGACAGATAATGTTCCTGTTTTAGTGTTTATCCAGCTCTGAATTTAGTATATCATTCTCTCAGAAAGAAAGTTAAAGGATTTCAGACACATGATTTGATTCACAGAAATAATGAAATTATAAAAAAAAAAGTTTCCTTTCATGGCTTTGACATCAAATCAAGATTTGACTCTCCTGTGAACACTGTGTATTGGAGATGTCTCAGCCAGAAACGCTGCCTTTCTCTAAAAACTCAGGTCCATCTGGGCTGGAAAGGAAGATCTGCCATCACAATAAAGTGAAAGCATGGGGCAGTACATCTGACAGTGGACCTTCCACAGAAATCTCCTTTTCTTCCCCCTCTTCTTACACATCATCTGCCACCGCTGGTGCTGCTGCTCCTTTTCAGCCCCCACTGACAAATGCACCTTCGCTCACCTCGACCTGGCCACGCACCTGCAGCAGCATCACAAGGGGCTCAGTTATTATCTGCAGCTCTCAATAACACTGATAGCATCTGTGGCCTCCCGAGCCATTGATTACAGACAAGATGAGTCACCCAGCTTCTGCAGACATGGCTGCTTCAGAATAAGCATGGAGAAATTTAATGTCACAGACCAAAACTGAGAAATCTTTCAATGCGTGAAGCCCAAGGACAAGGAAAAAGTTGGAGAATGACACTGCTGTAAAGAAAGTAACTGAACATGAGGGATCGTCAACAATATCCGTTCTGCCCCTTGCACACACACACACCCACTCCTTCCCAATAACAACGGCATAACATCAGCTTCTGGGCACTACTCCATGGGATGAGAAATCTGTGAAAGACTATGCATCACACAAGAAAAATATGTTTTTAACACAGTGTGCTAATCTCATTCATTCTGCTCCTGGTGTTCCAGTGATGAGCAGGAGGCCTGCTGGATGTTTAGCTTGGGGGTCCCTTCCTAAACTCTCCAGCACAGACTCGTCTTCAGTTCTTCAGGTGGTGGGAATCCACCCAGAAACCTCTCCAGCAGTGGCATTCAATCGTCATTATGAGCAGACCACCCCAACAGCCCTCCTATGCCTGTCCCCAGCAAAGCACCCACCCCCTGGGTAGAGGACAGCAGGGTTACCCAAAGAACACAAGACCAAGAAAGCCATGGCCAACCCTTCCCCAACACTGGTACATGGCCTGGGACCTCCTCTTCAGCTTCTCCCAGTGCTTTGGTGGGTGAGAGGAAGGAACACCATAGTAAAAAAATGCTTGCACCACAACAGTGATCACACTGCACACTCTTTGAGAGCTGCACAGGGCCCCAGTGCTCCAGAGGTAGCGGGTTCAATAGCCCCAGCAAAAAGTGATGATGAAAACTCATTCTTTGCAATAATGCAACAGAAAGTGAGGAGACATTTCAATATAAGTAACAGAACCCCTAGGTTAAGGGAGATTAACAGCAAAGAGGTTTATTAAGCGTGAATCATTTCCTACTTATTGTCCACAAACGCATTAGAGTGTGCTTTTCTTTTCTTTTTCGTAAGCCAAATGTGTAATTGGCATTATTAGTTTTCTCCTCCTCCTCCTTTAGTTTTTAATTAGAGCATAGAGGGGGGAAATGCATATTTGATATGAAGGAGAACTGGAAAGGGAGAATAATAATTCTGACTGTTTCAATTATTCCGACACAAACTGAGCCAGATTTTTGTCAGAGCTCAGCCTCCACAGTCAGCACCGGATCTGAGCTGAGGCAAGTACTCCCTGTGCTCTGTGGGGCTGAGGCACTTGGGAGATCCAGCCTTCACCCAACACAACGTGATGGGTACAGGGCTCCACCTTGGTTTGATTGCAGGGCTGGCACACTTTCAAACCGTTGGCCTCACTTGGAAATAGTGGTTCTAGAAGACGACGACTTCCCATCAACAAATTTCTGCCTTAGGTTCAATGTCTTTTTCCTTAAAACTTCTTATTACTGGAGGTTTCAGCCTTCATGTGCTGAAAGGAACCATTGTCTCTCCCCACCTATCTGCCACCTTCAGAGTCGCTGCTTGATGTGAACGTGATTGGTCACCCCATTGCTCTATCCTGAATCTTCCTTTGCCCCTTCCTCTCAGTCATCTCTCAAGGCTGTATCTCCCAAACAGATCTCCCTCCCTCGCCCTCCATGGTTACCAACCAGCCTTGCCACAGACACAGCATGTGTCCACCCTAGTCTTTTGCACCAACCTGAATTGTGCTCACTGGAGCCCATTACAAAATTACACTCACAGACCTTGGGTTAGGTGCTCTCTGCTTCCTTTTTCTTCCACCTCTAGTCTTGGGAGGGGGAGTTAATATTGGAGCTGAGAAAGTTGAAGTAACCTTTGAAAACTTGTTTAGTTCTCATCATTCAAGAAACACTTAAGGAATGTTTTGTGCAGAAGGCACTTAAGTGTAATTATTGTTTCTGAAGTAGCAGAAATATGTTTCAGGTGGTGTATAGTGTTTGCAAAATACCGTCACATTTGTATCTATGGAAACCACAAGATACACATGCCATATCACCATGACTCCATCAGTTAGTTCCATATCATTTTACCAGCATAATTACTCCAGTAATTCAAATGTTTAATTCCAGCTTGTTTTCATTCATAGACATGATTTTATGGCACGTGCGTTTTTCCAAAGCAGATGTTTAACTCAGTCACTTCCAACCTGATCTCATGGCCACAGGGATTTTGAAAGCTGTGCGTCTGCAAAGTCAGTGAGGAAGACGCGAGAAGGACTTTGGACCACTCTGATGTTTACTGCAATGCAGGAAGAGATGTGGCTGGCAGTTCCAGATCTGGAGAAGAAAGTTACAAGTGCAGAGCCTCTTGTAACCTCTCCAGTTCCATTGCTGCTGCCACCATGGAAAGTCAGCTGAAAAAGCCTTCACAAGCAGAGAGGAGCATGACCTTCCCACAGCCTCTCCCCTGCCTGCTGGAGGCCCAGTGCTATGGCATTTCAGAGCGAGGTGCTGGGCTGTGTTCGAGACTTATACTTGACAAATGAATTGGTCTCAGCTGCGGATTCAGCATGTACACAACCCACTAAGTCACTTCAGGGCCTGTCTCTAATTAAATGTAAGCAAGTATAGACACGGATTAGAGAAACACAGACCTCCAAGGAAGATGAGAACTTGTAGTTCCTTCATGACTTTAAACCTCTCCCTATTTCACAGAAGCCCAAATACTTTGTCAATCCTCTTAAATACAAGCTATAGACTCTCCTGATGCAACACACTTGCAGGAGGCAAGTTATCTCAAGCACGTAATTCATTTTAAATGGTATTAATTCTTTCCCATGACAAATGCTGCAGCTGTTCCCACTGACCAATACCTGCACACACCATGTCCCACTGGGAAAAGGGATGATGCTCTCCGAAGATGCACTGCCCATCAGCTGCAATTCAAACACCCCCAGCCCACTCTGCCTTCTCTGTCTGCCATTACAAGGACCACTGGGATAGCTCATACTTTGATGGCAAGAGCCAGAACAACAGGTTTATTCCAGACTGATGTCAAAATCAGAGAACTCAAAAAATATCCCATTGAACTGGAGGGAAGAGGGAGCAGAGTGCTAAGGGTAACAAAGAATTAGTTCAGTTACCTCAAGCAGAAAAATTGGAAATCTTTTCCCTTGATTGCTCCCTTGCTACCTGAAGAATTGACAGCTCCAGCCAGGGAGCAGCAGGGACAGCTTGTTTTGGCAGAGTCAAGCAGCCAGTCATGCTACAGAGGAGAAATTTTGTTGGTGTCCCTATTCCCTGCACACAAGAGGAGAGGCAAAAGGCAGCTGTCACCAAAGACTATGCATCTTGCTCACTTCCCCTGCTGTCAGAGTAATGGACACATACAACTTTAAAAATAATAATAATGAAAAGAAAACTGATGCAGCATACACTGTTCCCTGGAAAACAATAACTTGCATCATCTGGCTATTAAATGCAAGCTCTATATGATAGATAAGCTTTATGTCAGAGCTTTAGAAAATGACTTTTTCCTCCAATGCAGTTGCAAGAAAGCACAAACAGAGACAGGATTTCTGCTAATAGCGACAGGATCAGTTTGTTGTGTCCTTCATTTCTAGTTATGACATTAAGATCAACTTTTGAAATTTCCTGCTTTAAAAAGAAGTAGCCACCCAGACCAGAGTTCTGTTACCTTCCCTAACAACAGCTAACGGCTGAGACTGGTGGGCCTGTGGGAACTTCACACGCTTCTCAGCGACGACATTTAGGGATGCACAAAGCAAACACCAGGAGCACTTTAGTAAACAGAGCTGATTTGTTACATCAAGCCAATGCAGCTAAGCCAGATGAAGGCTACGCTTCAGAAGATGGCATCATCTACCATCCCTTGGGTGTTCATTGTCCCAATCCAATTTAACTCATCCATTCGATTTGTAAATAGACAAAGCCTGCAGAATTTGTAAATTAGGAGTGTTTGCCCAGCAAAAGTAAAAGCCCTCACTTTGTATAAAAAACAGCTTAAAAGCATACAAGCAAAACATAAAGCAACAGGGAGGACTACCGAAAATAGACATTACTGAGAGGCAAGCTGCTTAGAAAGTTAGAATTCTGCAACTTTTCATAGACAAAAAGTCACTCATCACATCATTAAAGTCTAATGAGTAAGAAGGCAACATCAAAAATGCCAGAGCACTTACATGATCATGATGCATTATTCTTTGAAGACAGCTTTTGATGCTTTTCTAAACAGAATAATTTTTCCGCATAGTATTTGATGTTGATGTGCAAAACACAACCATGACATTAAGAGAACAGTCTCAGCATTAAGAAGAATTCCCCCAATCTGTGACCTCCTGATATTCTCTAGGTAATTCGTGAACACAAAAGAAAACATAATTCAGCCCCCTGCCCCCCCTTTCTTTAACCACATACATTCAAGCCTCTATTCTCCCTTCCCAGTAGGGCAGACGTTTAAGTGTTTCCTTATACTGCTCTTATTCAAGGATGGTCTGCTTGTTACAGCACTACCCTATGAAGGGGAAACATTAATACAATTGCCCACTTTGCAGATTTCCTGTGTGATCTTAGACAAGTCCTGGAGCCTCTCTGGTTTTGCAGGCAAAGCTGAATGGTTCTGAGCGGTTATTATTGGTTTTGCGAGCATTTATTTTGCCAAATGTGGTTTGCAGGAGCTTGCCAATGCGTCTGCTGGCTGTACCCCCCGGGGAAGTGCTGCGTGTGGCACATTCTGATTTGAATGGCAAGGAATGGTTTTTTTTTCAGTCACAGGATGGACTTTGCAAGGTAGCCTGTGTTCTTCCAGGGCCTCCAAATTCACTTTGAAGAGGCAGGAATCACATCTAGGTCTCCCAAGCCTGAAAGCACAGCAATAAGCACAGGAAAGGGATGCTCAGAGGCAGAACCGCAGGATTGCTCACAGCCATTCTGCTCAGCATCCCCAGCAGACTTCTTTCTTGCAAACTGGTGTCAGCCCATGTGTCCCACCCAGCAAGCACCCTCCCTTGTTGTGAGCCCCCAGCCTGCTGCTACTACACTGACAGCCTCTTTCCCGTTTGTTAGCTCCTTCTTCAGTTTTATCCTTCATTCTTTTTATTTTAACTGTGCCACTCCTCTGCAATACATGCCACCTCCTCCCAGAGGCCTCCCATGAAAGGACCCAGACTGCACCTTTTCCAGCCCAGGTCCTGAGCACTAGGTCTCCAAATTCAGGCTCCTCTCCAGGGACCGGGGCACCCGTTTCCAGCTGAGTACCAACATCTCCAGCCCAGACCCAATTCCCAGGTCTTGCCCCATGCCCACACAAGTGCTCCATCTACCCAGGAGGGATGCCAGCCAGAAAAGCTTCTAGAGGAGCAGTCTGGGGTCCTTGTTGGATGGCTTTCTGTACCTCTCTGGCCTCTGGGTGGGGCAACATGCTGGAGACTTCAATAGTGATCTCATACTATACACACAATGACTCAACAGCAGAAGTTAACCCCGCCCCATGCTATTAGTGCAGTAGGTATAACATCGTCACCACACCGTGATTTATGGTGAGGACAGTGCTGCATTTGTGTCCTTCAGCATCGCAGCAACATTTTAAGACCCAACCTCACAGAAGATTCATTGGAGTAGCTTTTTCCAAAGGGCAATTTAAAACTGAATCTGGAGTGTCAGGCCTGGGATCTTTTCATGGATTTCTGCAAAAGAAAACCTGTGTGCTCTTCTGGGGGCACTAATCCTTCAGGAAATAAGAGTTACCTGGCTTCACATGCTGGCCACATTGCATACTAAGTGAAAGCAAGGAGTAAAGCCCCTGTTGTCTGCTTAACTAGAGTTAGAGATCTGTTTTGTATTTAATCATTCTTTTAAAAGGCAGAGGCACTAAGCACTGTGACAGGCCTCCTCTAGTGAATCTTCCCTCTGAACACTGTTTCCTCCAGCCCTCCAGCAAGGTCACCCCATGCCTGGAGGCTGTGGCTTATTAGAGCAAAGCCTGCTTCCTGCACAGCAGGAGCTGATCGGGTGCATTACGAGCACAGCCATGTGGCTCCCAGTGTCTTTGTCAGTGGAGGAGATGGTTGTGGGAGGTAACACTGCAACTATCGTAGCAGAAATGCTGACAACAAGTAGAGGATCTTAGCATCATCATTTTTAAAAATAATAATAATAAATAAAAACACACACACTTTCCTCTTTCTAGAATTCACAGCAATGACAAAAAATATCATGGTTACATGTATTTAAAAAAAAAAAAAAAAGACAAGGCCAAAAACACAGTTTGTTGTTATCTTATTTGAATTTAATTTTGGTCACCTGGAGCTGGTTCAGAAATTGATTGGTTTGTGTTTTTAGGCTTCTTTAGATGACAGCAGAAAAGTAACAGACTTCATTAGAAGCCTACGGTAAAGCCACATTTGTTTTGCTTTTGAAGTTAAAGTTTTTATGTCCGTTTTTAGAATAAAGTTTCCAAAATTACCTTCTCCTAAAAAAAAGTATTGATTTTTTTTTCCCCTTTGTATCAATCATTGCCTTGCTTTATTGCTGGGATCAAAATCTGGTATTTTAGTTTTATTATAAGCCAGTGGTCTGAAATCTGGAGAAGGCTCTCCTTACACAAAGGGCCCTGCTGCCTTTGCTCAGGGGTACGGCTGTTACCTGCCCGGCCACACATGGCATAGCCGCCACCACCAGTGATCAGGAACTGATTTTCTTGGCCATGAGACTCTCCTGAAGATTTTGCCAGATCATATTATTCTGTCAGGGAGTTATTTAGAGAAACACCAGCATATGAAAATAAGCCTACTCTTTTCAGATCTACATAAAATCCTAGAACATCATGTAACAGGCCAGTGAACTTGTGATGACAGTGCACCCCACTGAAACACCAAGTGCCCCTCACAGGGCCTGTTAAATGGTAGCTTGGATTTATTCTGTGCTCATTAGGCTAAAGATACAACCTCACTATACACACAGCAAGAAACTCATATCAGACTCCATAATATGGACATCCCTCTTGCAGTTTAGCAGTCTTCTACTGAAGACCACTTAAGATGCTAAAACCTGATCTTGGGATAGGAGTATGTAGAGCATTCAGAAAGAAAGGAGCAAAATTAAACTGTCCATTTTCCCTTTTGAAAGAAGTCTTGAGGTTCCCTGCAAGATCTCCTGCTATTTAACGCATTCTTGATGGGCCAGAAGAGCAATGAGCAGCAAGGCAGCAACTTGTGCAGACGACACTGGGGTTCAGATTAGTCCAGATCTCCACTCATCTTTATGGGGTTTGGTCCACTGGAATAACCCTTGCTATCAGCAATTACAGCTGCTTCTCTGCTACTGCCTGTGAAACCCATTTTGGTGAGCTACGTGGAAGCTTGTGCCCACCCTTCCCCAACATGGGAACAGGGCCAGCCACAGCAGGGCTGACTGCATGTCGCATAAAGCGGGGAGCAGAACTTCAAACACTTGGATTTTAGGACTTAATACTTGAAAAGTGGTGAATTAAGTCTCACCACTTCTGTTCTAAAAAAATAAAAATAAGTAAAACAAGAACTACAGATTGCTCTTAGAAGGTTTCATTTACTCTATACAGTCTTTTATAAAAACCCTGATGACATTCACACATATGTATTTCTCTACCTTAAGCTCCTTAATACATCAGTTAAGAGGAAAAAAATACACACTAGTAAAATACATTCATACATTAAATATGATGAAGTACAAAGCACATATGAGATAGCTGTGAAATATTTATTTTCTTGTAAATACTTTCTCCATTAGGATTCTGGCTTGATACTTTGTATAAGATGCAGTTTCGCCTGCAAGGTACAGCCAGTGGAAAATGGCAAACAATTTTTCTCTCAGTTAAGAGGATGACAATGATGCCCAATACATCAATGAAATTTCAGTCTGTGTTAGCATCACTGATGGAACAGGAAATTGGATTCCACTGTCTAATCTATTGTTAATGATTTCACTTCATAAATACACTTAGTCTTCATTATATCTTCTTGTTGTTGGAAATAGTTAAAGATTTGGGGCAAATATTCTTGGAAGAATCAATTATCAGCAAGGCATGTCCTAGTATTTTGATTTATAGATTTTTCACCAGCAAGAGACCTTGAATCCAGGTTTGGCTAGAAGGTATAGAATGAGTGCCATTGCTTCAGCCTCATGGTAGAAAACAAGGCATGCTTTCATAGGCTGAAATCACATCTACAGGAAGGGCCCAGTGTACTGCAATTTCATAGAGCAGGAACTCTGGATTAGTTCCGTTAGTTCCACACAGTGTGAGGAAGGAATGCACCACCATCTCCAGACAGTGGTGTGCTACTGAGCAAATCCCTCACACCAGGAACCTGTGCCAGCAGTACAGGAGTGACAGCATGACACCATAGCATAGATGCAGGTAGACGTAGGATATTAATCTTCTCTGGTATTCTTCCCTTGTTCCATCCTGAAGGCCTCTGTTCCTGTTCTTCGTCTCAAATGTTCAGGCTGTTGAAGTTTGTTACAGCAATAAGTTCTGCAAATGTGCTTAGAGTTACACTTTGGACATATGTTAAATAGGAGGGTGTCTGAGCAGTGAGTCAGGACCTTGCCACACTTCCCACCAAACATCACACCATATTTCTCCCTACTGTACTGTCTTAACAGTCTGTCATCCTTTCACAGCCATGAAGTCCCAGCTCCTCTAAATCACAGAGGCAAGGTCTTTATATGGCCAACATCTCCCTGAAGAGTGAATCACCTGGAACACGAGCCTGAGAGAAATACAAGACTCAAGTTCTCTGTGTGGGAAGATGGGAGAAAAGCAGTACCAGAGATACAGACATTTTGGTAACTAGTAAGTTCAGTACCAGGTGAAAAATAAGACAGCCCAGAAATAGGGTTTATAAACAAATATTGACCTTAAAAAAATTACAGCTTCACTCTGGTCAGAGCAAAGAAGTTTGAAAGCCTCTGGGGTTTGCACTGGCTCCAGCCAAGAATAAGGCTCTATGCTAGAAGGAAAGAGTAAGTAATATATAATGCAGTATTTTCAAGCACAAAATAAAGTTTCATGTTTCCTACTAAGCTCCACAGGGGAGTTTTAGTATTATGCATTACTTGAATTTTTGAATGATTCAAGTAAATACATCACAAATAGCAAAGGAAATGTGTTTCAATAACACAGGTGTCCACATGAATATATGCATGAATCCTGGCACATATTTTTATTTTGCTAAGAATTGAAAAGTTGCCCTCTGGCATTTCTCATTGCTATTTGCTGTAAATCTCAGATGAGAATGCAAACAGGAAAGGACACAAAACTCATTGGTAATCCTGAAGAAACACTGCATCAGCCCAAAAGGCTCAGATTACTCAAAGCTGCCTGATGTATCCATATGGCAATAATTAAAACAGCAGCTGGACGCCCTGTAATACTGGAGTGCCATTCAAACTGGACATCCCAGGCAGGGACAACCTACACAAAGAGTTATCCAACCAAAGCCACTACATTCTTTAAATTTAATCCCCACATTCTCCCTATCACAACATCCCTCCCTGCCTTAGTCTCTCTTCTTGTCCCTGTCATCCCACCCATCTCTTCCTTTCTCAGTCACTCTCAACACAACAGCCTGTGAGCTGCAAAGTCTGCGGGTCAGGGCTGTATATGTTCATTTTTGTCTTCTGCACTAGTTGCTCCCGGCATTAAGGGTTTTTTGCTCTAGATGGGTCTTTGATTTGCTTCTTTAAACAATCCTTGTATTGTGTTTGCATATATTAAACAGAACATATAGCACAGAGTGGGGGAAATGGATGCTATTTTTAAAAATAACTTAATGGCTAGACTGTTCATTTGATGATTCAGAAAGAAGCTGCAAGTTTTGCCCAAAGAATATCAAATGCTCTGATCATAAAACAGCATCTGGATTTCCCATGGAAATATTGATCTGATGGGAATGTCAGTGGCCAAGAGACAATGCTGTAAACACAACTTTACTTTCAGTCCAATTTCAGCTCTGTGGAGCAGAGGAATCCTGGATAACAAACCATTTGCCAGAAACCCACTCTCCATCCACCAGAAGGATAATAATCCTTTGCCTTGGTGACATTCAGTCTTGTTTGGCAATTTGCTATTCAGCCTAACATTTGCAATAATAACAGTGGCCTAAGAAGAAGCACATTTGTTTGAGCAACAGTCATGACATTTTCTCCCCTTTACTTTTACTGAAATAGAGTCTAGTAGCCTGCTTTAATTCGTGAGCAAATGAAAGTGATGCTCATGCTACCTGTATTGCAGCCTTGCAAGCTGTTCATTTAGGTGGCATTTCCACTGGTCCAAACATGGATCAAAGAGTAGAAAATATAATAAGCACTTACTCAACAACACCTTCTACATCCTTCCTGAACTGTAACAGAAATGTAACACAAATGGCGTGAAAGGAAATGAGACAAGGACATTTGAAGTTTTTAAAGACAGATACTATTTTCACTGCAAACCACAGACTTTTAGCCACAAACAGTCATGAAATTCCCGATTCCTTGAGGTATCGGGCCAGAGCTAAAGGTCTCTTAAGATATACATGTAAACTAGCCTTGTTGCCTGTACTTTGCTTTCCTATTTCCTTCCCAGCTATTAGCTCCTCAGGCAGCGATATTTGCTCAGATTAGTTTTCAAACAACAAAGAACAAACATGCTCTCTCCCCTCCTCAGCTGGGCAGCCACAGCTCCCAGGTCACAGCTACCTCTTTACCCTGCAGCAGGGAATTGTGCTTATAATGAAGAAAGTCTTTTTCTACAAAGCTACAACAAAGTAAGCACTCAGAGATTAAAAAAAAAAAAAAAAGTCACACAAGCTTCTGTTCCTGCTTGTCTTCTACAAGGCTGCTATTGCTCTGTTCTTTCTGCAAAGTTGATGCTTTCCTCGGAGCACTGCATCTCTTTAAGACAGAAACACTAGCATTTATAGCTCTTGCATACTCTATGTAACCCCCTTCCACCTAGCTGTTCCTGGAACAGACATACTGCTAGTCTGGCTTCCCATAAATGTCAGGGTTCTGTTACCTCTTCAAGCCGACCCCCAGATCGAATCCATCCACTGAGCTCCCCGCAGCATCTGCAGATAACAACACTGGCAAATAGTAGACAACAACACTCACTGCTCCTAAGCTTTAAAAAATAAAAAGCTACCTCAAGTTATATATATGCCTCTTCCTTTTTGCCCATTTTGGCCTAAACAAGCTCATTAGCTTAATCAGCAGCTGCTGTAAACCCAGCCCATTTTAACTGAAAGTGATCAGAAGCAGCAGCACATGTGGAGTGTGAGGAAGAGAGAGCAGCTACAGAGGGATGGCTGTGAGCAGCAAGGGGCTAGAAGAGGCTGAGTTAAGCAGGTCTAAAGTGAAAAGCTTGCAGAAACAGGCAAAGCAGAGAGACCTCCATAAAGCATAAGCATTGTGAGACAGAACTGCTACCAGACAGTGCCTTGGACTGGCAGCAGCAAAAGCACAAAAGTGTCGTGCCTGATCAGAAAGACAGAAAACTGCCTTTTTTTTTTTTTAATGTGTAAACTTTTTTCCCTATGCAATAGCGTCTCTGCATCAAGCAGGGAATTTGTGTGGCCACCCCTCTAGCACATGCAGCACTGGTACCAGTTGCTCCGTTAATCCCAGCACAGGCAGGGGAACCTGCGTGGCCACGGAGAGTGCCTGTGGGAAGGGAGCCTGGAGATGTTATCAAGCAGCAAAGATCTACACAAACAATTTAGCACTAGTTCAAACATCTCATTAATTTAATTTATATGGAAAAGCTGTCAGCTTTAATTTTAGTTAAATACTGAACCACAGGTGAACCTTGTGCCTGTGAAAACTGCAAAGAGAAAAGCTCCACATTTTGTCAATCGACAATGCCATGGCCTTATTAACCCTTGCCAGAAAGGCAGTAGAAAGCCAGCACAATAACTTCATGGGAAGCCCAGGACTTTTCTAGGCAGTACCACAACTGAAAGCTATGTGTTTGCAGCAGAAACATAGCAGCTGTGTTTCCGTGATATCATGGACTGCGAACAGACCCAAAAGCAAAGCAGCCGCAGCTGAAAGATGAAAGCTGCTCTCCCTGCGCTGGCTGGAGGAGCAGCTCTCTGCTGCATACAGCATTTGCACCTTGCAGTTTTTCCAGGTTCTCCTTCGTGCCTAAGATCTGTTAGCATGTAACTAGGGCACAGGTGTGATAATAGGAGCTTTGACACCAACTGCTCTGCCCTGTTAAATTCCTTGCCTCTGTATATATTTTTGATGGGCTTGGAGTGAAGGCTGCCTTTTTTATTTTTCTGCTTGTTTAATGGAGCGCTGAGCATTGTCCAACTAGAACTTCCCAGTTCTCCCAAAGACAGAGAGCACAAGCACTAACTGAAAAGCCACCTGCTGCTATGAGTAGGTGAGATGGACCCTCAAGCACTTCTCCCTCCAACCAGTTCTTGCCAAAATTCCCAGCATGCTGGCCACACCCCCCACTTCAGATTTAGTTTCCTCAGGTCACCCACTGAAAAATGTGATGCCAAAACTGAACCTGACTAGGAAGGACTAGAAATAAACATACCATAAAAGCACTTCCCCAGGGCAAAGCTCCTTTCCCCAGTCTGGGAAGCAGGTGAGCACCCTCTAGGATTATACTGGGAAGGATGCTGCATGCTGCCTCCTGCCCGGGCAGGCTGCTGGTGCCAGGGTGTTGCAGGTGTGTGAATTCCTGTGGCTGCTCCCACTCCCTGGTTCATTTTGGGTAAATGAGCTGGAACACAACTCCATCTGCCAACTGCTGTTCCGGTGCAAGCTGTCCACGCACCAGCAATGCACCAAAAACACTACTCCAAGACGTCATGGAGGCATCACCTTTTCTTTGGGTTCATGTAAGTCTCAACTTTGAAAGCAAGGAATAAATCCAATTCTTCAAAAACACCTATTATACCATGATGGCTCTGGTCAGAAGCTCCCCCCAGCCTCATGCAAGTGGGAAACGAGCACCAGCAGAGGGGAAAGAGCACGGTGCACCCTCCCCACCTGTCTCATGCTTCTCCCCTGCTAGGGTCCTGCCAACTCTTATGTTGAGTATTGGATGCAATATTCCCCCTAGAGCAGTGCATAAAATCTCTCTCTGTATTTCAGCTGTACATGTTTTTCACATCCTCCTTACTCGGTGCTTTGTTTTAAGAGTGCATCCTCCACAGTAATTTCATAGGTTTCTATTCCTAGCTTCAGGAGAGGGAAGGGAGAATCTAATAATATTGATGAATAACCAAGCTGCTGCTAAGAAGTCTGCCTTTTCTTTTATTTAAAAAATACCTGCTAGGAGAAGTAAAAAAGATGTGTCATTGTGGACTGTAACAAATGGGGTAACTGATAAATTAGGGGCCATGCTCCCAGGCATATTGTCAACATCAGAGAAAGAAAACATAGCACCGTAACTTCAAAGAGCATGGACAGTCTAGAAAAGAGATCACTTCATAACAGCTGACACCCTGAAAGGTGAATTCTGTTGAAAAGCACATTTGGGTTTATTTTCCTTTGAAGAAACACCCACCCGTTTCCTGCTGTTGTCTTAACTTCTTGAGATCCATTCACCAAAGTCTATCTGATAGACAGTGCTGGTAAGATAAGGATTGCAATGACTTTGGGGCTGGTTGGCATGTGTCTTTCCATGTGGTTCATTCTTGTGGCAGAGCCTTCCCCTTGAAGTCCAACCCTTGCCCAAACTGCACAGCAATAAGTCAACTTGTGTGCAGACCCAGGGTAATCACCACAACTGGTTTGCAGAAAATCACTCTGAAACTACAGGGGACCTGATAAAATGGCAGTAGAAGGAAAAAGCTGCTCAAAGAGATGTCATCAGAGCTCATGTGGAGAGAAAAAAAAAAAAAAAAAGAGGAAAAAATATTATTAAATTGTAACAGATACCTTTGGGGTAACTGTACAGCTGCTTCTTTATTATCTCCAGGACCATCATTCATCGCTTAGCAGCAGGGATACAAAGGTAACGAAACAAGTCACTGGGGTTTTGACAAAACACATTGATCAAGTCGTAGGTACAGGGAACTCAGAGATGTGCAGCAGTGGGGCCCTGTGCTCCATCTGCCCACCCTGAGCCCCAGAGCCCTGGGAGGCTCCCCAGCACATCATGCTAGCGCTGCAGCTTTTTTGCACCAGCTCTTTCCCTAAAGGCATTGTCTCATGTTTGGGATGACCAATAATAATAACCCCCAGTTATAATAACTATATTAATATTATATAATAATAACCCCCAGTGAATTTAGACTGGCACAAGGCAGCTGATGCAAGAACTAACAGACTGGTTTCTCATACATGCACATGCCTGGAGACATGATTAACAAGGAAAATTAACAAATTGGAGACTCCAAATTAAAAAAAAAAAAAAATAAGATTCTTGTATTTCTAATAAATAATCCTCCCCGCTGCTAAATGAAAGGAAACTGACCATCCGCAAACCACCCCCTTGATATCTGGGACTGTCGCATTCTGGCATAATCAGCAGTATGGTGTACATGTGTTCAGCAGATGGGCATTTACTGCCCTGGGCTATGGGAGCTCTTTAGGCCCTCGCAGCTGATGCTGCTGGACCAGAAGCACTGCTTTCACACTGTTGTCCAGCCAGGCAAGAATCCCCAGTGCTGCTTTTCACTGCTTTCACATTTATTTTAAGCTCTTCGCAAAACCACAAGAAACTTTCTGAATTAGGCAGGGAGAAGCTTTGCTAAGTTGAAGAAAATATTAAGGCAGGGGAAAAAAAAAAAAAAAAAAGGAAAAAGGATGAACATTGGTAATGTTGGAAAAAAGACTGAGAAAAACCCAGGTGTGCTAATAAACCCATGGCTTCCCGAAGAAGAGCTGACAGAGCCATCTACCGCTCACCGGGCTCTCCAGCACTGCAGCCACATCTGCGTGGAGCCCGGCTCCAGCACAGCCCACTCTGGTCCCAGCTGCCAGCAAAGGAAAATGTGGAAGCATCTTCCAGATGGAGTTTGTTGTTATAACTATTACTTTGTAACATCAAGGGAAATAAGAAAAAATATTCTGTGGCATAAAGGAAAGAACACGAGGCCCATAAATAATACATAAAAACAAGAGACTTATATTTCTTGTATCTGTTTAAAATAACTTTAGCATGGGTATAAAATACCATAAATATCAAAGCCTCAGTACAACCTGTATATGACAAGTCACAGACTAGTCAGAATACACTCTCTGAGATCTGAATCATGGCCACTTATCTATTCACTTTTATTGGGGGGGAGGGGGGATTAATAGCATCTCTCAGCAGAAAGTTATTTCTAGTCTTCTACTTTGCAAAGGGAGCTGTCATTTCATTATTTTGGTGGGTGTAATGGCACATGCTGTACCAACCATATGCAATCAGAGAATTAAATGCTGGCTCAGATCTGAAGACATAATGAGATACACACATTTTTTTAATGAGAAAAATGATTGAAAATAAAACCCAGTACAGTGCTAAACACAGATGTCTCCAGCATTATGAAACTTTCTGGAAATGAAGATTCTAAGTTGCCATTGTTTCGAGTGCTTAAGACTCAACTGAAAATTGCCATTTTTACCTTTTTTTTTCAAAAAAAGGGTTTGTACAAGGCGCATGGTGCACATTCAACAGTCCAACTCATTGCCAGTCATGAACTGGTGAGGCAAACATGATAAAATCTTCCTGTGACACTGGGGACTTGTGATATAGGTGGGTTTGGTTTGTTTCTTTTCTTTTTTTCTTTTTTTATTTATTTATTTATTTATTTTTATCTACCATGCAAAGAGCAATCTGGGACCCTAAGGAGATTAAAGTCCTTTCTTATCAAGGGGGGGGCTTACAGATGCAGCGATGGTATCCTCAAGTGCTCCTGACTGGCTACATGAATCCAAATTCATTTAGAGACCTCCATCAGACACAGCCCTGACTTCCATGCACACCTGTTCCTGGACATGTTCCCTGGCTGATGAGGGAGGATGCAATGGGAGTCAGCAGGCAGAAGCCTTGCTGCCAGCTTTCACCCTGCCTCTGCCCTTCTCTGCCTCAGCATCCCCACCTGGAAAATGGGCACAGCTCCAGTGGTCCTACATCACTGGGTGGAAAGCTCTGCAGAAGTGGTGAGTGCTATAGTCTCTACAGGTGATTTCAGTTAAGCGAATGGGTCATTCAGACCATCTTCTAACAGGCATATAACTTCTTCATCCCCTCCTCTCCCCTTTCAAATACTGTCCTGTGTGCTCTTCTACCAGTGTGACAGCCCCTCTGCAATCTGTGGAAAATTCCTGCCCATAGATCACCTTGGTGGATTCTACCTTGCACTGCCATCAAGGTTACCCCATCCTGGAAGCTCACTTTATGTCTGATTGTCGAAATGGGAAGAGAGAAGCAGAGAATCAAGGAGGAAGAGCAAAACCCAGCAGGCACTTACCGCACTTAGGGGCGGGCGGGGGCTTCGTGGCTGTGCCAGCAGCACAAGCTCATAAAGCCCAAGGGCAGAACATGCTGTTCTCTCCAGTGCCCGCAGCACACGCAGGGATTGATCCGTTTGTGTAACATGGAGCCCAGCAGCAGCCACTCCAGCCCAGGCGCACGTCACCAGCAGCAGCTGGTACAAACAGCTTCCTTCCAAATCCATTGCTCTAAGAGCATCTGGAGACCGATGCCAGCTACAAAGGCCCCCTTTCCACAAGAGTATTTCATTTTGTCACTTGTCTCCCAAAACCATGTTATCTTGCCTTTGTTTTTGGAGAAGAAAGATACTAAAAAAATATATTCTGTCACTTTCATTAGGGCAGAGAGGAAATGCAACAGTGCTTATTGTTGACTCCAGAACTCTGATTTTTTAGCTACTCATAAAATTTTACCACTTCGAAGTGATCCCTGGAGGACTGTTTATTAGAGTCTGAACTCATCTCTGACTGAAACTGGCTCTGTCTTGCTATCATGAGCCACATGTGGTTTCAAAGTGCCTCTGATAGCAGTCTCCAGAACAATGTAATCCATAAGTTTACATTAAATATTTATACAACACTACTTTGTACTCTTCTTGGTTTAATTGGTCTTTGAAATTCATCAAAATCTATTAGCAAAGTTCAATACTTAACATTGTTGGTATCATTTAGTATGAATGCTCTGCTAAACAAACAGGTCTGTCTGCGTAGGCCCTCTTCTGGGAGCAAAAGGGCAAAATCCTGCTTTTGCTCATGTCAGTCTAAAGGAGAACTGGGAGCAGAATCAGGTTTTGGAGTTGATATCAAATCAGCACGCTAAATCCAGGCAGGAATACAGTTTTTCACAAATTCAATATGTAGAAGGGAAAATGCAGTTTCCAAGGAGGACAAAGGTTTTTCTGGCTGACAGAAGGACCTTTTTCCAGAAAACTCATGGTATTTCAAAAGAAATAAAGATTTTTAAAAGCCATAGTATAAAGTATCCCAATTAAAATGGAAGGAAAGTGTTAGAAGTTAAAACTTTGCAATATGGTCAGAACTGGTGTTTGGCTTTGTTGGTCTGAGTTTAAATGAAAACAGCACAAGATATTTTGTCAACTCCAAAACATTTTGCAGATTTACAGTTTCAATAAAGACACTGTTGTAGACAGAAAGCTTCACTTTCAATCTAGAATAATCTCATTGTCTCTAGTGGACACAGACATTACTAGGAACGGGAGGTGGACTGCTGTCTCTCCCACAAGTGAAAGTATCATTTCCAACTGAGAAATTCGTCAGGTGGAAAAACAGGAGCAGACTCTAATAATCCTGCTGGAGAACCTGCAGAAAGGGTGAGAAGTGCATCAATATGGACAGAGGCATTTGGAGAAGTGCAGACAGATGATTCCAGAAACATCTACCAAGTTGAGGCTCAATTTGTTTCCACAGAAGGTTCTCCAGTCCATTTTCCAAGTAGCATCATACTGAAAAATTCCTAAAAAGAAATCTGAGAGGAAAGAGAAAATTCAGACCTAATGTTAGTTCCTTAAAACACCTGTTTGCCATGTGAAATTGATGAAAATTAGCAGGTATTTCTTTCAACCAAAAACCTAGATCAAGAGCTAACATTTAATTTCTCTTTTGTGCCAGATCTGTTACAACATTACAGCTAAAGGGTATAAATGAAGGGCTGGAGGTGTCCTGCTCTGCAGGGAAGATGCCTTCAGCCCCGTCAGGTTCCCGACCTGAGGCAGCAAGCTGTGCCCAGGTTCCTGTAGCAGCTGGATAAAGCCCAGCTGTGGACTCTCTTTCCGCACTTCTTGGGAATGGCATTTTGTTCCTCACATCACACATAGAAGACTTATTTTCAGGGTTCGCACTACAGAGGGCCATGACAGCCACCCCAGGGTGCTCTCTACACTGTAACAGCATCAGCAACTCTCTGAGGATGGAGCTCTCAGTGGGTCGAAATAATTCCCTGTCACTCTGGATTTATACATTCCTGCACTCACACACTTTAGAAGCAGGTCAATACTAAAGCAGAAAGTTAAAATACCTAGAAGTTTTTTGCAAAATCCTATTAGAAGTCATTAAAATATTTATGTATTGGGTGTAAGTTTTCCCAAAGGGCTCTCTTTTACAAATAGTTACAACACTATGTGTGGATCACAGCAGAGTCTAGTCCATTAATTGCTTTCAGACCCATTTATCATTACAATATTTCGAAATTAACAGCAAGTTAAAAAAGGAAAGGATTAACTCAGAATGAAAAGACATTTCTACTCAGACATCCAGGCAGTTACCATTTATTGAGTCTAAACTGCAGCAGAGGAAAAAGCAAATTTTGAGTAATACAAGGTCCAAGTGCCATCTTGTGGATCAACATGCACCGCACAGGAGATGGCATGGACACAGATGGAATTTAGGAGTTGGTCAGACGCAGGATGTATTTGTATGCTGTAGGCATAGTTATTGGCATTAAAAGAAATCACTTCATTGTTATTAGGCATGTGCTCTCTTTAGAAGACTACAGGCATTGCCTTCAAGATTTACAGTCACCCTATTAGTCTGACTCCCACAAGAAGTCCATAAAACTTTTACCACCTGGTTCTTGCATCACAGCCATAAATTCTGGCTTTGTTTTATCTCAGACAACAAAAACTAGGCACTGAATGCAAAGCCATGCTGAAGCTGCTGCTGTACCACGGGGAACATTTGCACATCTGGGGTTATGCAGAACCACTATCACAGTCCTGGGCTGTGATCTGCCGATACAGGCCAGGCTCTCCACCAAATAGCCAGTTTCTCCCCCTGCATTGCACCCCAAGATAAGTTCTCATTACATGAGTGGCCCTTGTCCTCTTACCTCTCCATCTCATCGTTTTAAAAATCTGTGATAAAGCGCTCAGTGCAGGGGCAGCACCAGATCTCTGGTACTCCAGAGATGCATTCAACTCTTGCTGAAAAAGCTGCTGGTTGCTCAGTGGTGCCAGACCAGTAACCCAATTGCTTTGATAAAGCGACCACACTATTGTAGAGTAAAACTCTCAGGGTTAGGAGAATAAATACCTGAAATTAGATTTTCCCACTTTTTAACGTTAGCAATAGTCATGTTACCAAAAAAACTGCTGATAGCTGAGAAAAGCCAAAAGTCACTCCAATTAAAACATTTTTGTTGAAATCTTTCCTGCACCCCTGGCCCCCAAAAAAGATAGTGAAGTAGAAACTAACTATGGAGGGTTTATTCCTCCCTTATTTTGTGCTTATTTTCCAGAAGCAGATGCCTTCTCCTTGGAGGACTCCTGCAGTCTGCCTCCTGCCCGAATCCAGTAGCCGTCAGCAACCCTGGGGAGTGAGATGAGTTTTGCAGTGCTGTGCAAGATGAGATTACACATGAACAATAGGGCAACTGAATGCAGGTTTATCCAACCACGAGGAAAAATGACGCAGTATTAACTTACTACGAATTCATACCTTTCTCTTTTGCTCATTTGCCTGTTATTATTTTCCCTTAATTTCTCCCCACTACACTCACTGCAGTGGCCAGATGATAGCACAGAATTCTCCAGGAGACAGTTAAAGGGCAAAACCTACAGAACAGCTACTCTAGATGAAGAGAATGGAATTTGGGAGTAGGTCCAAAATCATATTCTAGTGTTGTCCTAGGAGGAAAGGTCAGGCCAGACATCCCTCATGGCCTGCAATCTTTATTCACAGCCCTGAGGCCATTGCCTGAGTGTAGAGAAAAGGATTCAATCAATTTTTCTGATAGAGCTTTAAACAAGAGACTCTATTAAGAGGCATGAGAATAAGGTCTCAGATGATTTCCAGCCTGATCCCCCACGCACACCGCATGAGCCACACATTTAACACATCAGCTCTGTGGTTCTCCCTCCCTGCAGAGCAACACTGGCTGCTCTGCCATGCCACAGGTACACCACAGACCAATTCTGTCTGATCACTCCATATCCAAAGCCTTTCCTTCATGAAATGGACTAGAGGTGTTCTTAAAACCATGGTTATCTTGAACTTGCAAGATAGCAAAGGAATAAATAATTAAAAACTTGGAGAAAATGTCCATTTAGATTAATGCTAGGCTGAAAATAGTGCTTCTCTCCAATTCACTGGATGACTATTATAACATTCAGTCTATTTTAATGGAGTGATATTCCAGTTATGTGAAGTTTCTCAGAGAGAAATGTACTTATTCATCACCCACTTTCTACTCCATTTATCTGTAATGTAGAAGATTACTTTAAAAATCTTTCTTTGGTAGACATGTACACAAGTCATCTCTCTTTGCTAACTTTTGAGAGATATATTGTGATGACAAACACAAGGCCATCAACTGAGAAAGAGAAAAAAGGTGACCTGTCTGTTGATACAGATAAATCAGACTGGGAAAGGATCCAAGGAGAAATGCAGAGGAGCTTTCAAAACAGCTCAGTAAGACTTCCCATTTCTTTCTTCAGAGATGGAGGTTAAGACAGCCCAGGCTGGAGAAGTGAGTCAGCTGAGAGTCTCCAAGGCAATGAGAAGAGAGCTGAAGGGCTCCACAAGCATCTGATGGCTCCTGCATGAAGGTGTGGGCAGGCACAGGCACCATTCCGCCATCTGTCCTCCCATGGCCAAAGGCAGTATCACCAGAGGTTTACAGCCTGTGGCCATCCCTGACAGAGCACATCTGCTCTTCCTTCACACACACAGCATTTCAGATCTTCCTCTCTGAGGGAATTGTATCCATATATTACCCTGGTAAAGAAAAGAGTAGGTATTCTTCCTTCACCAGGTGACCCAAGCATACCTATAAATATATATTTATTTATATGAGCATACCTATGTATGTATATATTGTCTCCCTGGAAACCTCTACAGCAGCACCAACTTCAAAAAAACTTCAGGTGGTTTCTGACCTCTCAAGGTAAACATTGTAGTCCCCGCTAAACAGCTCCTCATCTTGCTTTCAGGACAGTAATTTAAGAGCTGTCTTGCTGGAGTTTTGCTCTCCCAGATAAGCCCCTTCCTACCACAAAGCCTCTTCTGAAGGGAAGATGCTCTTGGACCAGCATGCTGTTTTCAGGGCAGCCCAAGGACTAAGTCTACAGTTCTACTGCAGACTAACTCGGGGTTATCCTACAGTGCACTGAAATGTTTTCATCCATCTTTTGCCTCCTTCCTGGGTCAGAAGAGGAAGAGCATCCTTGCAAGCTTAGGCCACGTGGAAGAATGTGTCTCACAGGCTGATGTTGTTTTACTAAGGTAGCCCTTTACTTCTGGGAAATAACAGTAGTAAATTAGCACCTCGTTGGCTGCGTGCCAGCAGCCCTCGCAGGGCCCCAGAAGGCCTCACTTTTCCCGTGCCCTGCGCTTCCCCTTTCCTGTTCTGTCTGGAGAGTCACTTAACAGGATTTTCAGACACGGCTCCAACACAGCCCCATGGGTGCGAGGCCAGGCTGCAAGGGCAATTACACCATCTGAACTGCACTGTTTACTCCATAACTGCAGAAGAGCATTAATGTCTGGAACTAGTTGACCACCGTGCTCGATGAGAACAATTTTCACAGGTATGGTTACAAGTCACATTCCAGGAGGAAATGAGACCACAGAAGAAGATGTCCTCATGTGAGTTTTGCTGGCAGTATGCTACAAACATATTGCTATAGAGAAGTGGGAGTAGGACTCCCTCTGGCCCAGGCAGCCTGTCCTTAGCAGGAGGTTTGCACCATTTTCAGGGCTCACCTAGGAAGGAAGGAGAGACATTTCATTGTGTTTCAAAACTTGATCGAGACTGCCACCTACTAACATGCAGTTGAAATAACCAAACTTGTGCTGGGTATCAAGACAGAAAAAGTGTAACACGAGCAGGAAGAAAGGTAGAAGAACTGAACTTGTAAAAGTGTTTAAAATGGAAAAGCATATTTCCTTCTGGATGTGATAGTGAGGCAGGTCACACTCCTCCCAGGGTACGGACAGTTTTCTGTGGCTGAATCAATAGCTCCCAGCACATAATTCACACTCAGCTGATTATTCAATTATTTTTTCTTTTATTTCCATTTATGAAATGCCCACAAGTGCATCACAGTTTCCTAGAAGAAGCCATCTGAAAAGGTTTGGCACTTTGGGAGAAGCACCTGCACTCAGCGGCCGCGGCACTGAAGCTGTTTCTCTCTACCTGTGGTGAGCCACATGGTGTTGTTCATTCCCAGACCATGAGGGAGAAGGAAGCAGAAATGTTTTACTGGTGTAACAGGCATCCCAGTCCTACCTGCATCTTCAGACATGACCTCAAGAACCTCATGACCTCAGTGAATATTTGTTCAGATGCTCTGGGAAAGCAAGGAGTTCCTGAAGGTACAGAGATATAAAGGCCACATCAGCTATTCCAAAGCTGTTGACTTTTCTTGAGTCCAGAACTCGTGACCAACTTTCTCCAGTACATGTGGGATATTTGGAGAGCCAGCTAACACCATCATGTCCATCCCAGAAGGCTGCTTGAGTGTGAACATTACCCATGGCTCGCCACACTAACAAAGAACCAGAAATCTGTGCCCATTTCAAGATTTTGGAGTCTTCCCACAGGGAAGAATACAGTTTTTTCCCCTTTTGGTTGGCCCAAAAGGCCCAAGAACAATCAACCCATAAATCAAACAATGGATATTAGACAATGGGTACTCCCCTGTACTCTCCCTGCTCTCAAAAAGCAAAGTATTCCTGCTTCCCCTGGCAATAGTAACTGGCTTTGCAGACAGAAGGAAAGTTTTCACTTTTTTTTTTTTCTTTCTGTCTTCTGACCAGAAGATGTGGAACAGTGGAAAAAACAGTGGAAGCTGTTTAAAATTTGTATTTCAATTAAAATCAAAGGAGGATAAGGGGAATTTCCCAAAATTTTGTTTTAGTTCTGGATATGATTCCCTGCTGGTAGGTATAGCTCCTTATCACATATCCTAATAGTCCCCTTAAGGAGGAAGAAATTCCCCTTCCTTCTGTCTCTTTCAGTAGAAATTATGTACATGGCTAGGTATTAACACCTTAAATAGTTTTTTTGGGGTCTAAATGCAAGTTTTACTGAAAAAAAAAAAAAAAAAAAAAAAAAAAAGGCAATTTGGTTCTTCCTGGAAAGGAGTTTCCCCACAGGAGAAATCAGTGCAGAGCTCCAGAGCCCAAGTTCCCTTACCAAAGAACCACCTTACCTTTCACCATGGTTATCTGGGAACAAAGAACTTTTCTTATAAATAAAAGATGTAGCTTTAGCATTTAGTGTTCAGCCTATCTTTTTCTTTTTCCTTACAATGGTGAGCAGTCTAAATTAACAATAATATCCTTTAAATACAACACATGCATTGTATAGTTATGCACATGCTGTTATACATTATACGCACAGAAGGAGAGTAAGAGCCAGGTATCATTAATCTTAAATATTTATATCTTCCTGGAACAACTAGTTGACAGCTGCTAAGCTACTGGCAAACTGTCTGCCTTAAGTATTTTTCCCCTTTCTTTTGGCACCCTGCCCCTGGCTTGGTTTCAACTACACATTGCAGAGACCATTCAGAACAATAACTACACACTGGCTCGTAAAGTAAGCTGTGGAGTACATTCCCCTTCCAATCACGCCTGCAGCTCATTAACAATAATGTGACTTGCACACATTTGCATGGATGGGGGAAATCAGCTCTGCTGTGGATCAAATGACTTTCCTGCTCTTGCTGCAGCCCCCCCAGCACATCAATTCAACAGTGGAAAACTGAGTTGCAAACCGTTATTTAGGCTAATAACAGGAAATACAAAGGGCTTACAAAAAGTCAGAGAGAAAACACAAGTTCTGCATGTACTACTATATTACCTGTATTTTATTCTACCATAAATGTTTTACACACAAATGGCACCACTTTCCTCTGTTTTTACTATGTTTATAGTGCCCAAACTGAACTCCAGCAGCTCTACTCATTAACATGCCTCTGATTCCTCTTCCTTCTGTGCCACCTTCCTCCACCACTTGGTACTGCAACAACCACTGCAAAATAGCACAGCTATTTTAGAAATGGGAGCAGGGGGGGCGCATAAATATTATTTTGAGGTTGGGATTTATAAAGCTTGATTCCCATTGCCTGGTACTGTCTGCACTCATTTAAGTGCAATGTGAAAGGTATTGGATGCTCTGTGGTCCCTTCACCTCCACAGAGCTGACTTCATGCTACGATGGACTCAGTTTCACTGCAAATGTCATTCATAATGCAAAGCAGGCAGAGGGTAAGGCGGTGCCTGGCCGGGAAACGCAGTCCTTGTAACATTTTGCAGCCTGCATCATCTTTCTGTGAAACACTACAGAGTAGCAGAGCATTTCCTTAGCAAGGAAAAAATGGTGCATAATTATTGTAGCTGTACAAGAGAAATCATGGGGAGCCTGTGAGCATGGATGATGAGCAGTTAGATAATAGACTAATGAGCAGGATGCCTACAGCCCATTAAAGAACTAACAAAAGGTCTACATGAGACACCCGTGGTATTGTACAAGGAAGACATGGAGACTAGAAAATGCCTAAATATAGCATTTAAAGATATGTAGAATGAACTGAACATGTGGTATTGCTAATAACTGGCTCTCTAATGCGTGCTTAGCATATGGAGAAAGTAATTAACCAATTTAAAAGTGCATGAAAGACAAGTGACAGAAGATTATAACCAACAGGAGAAGCAGTAACTGCAGAAGAGAGGGCTGATGCAGTATACCTACATGGGAAGCGAGGTCTGGATTCTCTGTACTGAGGCCATCGCTGGAAGCCACCCTGCTGCTGAAGACCTTGCATTGTGAGTGCAACATGCATGAACATAGGAGCTGAACTGATAAAGAATTAAGTAAGGGCAAAACAGCATGATCTGGAGGGAGAACTGGACATGAAGTGGTCTGCATTAATACAGACCAGACAGCAAGCAGCCAACTCAGGGACACCATGGAGGGCTGGAGCAGTCCTGGAAAGGAGGAGACAAATCGCAGCAGTAAGCAGAGCATGTGCGTGTTACAGAAACATTGACGTGCTTTTAAGTCTTAACACACAAAATCCATCCATTGTCATGTGCAGCAGTAATTTAGTGTATTGGATGAATAGCTTTTCTCTTACAGTTTCATCAATTTTGGAAAATTTATCTTCAGCCACTAGTGGTCGTTGTTGTCCTGTGCAGCAATAATTCCCAGAGTTAGCACAGAGAACACTGACAATTTCCACGAGATTATTTTTACCAGGTACAAACCATAGTCAAAATTTTAAAGTCAAGGATAAAACAGCAAATCTGCTCATTCATCAGGAGATGAATGGGTGTTACATTTATCTCTTCCTGCAAATTATATTCAGTGTCAAAGAAAACACAACAGTTTGACAACAATTAGGTATCGCAATGAATTGGAAACACTGCAGCAAGCCAAGCAGACACTGCTTTGTTTACAGAGTTCATGTAAACACTGATTTTGATGCAGCTCCTTTTATCCTGTGTGCATGTATGTCCCCCAGCCTAATGACAGGCAATTGCAAAATCACAGGAAAATATGATACCCTGTTTTGTGGAAGTTTTGTGTTTGCTGAGCGCTTATACAATGCAAGTGCTTAAACAAAGCAGTTACTGCTTTCCCTAGCTTCTCCCAGACAAAGTCTCTGCAGTATATAGAGTTAAAAATTTAGGCCTAGATTGACAAAGGGACACAGGCTTTTAAGCGCTTAGCTTTTAGGTATCCAGCTGGTGGAGTAGAATTCACAAATATGAGCAGAGTATTGAGGGGGTGGCTGCAAAGCATATTTCAGTGCTGCACAGAGTTACCCCGGCTACTCTGTATGAGCTAGTTCAGGCAGTCGAAACAGCATAGCCACAGACCTTCTCTAAATGCCACAAGGTACACAAAAGGTGACCTCACCATGATTATTAAGTTGAATGTTACATGCCTAACTGGCTGCACTAATGAAAACCTTGGTACCTATGGACTCTGAAATGCTCTGACCACCAGACATGGTTTTCATGGCTCTGCAACACAGCTCTATGTCGTTTTGTTGCTGCCCACCCCCCACCCCCCCCCTTTTTTTTTTTTTTATAGGCACCAGTGATTTTGAGGGTTCAGATCTTAATTTCCTTTTAGTATCTGCATCCATTAATGAAGAGAAAATAAGAATATAATGACCCATTCCCCAAGCTTTCCTCCCTTTAGCTTACTGACTCCACTGCCTAAACCCTCCTTCTCCAGACAGCCACATCCAACTGCTTTATGCCCAAGTGGGACAGAAAGTCACCTGAAAAAGGTCAAAGGCATCAGCCACTTTCCAATAGTTTATCAGATCACAGAATGCAACACTCTGATGAGGATAAATGCAAGTTCTGCATTTCGTGGAGGATTATTTTTCCTGAGTTCCATGTTTATAACAGCATTATCAAAGCTATTCCACAAGACTAATAACAATGACTAGAGGTAAAATAGCTCTTTTTGAGCAATTTTGCTAGAAGAAGGGTTAATAAGAAGTGAAGATAAAAATTAGCAGAAAAGGTGAAGAGTGACTGCTTTCACTTGTTCCAGTTTTCTGCATTTTACAGATGACAAATTCAGTTACTGTAAAAACCTCAACCTCTGGTAAAATGTCATGTTACGATTATCTTCCAATTACAATCACTAATCACCACTGTAAGGATACCACACTGCTTGCCCTCTTTCTATTGGCTTCAGAAATAAAATTTCTGAAACTAGAAAGCCATGGCTTAATTTTAAAGCTCCTTTAAAAATATAAAGATTTTATTAATACACTTATAACTAACTATAGGTGCTCATAAATATGTGTATGTACACATACTCTTACAGACACAATTTCCTTTCACATGAGCAAGAGCTTTTCAGCTTGCTTTAGATATCACAAATAAAGGAAACTCCATCTCTTCTCTAGGAAAGGAAAATGGGAACTTTCTTTGGGACAAGCATGATGTGCTACCATCCATTTTAAACATTTAACAGTGCTTTGGCATTTTGCCAATTCTCTTGGTTAAACAACACATGAAACACATTACCCATGGATGCAGAGTGTGCAGGATGGACTGACTGAGACAATCTGGTAGGAAAAGTACTTAAAACAGACTAATATCACTTTGAACAATGTGGGGAAAAAAAGGTTGCCAAAAAACTGACCAAAGATTCAATTGAAATTTCAGTGTTGTCATTAGTAATTTCTCCATTGACTTTGATGGGCTTCAAATTAAGTCTCAAATCTATAAAATGAGAAATGGAAGAAGAAACTTGTTTTGCAGAAAACCTCATGTCATCTTCGCCATGAGCCTCCTGCAAGTCTTCAGAAGCATGTGTTACCACTACATAGACAATAGTAGAGCAAGCACCTAATTTCCAAATGCCTTCCTTTTTTCTACAGGAAACTGTTCTGAGGCAGCTATTTCCTAAAAAAGTTTTTCTGTTCTCTCTTTAAACTTTTATGAAGAAATATACTTAATACCCAACAATACTCCAGTGGTAGACAGAATCAAACATGCTCATACCATTCATGCAGTAGGACATGTTTAGACACACACTGTACATTTAGTTGCAGACTGTCCCAAAAGCTATGCACTCAATAAAATAATATATATATACAAAAAGTTTTTAAAAAAAATATTTTAAATCCAGTTCTGCGTAATTCCATTTTAGCGCAATCTATATTCACACAAGCATTTAAATATTCTATTAAAATGGATCCATCATCAAATAATGTGGAATCCAGTGAAGTAATAGCTAACATCTTAGTGCTAAGCCTCCATCAGAGTCACAACGGTGTCTTGATACCCCCTTCATTTATTTCCAATTCTGGTACCTGTAACCATGGCAACATATACTGAAACCTTTCAAGCAGAACAGAACTGACAATCACAATAACAGCACAAAATACCTGAGGTGGGGAAAAAAGAGGAGAGGCACAAGCAGGTAGTTGCTGAAATTAAAAGCTAATGACAAGAAAACATCTGGAAACAAAGCTGGCTCACATGACCATATTCTCTAGGCAGATGTATTTTTGCAAACCTGGTCTGTGCTGTCTTATTAGCTGCACAGCTACGGAAAAGAGAGAGAAAATAAATATTGTTTCAACAAAGAGTAGAAGTGTGAACTTGAAAAAGTTACTGCAAATAGAAAGCAACTGTATTCCTCTTGCATGGAAGTCCAACACTGCTCAACAGTAGCCCATGGAAAAGCAAATATATTTTCCAAATGCAAACTGTCACGAATGTGCCTCAGAGAAACACCATCCAGCAAGAAAGAAAGAGGAGTCACCTTTTAAAGTGATTCTAAAAGAATAATTCCATTAGGCTACATCAAAGAAAAGGTTTGAAATGAGCGTGAGTTAATAAACCATATATGTGTAAACTGGGATAACTTCCTAGACATTTAAGGGATCTAATTAGCATTTGAATGCTGTGAAGCAAGAAAGGGAAATTCTATCTTTAAACTGTAACAATCAAAAGTAGAAATGAGATTGACCTGTGTGGGAGAGCCTAGCAGGACGCAGCCGCAAGGTTAGCTTAGAAGGTTTACAGGGCTGGAGTTGAAAAAAAGACAAAGATCAAGGCCTTCATGAGACCTGCAAGGAAAGCTAGTAGTTTTCATCCGTTACCCCATGAGGATGAATGTAGAGAAGAGCATTACAGAAATAAGGGAGGGACTTGCACCAACGTCCCCATTGCAGCACCCCACTCACCTCACAAACCATAAACCATGAGCTGGGCAACAGAACTTAAGGAAACCCATCAGGAAAGTCGGTAAGGCTCACTGAAAGAAAAGAAAAAAGAAAAAAAAGAGGAAGAATATGAGACAAAAGCAAACAAGATGCTAAACTAGACAGCCAAGGGAAAGAGGCAGTGCATCTGGGGATTTCTGTGCTAAGAAGCTGTAATCCCCAAGAAACCGATGTGAGCTATCCCACCAAACCTTGTTTTGAGATCGCGTAACGGTTGCCTAAGGGGCTTCGTATGCTCTCAAAAGTTGCATATTATATTTAGCTTGCTACAATCCATATGGTGTCCTGTTAGATACCTTTTTCATCCTTAGACATCAGAAGAAAATATAAAAATACCATAGCAGATATTAGGCAGGATAAATCCTGTTTTTGCATGGGACAGAGTGACAGCAAATGGAATACAAAGAACAGGCTGGGGACTGTCAGAAAGGCCTGAACCCTGCAGATGTGTAAATACAGACAGGGGAAGGCAAACTTCCCATCATCAGACACTGCAGCCTCATGAAGGAGGGGGACAGACAGCTGTGGTGGCCCTGGCATGTTACTGCTCCATCTCTCTGGGTGATGACGGTAGAGGGGCTGTGTCGTCCTTCTGCTCAAGGCTTTCCTCTTTGCCCTGGTCCCTTGATTCAAATCTCATTGTGGAACAGACAGATGCAGGACTCAATGGGAGCAGAGGAAGATTCAGACTTGAAATGGAGAACACCAAAATGGAGAAGAGCTGGGATGTGAGTAAGCATTAATGTTCTGAGAAAAGGGTCAGTCTCCTCTTTCTCACTTGCTTCTCAGGGGGGAAAATGCAACTGTCAAGCCACAGTGCAAGAAAAAGCTGTCATTCACAGTCACATAGAAAGCACCTTACTCTCCTTCCTCTAGGGAATTTCCTCAGTCACTGGATTGTGTAAGAGAGAACATTTTTCCTCTACAATCATGTCTCATTGACGCCTATTTTCTTCTTTGTCGTTCATAAGGCTCTTTTTCCTGACCTTCAAGAACGTTTTGAGCTTTCCAACTGATTTCTCTAATGCCTTCAGGTTAATACGGGTTCAGTGGTAGCAGAATTTAACAGCAGGTTTGCAAACAGTCGCTCAAACGCATGGGAGCAAAGGAAAGGGATAAGGAAAAACAGACAAGTGCAAACCACAGGACAAAGCCTTCCCCATCCCAGCAGCCTGCCCGGATGTGTTTTACTCCAGCTGGAGCTCACAGTGCCCCACTGTGCTCCATCTGCATGCAGCCTCATGTCCCTACACTGCATCTCTGTACCCCACGCATCGTTCAAAGTCTCTGCTTCCCTACGTTTCAGCTTACAGACCAGAGCCTTACCTGTTCTGTGAAGCCTGAACCCGCAGATGCCAAGGCCAAAGGAGACTGTTGCGCTCCCCTCCAAACTGAACTCCTCCATAACACGCTTAGTTTAGTCAAACGATTTCTACTGTTGCAGCATTTTCGTAGGCATCCCACCTTGAGTTAAGGACTTTCAGTGGTGGAAAAGGTAATGTGCCCCTTGGGAAGCTATTTCAATGGTTAATTAATCTCACCCTAAAAACAGCCTGCTTACTTTCTTATATTTGCTAACTTCAACAATTTCTACATATATGATCTTGTTATACTTTTAACAAACATACAGTAACAGGTTTTCTGTCTTTACTAGGGTGCTGACAGACACACACACACACACACAAAAAAAAAGAATCAGCTGTCCACTTTTCCAAATAATCTAACTAATGTCCCACCATGAAGACCTTTTTACTTCAAAATCTCACTAGATCCGTTTTATGAAAAGATAGCCATGTATTCTCAGATTGCTAGGAACTACAGCAGCAAAAGCATTTGCATCCAGCATCCCTGTATTTCTGTACTCACTTTGACCTAAAAGCAAAAGTATGAAAATCTTACCTGACTTCAAATTTCAAGGTTTTATTTGACTTTGTAACTTTAAAGCTAATTCATTGTCACTGGAGTGAAATTACATGTTTGACTGCTATAATGAAAATGTTAATATCCTGGATTTAAGTCATTCTGACATGGAAGCAATTTGTTAATAACCTAATTTTTATTTATTTATTTATTTATAGATTCTTTGCCATCCCAAAATGTGAGGGAAAGCTTACACAGCATGAAGAGTACTCAGTAACCTAAAATGATTTGGAGTCACAAAAGCAGAATGCTTTATCTCAAGTTTGACTTCTCAGAAAATATAAACTAACTAATATTTCAAAACAAAAGGTCCTTTAGGATTGTAGGGTTGAAGAAATGAAACTTGGTTATTGCCACTATTTCACTTTTTTTTTTTCCTAATTTGCTCCCATATTGGTTAAATTATTTGTAATCTACTCATTTTTGCGGACATGTTTTTGTGTAGTGATCTGCAGTTTTCTTACAGAAAATGTTTCATCAGCTATTTGACTTGGTATCACAGGGTATTTTCCTAGTTTAGAATCCAAAAATTCATCAAGACAGCCTGGCATAAAATTGCACAAAATGATACTAACCTGACAAAAATAAATGCTTGAAATCCCCACTGTAACCCGGTATCAACAATGAGCAAGGTTTTTTTGGAAGAGTCCCACAGTGGCAGCAGACGTGGGTGATGTCAGAATAGGAATAAAACAGACCAGAAGAAGATAAGCTGGATAAAACAACATGTATGCAGGCATATATATATATATGTATAACAGGAATAAATTAATAGTAATAAAAGTACCTAACTGTGACTTACATCTAGGTAGAAATTACTGAGGAGCTGAGGGACTTTTCCTGGTAAGCTGTGACTGTGGGCACTGTGACAAACAAGCATGAGTTCTCAGCACGCGCTGAGTACAGGCCTGTGCAAGGAGGGGTTTGACAAGGGCTCGGAGCAAAGGCTCTAGCAAGGAACCTCAGCAGAAGGCTGTTGACGTACACCTCTACCTCTGCTCCCAGTACACTGCAAATTTTGCCAGCTTCACAGCAAGCAGCAGCCTGTCACCCAGCACATCACAGGCCTTCTGCTCTAATTCATGTTCATTTCAACACACCGCACACTGATTCTTGGTGCCAAGTGAAAAGAACAGTTTGAAGCAAGTTATCTCAGATATACCCAGAGCAGAGTCCAGGAAATCAATACAGCCCACGTTAGAATAAGAGTGTAATTGGTTACAATTTGCCATCTGCAGGTGCTGTTAGGGATACGGGATAGGAAGGGAAAATAACAATAGTTATTTCATAAAATCATGAATGCCAAGAGAGACAATTCTAGATGTTCTGAAGTGAAAAATTGTCTTGTTTGTTACTTCCTTCCACCAGCCGTTTCTGACTTCCCAGCCCAGACAGCAGTAACACAGCAGAAAAGAATAAGGCTATCAGCATTCAGTCGTATGGCCCTGTAGGCCCAAAACCACGTCCAAAGATCCTGGCTCCCTGCAGCTGAAGAGCTGGTAGTGTAAGGGAGTGGAAGAGCACAGGATCAGCTCTCCAGCTGCATGTCCCAGCAGTAATAGGCCATCCCCAAGAGAACAGAAAGCCCTAATAGCACCCCCCTACACACACACACACAAAAAATCTCATCTGAAAGTATTGCTATAAGTAAAATTATTAGGACTGATTGTTAGCTGTCCTGTTCCTGCTATAAGACTGGTCTAAAGGGCAGGAGTAGAACCCAGAATCAGGGCTTTACGACTGCCCAGCTGGTACCTATCTACCACTACCTATATCATGGAAAATCTGTATTTTTTTTTTAGTTATTATATTTTAAGCTCACGCTTTATGATTTCAGAATTAGGATTGAATCCTATTAGGGAGGCAAAAGGCTCCTTGTAGTTCATACACATCGAATAGTGTGAGAGATAGAGAGACTATTATATTTGGCACAATATTTAGAGAAATTAATCCTCAAGCACTAAAGATTTGAGGGATTAACACACTGAGTGACAGCTGAGCTTATCGAGCCTATATCCCTGGATTGTGCAGCAAAACCATTTGCCTTCAACTTGAACATGTTCCTCACTTCTGCCTGAGTCAGCACAATTCCTGCCTTTATTGCACTCAGGTCTCCAGGGGAGATCAACAAACTCATAAATCCTCATTTCATGACAGTTTGAAAAATTGTCATGTTATGTTCATTTCTAAGATTTCATATGTCCTTTCTTCCCCTCTGTATAAAAGACCTACACCATATATGAAGTGTATTACAACATTCAAAATTTGATTTAGAGTCATTGAAACTCTCCATTTTCAATGAGAAATGATGTATAGGAGTCACCAGACAAGCATGTCCACAAAGTATCATCCAGCCACTCCCAAGAATTGCCTGAAGAAGCCCTAACTAGCACAAGACTCTAACTACTCTGTCATTCTTCCATTGCGCTAATTACACAGGGAAGAAATGTGACTATTCCCCCGGACTGAAGTGGGGCAGTGAGGAGAGAGGGCACCTGCAGCCATCTCCAGTCACTGCAGATGGGCTAGGAAATAGGAAGAAGCAGCTCCAGTATTGGACAGATGCACTGCCAAGACTGAGACATCACCAGCAGAGCAGACAAGACCTGGTAGGGAAAGAGAAGAGATTTTGTGGTTGCCATGGCAGTGGCAGCATGGGGCCACGGCAAAAAACAAGGAATATTCACTGCAAGCTTATTCTTGTAAGCTTTGTAAAAAAAAAAAAAAATCTGTGAAAATAGCTAAAATAAATTTACAGTGAATATTTCCAATGTCTCAACACTTTGGAATCAAAGAAACACCCAAGTACCAGCAGATTAGACAAGGTGCAATTTTGCTCTGAGCTGTGCAACTTTGTAGAAACTGGTAAGGTTACAAGGTTGCATCCAAAAGGATCTCTTAAATGACAGTGCTAAGGGATTTCTTGCCTTTGCGGGGCTTGAGATACTACAAGAGGAGGAGAGGCCCTCCAAGAACCACTGTCACCCAGGTCGCTGGCAGAAATCACCTGGTTTTGTGCAAAATGGAGCTATTTACCACCCTCCACACAACTTCTTGCAGCAAGGGTGACCATGGCAGGATGTTTTTGTCATCTGTCTTCCCAATTATCAGCTTCTTTTCCACAACCATTTTTGGAAAGTAACATCCACTTGCAGTTCCTGGCTTACAGAAAAGCGCTCGTGCAAAATGTCCTACAGCATCACATGCAAATGGAGAATGATGGAGGAGCTTTGCGAGCTGACGCACACCTGCATTACAGAAGGGTTTGAGGAACAAACAATAAGGGGTTGCTTTAAGAGCAGCTGGAACACAATGACCTGTATATGCAGACAACTACACTTTTCAGACGCCATTGCAAAGGGTCATCTGTGGGTAAGATGAAGATCCAGTCTACCTACAAAAAAACTACAGGAGACTGGAGATTTTGTGAGCAGAAAAAGTACCTGAGATGACTCACTGCTAGTAAGCTACTCCAAGCCACTTTCTTATACAGCATCCGTAGGACTCACAGTTCTTAACCATGAATCAAATTAGAATCATTATGAATATGCTATAAATTTCCATGTCTTCAGTGTAAGGATGCACCTGAGAACTGTACTCTCACCAGGCAAAATGAAAAGCTACAGCACAGTGGGGAGGTGGGGAGGAGAGCATCCAGCCTTGGTCGCTTTTGCCTAATGATCTTCACATCTTTGGGGTGTCTCTGCATTAACAATCTACTATAGTGTGATGTGTGGGATTAAATGGGGAACATGAATGTGCCTTCAGTCTTTGGCAATACATAAGATCTTCTCTCCATTCCTTAAATTTGTCCTTTAGCCTTAATTAAAATCCTTTTAGCTCACAAGCCTGTTGTTCAAAAGCTAAGATTCCCTCTCTGGATTTCCCCCTGCTTTAGTTCACATCACATCTAAAGACAGAGTGATCCTTTCATGAACAGAACCATTTCTTTTGCTCATATTGCTAGTGTGGTTAAGGCCTTATCAGATCTCTTCCCTACTGTAATATTTCTTTTCAAGGTAGCTTACTAACCCTTACCTGTTTTTCATTTTGACCTGCAAATAGCAAAATACCATCAACTGGAAAAGATAATTACTCACTTGTGAAAGTAAGTGTTATTTTTTTTTATTCTATGGTATGGGCAATACAAATGTCACTCCAAGTCAGGTTGTATTAAGTAGTTTCATGTCACATGACACAGTGTGAATTGACACATGCTGTGCTGTTGTATGAGATCTAGGGTTGCTTGTTTGAAGAGATTTTTTCCTTTTCTATTTAGGAGAAGATATTAAGTACTATAGATATTACATGATCCAACCATTAGCTAAAAAATACATCCAGATAAAGGTATAATTTCTGATATACAGACCAAAAGAAAACCTGAAAATGGCTTACTTCTAACATATCTACAGATAGCCAGCTTATTCCTTACACTTTATTAAAGAGAATAATAATAAAGGGAATAAACTACATCTTTAAGTAAATATAACAAATATAGAAAAATAAAATTGAAAATCTATGCTGATTCCAAAAGTCAACCAAGATAAGGGACACAGTAACTTTTGCTGCATATTAGTAATTTGTAGCATGCTCCAAAAAGCCTCCCATGAATTTCTGCATTGTTTTACTGAGAAATTGCATTTCTCAGTAATTTATGGAAAAGTCAAAGAAAATGATACAAATGATAGTTTTGTGCTAATCCCCACACTAGAACAGTGTTACCAGATATTCAGCACTATCAGCCTCATCCTTTTTTAAATTTTGGAAAAGGTTGGGATGGGAGGTCTTATATGACTAAATGGTTATTTAAATCTCATCTAAAAGCATTTTAAAGAAATGACTGAAATCAAAATACTTCTACTGATGTTACAACTTGACTCAATCCCCTTGTCATTCAAGTCACATCTACCATCTCAAATAAAATTCTAATCAAAGCTTATTAAACCCATGCATACAAGCCTTGACAGATTGTTTTTTCTGTTTGTTTTATATTTTCCAGAACTTGGTGCTTTGCTTTCCATGAGTCTGGAAAGCCTCAGCGTAGCTGTCTTGCACAGGAACAGGAAGGCTTTTGCTTACAACCAAAGAGGAACAAAGTGTTTGTCCAGGTTAAAGGCTGATTATATTGGTGTATAAGTCAGTATCCTCTCCCCATTTTCAGAACTAAATGGCAGCTTTGATTGCTCACCCATGAACAGACTGGTTGTCCTCAGCAGCACGTGTTTCAGATGCAGTGAGTCTTCTTCTCAAAGTGGTCATCTCCTTTACCTCCATCATGCTCTCCACCATGCCAGCAAGCCATATTTCTCCATCCTTACTGACCTGCAAGCACACAGTCTCAGCTATCGATTTATTATTATCGTTAATTCCATCCTCAGGCCCTGTCTTACATTTCACCTCAGACCTTCCCTTTGCTCTCCCTAATATTTGGAAGCAATGACTGCCTTCATCCACGTTTCCTGTTCACTTCAACAAAGAGAAAATAAAAAGCTCAAGGTAAAATCTAGCTGAAACCTCTCTCTTTCAGCCTGTATTGCATCAAAGTCATGGATTTTAATACCAAATTCGACAACACATTCGCTTGAAACCAAGTCCAAGCTCACTATCAATATTCAGTGACTCCCCAGTGAACCAGTGCTTACAATTTGTAATGAACCCCCGAAGCAAAGGAGTTTCACAAAGCTCTATGATTTGATCATGAAAGTTTTGCTGCACTCTGAGGTTTGAAACCCTTCAGCTGAAGATGAAATTTAAAAATATATATATTCAACCACCTCTACTTGAAGGGTCTGTATTCCAGGTAGCAAGGACAGAACATCATCAAGAGCCTCCAAAAGGCCTTGATCCAAAGGAGGACAGAACTCCCCTGGCACAGAACTGAGGCAAACAGCTGCAGGTTGTCCTCATCTCCCATTCTGGCACTGGGGCCCTGGCAGGAAGGAGATGTGTCAGAGACACAGAGCAGAAACCATGGGCTCTGAAGCCAGAGCTCTATGGGTTGGCACAGACACTCAGCCCTGACTGAGTCACGGTCCCGCCAGAATCGGTGGCAACATGCACATGGTCTCACTGGCATCTACAGGTCCTAGAGCTATCTGTGCATCCTCATCCTATCAACAGCCCTATCAAAACTTCCATGAAACTCAACTAGAGCGTTAGACCCCTTATAAAATAAAAAGCAACACTGTTCAAACCCTCTCCACTGTGTCCCACTTGTCGGATTGTCACAGAGTTGGGCCTCAGGTCGATATGATGCAGCAGACCAAGCTAACAACCTTGTGTCAAACCTGCAGCTTCCAAAGCACATCCTTGGAAAAGTTGGCTTCACAAAAAAACACTCATTGAGAGTCATTTTGCATGATTCCCTGTGCAGTTCATGTGCTTGTATGTGCAAAGCAATGCAACCCCCTACGTTTTGTCAGCAACACCAGAATCACGTATGCTTAACAATGACTGTGGTTGGGGTGTTGCATTTGCAAGCAAAACACACTCTTACTTTCTCAATATTGGCTCCTTTATCGCAGGCTCTTATAGCTGACAACACAGCAGAGAACTTCATAAAGAAAGTCTCATGATAGCTGTTATTTATTATGCAAATACTGCCTGCCATGGCAACATTGCATCCAGTAGTTTGCTTTATTTGCCCTGGTACATGCATATTCAAATTAAGGCTGCGTACATTGTGCCTACACATTACAAAGATTTTGTTTTCCTTGACACTTACAGGAGAACAAACTGCAATTAATATAGCCTGTTTAAGCAGACAGCATCCAATTAGTTATCATCCATTTTCAGATTGGGACTCTAGACAAAAAAACACGGAGCTGGCTTCTTATTCAAAAGGAAAATACATCCAAACTACAGGTTTTCAAAGACACATTTAACTCACAATGGCCAGGATACTCACTTGGCCTTTAATGTGAAATGGAGTGTTAATTTTTCTCTGTCACCTCTTAATTGCTTCCTTATTATACTGTTCAAGCAGTTAATTGCTAGACTGAGTGAAAGAGTGTTTTCAAGGGAAAGGAAATGCCACAGCATGAAAGAAAAAAAAATAGAAGCAGTGCACTAGTGTAATTGGGCCTGATATAACGTTAGTTGTGGTATTGCCTTTAATGGTAACTACAAAAATTAATAGGAAAAGCCAAACTGTTTTCTATTGCAAAACAAGCTAGGAGACACATCAGGAGGTTTTTGCGTGCAGCTGCCATGCACGTAGTGGGATCGCACTTTCAGCAAGTCGATCTATTTTGTGTGTTTGTACACACAGCATTTCTTTCTGCTTCATCTCTTGCAATCAGGTACCTTACTTATTTGTACTGCATGAGCTGTTTCTCAGATTCACGTTTCTTGTCCTGCTCATGGTTACATAGGTGACAAGAGCATCCCAGTGAGTCAAAGGAGAAAACACAAGGACTGGAAAGTGCTGTACAGACACAGCTTCCAGCTCTCCAGGCTGTTGTCTGTGACCGCTCTGCTGAGTACTCCAGAGCCTCCTCAGCAGTCCTATGCAGCAGATTTGAAGAAACAACTATCAAACATTTTTCTGCCATCACTTCACTGGCTTTAAATGAAAGTAATTGGAATGACTGGCCTCTCTGAAGGCCCTGAGTGTACCTGACAGCTGTTGGATTCCCCTTTCCTGCCTTAGCCCAGCAACACTGATACTCCTCCTCAGAAATAAAGACCAGTTCTTTTACAAAAGAGATGTGAGTCAACAGGGAAAGGCTTGACTGATGTCATGGAGGGAAAATGGATACTCCAGATGCAAAGAGAAGAATTACAGGCATTTATTTAAACAACAACATGTGATTGCAGGCTCTAACAAGGATCTTTGCATGACAGCGCTACAATTCATGATTAGTATTATTTCCTCCATCCTCTAATTTTTATTAGAGAATAGTAATTATTAATGGAGGAAGGAAGCATAAAAAAGCAGACACCAATGATACTGTTGCATGGTGGATTTAAATATGCACATTAAATCATAAGAAAAGTGAGTTAAATACGAATTTTGAATTAATTTCCTAAATGTAGCTTCCCAGTGGACAATAGAAAGTAGATGATCCAGTTACTAACTTGTGCTTATTAGCATTCAAACATGCTGATTAACTCATTAGTAAAACTACATTTGAAGTCCTCCCTTTTGTTTCCTTCTCTAAACTGTTGGTCTTCCGTTCATTTGTTTATTTGTCAGGAGGAAGAAAACACATTTATTTAGGGCCGAGAAGAATAAGTCAACCCCAGCTGAAGAATAGCAAGCTTTATACAACATCAAAAATATCCCCTTTCATTTTTACAGGAGTTTTTTAAGTACTATCATCTGCTGAACTAGGTGGGTGAAAATAAGCATGTGCTCAATAGGGTTGTAATTTCATCAGAGGAAAATTATGGGCAGCAAATATCAAATCAAAACTGAGCTTTCCACCAGACAGATCTCAGAATTGCACAGAGAACTCCAAAACCGCATTCCCAGTGTTGATCCATGAGGCCAGCTGGTAAAGCTCTACCTATGTCCTGCTGAGGGACCAGGCTGCTTACAATTCTTGTGGCACATTGCTGCTGTCCATTTGCACACATTGCAGGCATTAGTCACCCAAATTCTCAGCCACAAAATATCCCACTGAATGTATGGAATGTGTGATTTACAGCCTCAGAGCTGAGAGATAAGCTTTTGGCACAAAGTAAGTAGAAGGAATAAGCTGCATATGTCTTCACCACCTGCAACTACTATATCCAGTAAAAAGATAAACATGGTGCATATTTAAAAAGCTGAAGAATCTACCTATTTGCCTTGCTTAATAAGAATGTTTTCATCTCATGCAAATAAACAGCTGCAGAGGGAACATGTCACTGCATTAAACCTTCTGGGACTCTGACACTTTGTCAGAGAGAGAATCACAGAATGGTTGAGGTTGGAAGGGACCTCTGGATATCATCTAGTCTGACCGTCCTGCCAAGCAGGATTATCTAGAGCACATTGCACAGGATGGCATCCTCTGTCTTGTGGGAGAATTTGTAGCAGAAACATTGGCCTGCTCCACATAACCAGCAATGGAGAAAGGACCTGTTCTGTCCTGGTGAGCCAGAGGCCCTTTTGTGATAGGAATAGCTTACCAGCTGTCACAAAGGTGAATCATTTTGTAGCAATCACAGCACCAACTCCCATTCCTGACCATGCAGACTCAAGATATTCTCGAAGGAGACATCAAGGAAAAGTTTCAAAATGCTGTAGGCCCTTTTAGTGATTATTTCAGTGCTTATTCAGTACTTCATTGGACTAACCCCCTGAGAATTTGCACAATAATAGCTTTGCAGTACCCTGAGATTTTCACTTCTTTTCATACAGTAAATGCTACGTCTTGGTCATATCCCAGCATCTTCAATGTCTACATATTTATATGGCCTTCACTTTGACCTGAGTTCAGACTTTATGTCTCACAAGCATTAATTTATTTTCTTGTGTCCCACCATTCTTGTGGAATATTTAATAGATAGGATGCTAAGGCATAGAATAAACTAAATATTCTACCACAGATAACACAGACCATCTTTGTTCTGTGGCCTAGCCTATAATCTAATGTCATCCTGTTTAAACACAGGAAGAATTTGTTAAGAAGAGTTGAATCAAAACAAGAAATCTCTCTCTTCCACTGGTGTAATTAACAAGCTTTATGATTCAGTTTAAACATGCCTAAACATCTCATTTTGCATAGCAGAATTTCTGAAACCTTTAGCTGAAAATGTTTGATCTCCAAATAATACCTAAGTGTATGTATATGTTACCCCTTATGCAGTATCTTGCTGTTATAGTATAGCAACAACCTCTTTATACGTTTGTGCAATTTAACAGGACATAAATATGTTCTCTGAATAGGAAGCAATTAAATTGAACAATTTTATGTCTTATTTCCATAGAAATCCATTTTACTAAATAGTCTGTTTCCATTCTTATACGTTAAGTTCTTTACCTAAATTTCTCTCCCTTTTCTCTTTAACTTCCAATTTGCCTTTGTCTAAGGATACTAACAATGTCCTATATAGCCTTGAAATCAATTTAGTGAGACAGTCTCTTTGTACAACAATTTTTCAATCTGTGACATTTGCATTTCTTTACCTTTTTTTTTAATTCACAAAGAATAGCATGTCTTATCCAAAGGAAATGGGAAAACTGAGCTCCAGGAATATTAAAATCTTTTACAAATTGGTCAAACGATTTAAAAGGTCCACCCTTAAACAAATCTTTAATACAAATGAACTCTTTTTGTTGCTAGGTTCTAAAGGCTCCATTTTTAACACAAGTGGAAGGCCCTTATTATAACACAATGGAGTTAAGGGAGACAATTTCTCATTCCAGCCCATGAATTTATGCACTTTCCCCATATTTTACAGACTAGGAAATAGTTGTTAACATAATCTTTCCCTGTCACACCACTTTTATGTATATTTTTATGTCTGTGTTATCTCTCAAGTTCAAGTTCTGTATATGTATATATCCTTCTACGAAATCGTAAAGGAAATTACCCTTGTCAGGTTCTTATCACTCAAAGTTGTGATGTGCTAATCCTATTCTCCTGTTGCAATTCTTGCAGACCTGCTCCTTTTTATTGCAATAAACCTTCCATTTAACTTCCCTATACCTTCTAATGCACCGTGATCTTTATCAGTTAAAGAAGTCTACATTTCCCTTTACCTCAGCTGTGTAAAGGAAAGAATAAAATGACAGTCATTCACGTAGGAAAAAATAGAACTATAATTTAAACAGAAGTTTGCTTTACAAGATTTAGAGCATAACAGATTCAGATTCCATATGGTAGCAACATTCACTTAAACCTTCTGATCTCCTCAAAATAGAGCCAGACTGTTTTGAAACTGCCAATTTAACCAGGACTGTAAGGTCTTCTGTATCATACTGAGAAGGAGAAGTCTCTACCAGTCAGAGAGCTGCAGGACAGCAGAATTATTTAGGATGAGTTAATCTCACCTAATATTAGCCTGCTTAAGCACAGATGTCTGAGCTAAGCTTTCTGCATAGTTAATGGAGACATACAGCAGGTCTCCCACCTAAAGCACAGGGGATGAATTTCTCCCTGGAGGTACTGAGCCAGTGGTTGAAGGACCCTGGATGACAGGCTTAGACAAAGTGCCAGACTCTGAGCTGGCTAAGTGAAGTGCAAGAAACCTTTGTCCCATGGGTTTGCTTCCGTCAACAGTTCCATCACTTCTTCCATGTGACCACCTGTTTGGCATACATACCATCAGGCTATTTCTCAATGAATAAGGTACCTCCTGAGAGCAAAGGAACGGCCATAAACTCTGCACAGTTAGTAACTCTATATTCACATATGGATCTCTCAGTTCAGGCTTGTGTAACACTCCTGCTCTGGTTGTCTTCCGGACTTAAAGTTGCCAAGGTATCATACCTCAGTAAAGGTGGTGTGAACCGCAGCTTTCCGGCTCTGAAAGCAGGAAAACATCAGCATTTCTATGACAGACGGGAACTGAAAACGCTAACAAGGCAACAGTAGAAACGGGGCTGTCAAAGCATTGACAGGGAAAGCAGTGCCTGAAGAAACTATCCTTTGACACCTTCCTGCCACAACTTCTTCCCCTTCCTACAAATTGAACAACATCTCAGCAGAGGGCCAGATTTCAAGAGATGCTAATCAGCCAACACTGAAGTCAATAGGCATTGAGGGTGCTCAACACAACCGGTTACAAGAGGTCCAGGCCCCAGAGAAAACACTGCTCAACTTCCACAGGAAGCACTGCCAAATAAATACAGGAGGTCAAAATATCATTACACCAATTTAAAAATCATACAATCCTACATGCAGCTTGTTTTCTCTTTGTACTAGTGTTCAAATTTTTGAGCGCTTCTGAGTAGGAACTATTCTCCAAGTGGGTGTTTACAAGCCTTATTTCTTTTAAGAGAACTAAGACTGCAGAATAACTTGACTTCAGGAGCCGAGGAGTATGGAAATTACATGATGGTGCAGTAGTACTCCCACATTCACATTGTCACTGGAAGGTCTTCAGACTTTTTCCTGGAACTTAGAATAGGTTGAAATGCTTCCTGTTCTGTGATCCGCATCTCTCTCTCAGTGATAATTAGTTACAGACCCTGAGCTACATCTACAACATGCCTATATTCAAAATCTTCATAAACAAAAAATTTAAGAATGTATTTTCTTAGATGCACCTAATGGTGCCAGACAAAACCCAGGTCTAAACCTAGAATACACAGCCATTTCTCTTATGAGAAATATGGCTTCTCATTCTTTTTCCAAAAAAAAAAAAGAAAAGGGGGAGGGTGGGCAGGGATTTCCATCCCTTTTTGCTCTAAAAATCTATAGGAAGCAGCTACAAATAGGATGCTGATGCCTACGCCATTCTCTATTGCAGACTTTCAGACACATATTTATCCGGCAATATACTCCTGATTAGAGAGTTCGTGCATGCTGTCAATCAGCAGCAGCAAAACCAACCCAAAATCAGGTTCTAACCCCTGTGGTACTAATACACTTCTGAATCAACTCCAAGGATTAATACAATCCAGATTGAAACAGGAGCCATGGAGAGCAGCGCTGGTGCAGTCTTAATACTGGCTGATGCAAGGGTTTTTTGAAGTTGCTTCAGTTTGACTGTGGACACAACACCACCAGTATCAACAATAAGCACGTACATGGGGAATCTGAGCTTCAGAACAGAAATGCTAAAAATGCTACTCACAGGAAACCATCTGAATTAACCACCTACCCAAGTGCAGAAAACTAATAGGAATGTAAAACTATGTCAATGCCAGAAAATAAGCTGATGCCATGTCACATATTCACAGAAGCACAGAATGGCTGAGGATGGAGTGATCTATACACATTCTCCACTCCAACCCCTTTGCTCAACTCAAGGTAATCTGTAGCAGGTCACCCAGGTCTATGTCCAGTCACGTTCTGATATCTCCAAGGACAGAGACTCCATAACACCTTGGACAACCTGTTCCAGTATTTTGATTACCTCTAGAAAATATTTTTATTATTATTGTTTTTTTAAATAATTTTGTTTAACTGGCTCAAAGGTTGAACACAAAAGTTACTACATAGTGGGGACACAGAAAACATTCCTCTCCATCTTCCCGCTACATGATAGATCAAAGTCATCTTTGAGATGTTTATCCAACCTGTTCTCAAAGATTTCCATTACAAAAACACCATAATCTGCCTTCTCTGTTTCAGTACTTCACTTTCCTTCCACTCATTCACCTGCATTGCCTTCTGACTTCCAGTAGCATGTTAGATTTTACTTCCTCGCTTTAAGTATTTACTGTAACTAAACAAACATGTGGGACCGAATTCATTCCACTGCTGTTCTGTTAAAAATAGTGGGTTTACTTTAGGATTGAATTTGCCCTTCTTATGTGAGAAATAGGGGATTCAGAAAGGGATAAAAGAAGAATGGAAAGAAAAACTGACCTTGGTGGTCATATTTTCTTTAATCCACTAGGGCCACTCGATGAATGCATACAGCCAGACCAACAATAGTGCTTGCATTTAAACTCGGGTGGGTGTAAATATAGGTAAGGGCACTAATCAGCCAGGTGGCTACGTTACCCTGAAAACAAGCAATTAAGTACAAGGGCAATTTTCTCCCAGAGGTTAGTTATTTCATAGCCAATTACCCAGGCAGCTTCACCCCACTTTGAACTGTGTGTGGAGTAAGAGCCATGTCTGCATCTGGACCTTCAATAGATTCCCTGTAGCTTTAGCCATCAGCCCTATTCATCTTTTTCTAAAGTAGTTACAGCATCCACCTGCCTTTCAGTATTTAACTCCTTCATTTGTAAAGAAGCAAGCAGAACATTTGAACAAAAAGATATTTTTATCTTTATAATAGGCAAGGCAATTTTAGCACTATACGTCTATGAAACTCAGCATTCAGCCTTGTGTAGTATCTTCACAAAATCAGTGAATGCACTTTATTAAACATATACACTCTGCAAAGCAGGCCTTTCGAGTGAGAAATCTGTATTGTTTCGTGTTCAGAATATGGCAAGTCCAAGGAACATTGAATGCCCAAGAGGAGAATACATTCAGCTAAAACAAGCTAACTCTGCTATCTATTTATGGAATGCATTAATAATACAATTACATCTTAAATATTAATTGAATATGCTGAATATCTCTGAGAAGATACATATCAGAGACTGTGTACGTCTGTGTGCATATAAGCAGTATTTATGTTTTATTCCCACAAGACACACTTTACATTATGTTATAAACATGTACATCTGCATCTCCATGCATCCGACCCACACACACGCAGATGTAGGCTCAAGGTAGGTGAGGCTACTGCAAGACCAAAGGTGATGTGGACTCCACAGGCAGGAATCACCATGCTGTCCCACTTCTACCCTGCTGTGCACCTTCCTTCGCACTGAACTGTAATTGTATCATCAGATACTCTTCATTTCTCTCCCAAAATTTCATCCTGAAGGCCACAACTCAGCAAAGTACTAGAGCATATCTAGTTCTGGAGATACTAATGTATCTTCAATAGTAATCCCATGAAGATGTGTGTGTAACTGGACCAGGTTCTGCCTATGCATCACCACCACACAAATCCGCTGTTGGAGCAGCACCCTCTGCCAGGTCCCATGCCTCTCTCCCACCAGTGACACAAAGAGCCTGGAGGGCACCTGAGAGCTCAGCTCCCAAGGACTGCAATGCCCTGGGACCCACTGGGGACCCTGAGTCCATGGTGTAACGCAGAGCTGCCCAAAAGCATCTCCCAGCACTATCCAGGTCGCTCCAGAGGAGAATTAGACAACAATTTAATGGCCTGATAATTTCCAAAGCACTTCTGAACTCCTGGGTGTTATTCTGAAAATCTTCCCTAAATCGCAATGTGGACAGAGTAAAAAGTGTAGAGTTAGAAAAACATGAAAGTCCATAACTGATACTATGAATTTCTCTGAGTTTTCCTTTGTGCCCTTTCTGAGAGATTTTAATAATGACAGGTATCTCAGCTCCTTTTAAGAAAAAATCTAGTGTGCAACAACATCCTAGACAAGCCACACATTCTCCTTCCATAATGATAAAAGATACTGGGGAAAAGACGGGATCCATTGTACTTCCCAGTATCTAGGTTGCCAAGTTCTTCCTAAAAGAACATAAAAGCAGAACATAAATAGAATTTTGAACAAAAAAAAAAAAATCAGGAAAAAGAATTGAGCAAAGTTTCAGGGGTTGCTTTCCACTCTAGACAGCTAAATAAATAGAAATAAATACATTTAAGTGAAAAAGATTTTTCAGACTGTCACACTGTTTCTACTGTGCACAAGTGGGCGTGCACGGAGGCGATCACGGCCAGCTCTGCCTGAGTTGCAGTCCTGCTGGGGCGCCCAGCAAGGAGCCACGGCATGCTGCCTCCGGCACCGCATCTCCACACCCCACGGGACACGCCGGGCAGCGCTTGGCTGTGTTCAGCTCCCCAGGGCGTGTGCTTGCTCCAGCAAGGAATGTCCAAAACAGGGTCCAGAATTTCTTTACTTTCCCCACATGGGAGATTTCTAGCCCCAATACACGGACAGTAAAAATTGTCTCCTGGGAAGCTCAAATCATTAGTGCTTTGCCCCATAGTCTGAGGCAGAGAAAGCATTTGGCAGAAGTCAGCAAAGACCAAAAAAAAAAAAAAACCAAAAAAAAACTTCCCAGTTCACAGATAGAATCTACCTAAATATCTTGTAATTGCACCGTTTCTGGTCAAGATCATCACAGAACAGCTTGGCTACAGTTTGGCTGCACTAACTCCTATCAGAAGGCCCTTACTATTATCTGTGCATCTCTCAGTAATGAACACGTCATTTTAAGCATCATTTATTTACCAGGCAACCATGATATTATTTGATATGTAACGGAGTATTTCTATGAATTATATTTGCTAATAAATAATATAAAATAAGTTTTAAAATGTTACCATAAGTAGAAAAAAAAAATCAAACCCATCCTGACAGTTAGAAATCACTCTGATAATTAATTTCTGTCCACTACAGCTATTATTCATTTACAAAATAAATTACCATGATATAGTTCTGGCAGAGAATTGTAAAATACATGCAGGTTATCTAGTTTATGTTTGAAAATTAGCTGCTTCTAGCATGTTGCGGAAATGAAAGTTCAAATTCACTTTTAAATTGTAACCCTCCCACTTTACAGATTGAAAAAATGTGTTATATCAAACATCTGCATAAATTATAAAAACTCATTTAAAATGCCAAGTATAGATCCTACTGTGCTTAGGATGTCAGCATAACTAAAAATACAGAGTGATGAAGCATGGATACAATTTATAGAGGAAATCAAGGACGCTTTTCAACTTGCACGCACAAAAACTGTGGTAAATCAAACAGCTCCCTTCTTAAACTGAAGTTGAATTGCAACTGCATTAACTTCACACAAGTTGTTCAGATTATAGTGATATCTGATTACAGTAGTCAGAAATCCTCAGCTGTAATGTTGCATTGGATTTTTTTCGTTTGTTTTTGATCACTTCAGATTATGAAATTTGACACTGCAGTTTTCAAAGCAAATGCACTGGTTGAATGCACTGAGTTAGCCATTTGCTTAAAATGGTGTTGGAGGGAAACCTCGTCCTTTAGTTCAGTTGTATCACCCCTCCTGGAGAACTGAATATTTCCAGTAAAAATCAGCAAGCAAATACTTTCAGGTTGAGCCTGCAACGAGCTGAGTCTGCACTCTGCCAGCTCCCTGGATCTGCATGGAGCCCCATTTGATTAAAAGGGGCCCTGTGCAAATACGAGAATTTCTTTTTATAGATTTCATTGCAGGACCAAGCGTGGAGAATTTCCTGCTGATTAATAACTATTTCTCAGAGAGCTACTTTTTTAAAAAAGGGAAACAAATATTAAAAAAAAAAAAAAAAAGGCATTAATTATATTAAAAACTTCTAGCTCTTGAGGAATTAAAAAAAAAAAAAAAAAAAGGAGAGAGGGAATAAAACATAATGCTCTGAATCAAACCAAAAGTAGGCATGATATGATTTTCATACATGAAAAGAAAATTCTTGGACTTCCCTCAACAAAAGGCAAAAACTCTGCTATGTGGTTATCTTGCAAATTGCTTCAACTGCAACATCCTCAAAAAATGAGGTGAGTTACGGGAGAAATCATCAGTAAATAATATGGTTCCTAGGCACCTAATTCTTACTTTTTATTTACACAACTCCGCACTGCAACTACGAGAAACGTCAGCCCAGTTATTATTAAAACTTTGCAGTCGTTCCCTTTTGGGCAGCCACCTTCCAGAGAAGGAAGGGGGACAAAACATTTGTTATTGAAGATTTTCTCCTGTTAAAACATTTTGCACTGTGGTGAGACCCGTCGGCCATTTCCAAGCAGTACCATGAATGAGGCCAGGCAAGCAGCTGCGAAGAAAAACGTGTCCCTCTCCCCGTGGGAGCTGCGGGGCTCTGCCCACGAGATGGCAGGCTGTGATGCTTTTTGCGTTTTCCAGCCAGTGCTCAACTGGAAATAGTTTCCCCTCTCAAATGACAGCAGCCCCAGGTAGCGGGGGTGACATTTGCTTTACATTATGATACACACTAATTAATCATTAGCAATCCCAGAAGTATGTTGACTAAAAATGCTTTGCTATGGCTCGTCACAGTAGGGGCTTTCAATATTGATACTATTGCACACACATATGTTCCACGGCTGGATGCTATATACCGATGGATTTTATTTTTTTTTAGGCTACAGAATATCTTTTAAGTGCTTCTAATTATCGTTTGATCAAAATCCTTATAGTAAGTAATGAACTTAATATCTTGTACTCTATGTGATAAACTCAAGGTTAGGTCACAAAATGATTGCTCGACTGGGCACAGAAATAGGTCTTCTATAGGCTAAAGCTGCTGCAAAACTGACTGGAATTTTTTTGTGGCATAATCCAGGCTTTTCAGACAGGTTGCCATTTTTCTCCCTGTGTGGTGGTTTCTGTGCCAACAGCCTGGAGCCACCTCCATTCAGCTCCACACTAGTCCCCTCACAAGATGGATGCCCACTAGCAACCACAGCCACAGCTGAACAGTGCCTCAGCAAAGATGACTGGAGACCCTAGAGCATGGTAAAAGATTATGCCTTAACTGCATTTCAAGCATGATGAAAGCTTCATACTACTTCTCTGAAGACATTGAGGTGTTTTGATTCACATCTACTACCAAGAACATGTCTGTCTGTGCAGGAAAATAGGAAGTGATGAAGAGTATAGGGAAGCCCACGTTAATTAAGAGGTCAGTACTATAACCAAAACCACAAGCAGCTGTCGTTCCAGCCTCATGAGCCTTCAACCCCAGCGAAAAGTACCCAGGATGAACAGTAAGGAGAGGAGTTTTGTCCTTAGTTTCATGTAAGTATAGATGGGCTCTTTTTGGAAAAGTGAGCACAAGTCTTCTGCCTAGGAATTCTTTTTCAGGGGCTGCAGAGGTGCAGATCTGCCCCCTTCTGTCACCTCGTCATTGTTACACAAAAGCAACCCAAATCAAGCGTCCCTTACAACAGATCATACCATAACAGTCCTGCTCTCAGTACGTTCGTCTTCAGTGATCCTAAGCAAATAGCCACAGTTAAAGAGATGGGGTCAGTCTTTGGCAGTCAGGGTTCAAGCAATGAGTAGAATCACAGATGGTTTAAATGTTCTGTAACCCAAAAAATCCTGAGTGCTAGAACAATTTTTAAGGAAAAATTTTAGTCACAATGGCTTTAGAAACACTCTAGTTGATGAAGGGAGTTGCTTCAAGATGGTCCAAAGATGACAAAGCTTTGAAATGATATTAGAGAAGAAGACATCCCCATAATACAAAGTCAGGGCCTGAATGGCCATGACGGTTTCACTCACCATCCTTGTTTGGGCTTCCAGGTGTTTAATACTCAGGTTTTCCATAGCACCCTCCTTTTTTTTTTCTTTTTTTTTTCTTTTGGATGCTGCAATACACAATGAGGAAAAAGATCCAACATATACAAAAGCTCTTGTTTTAAGGAAAGCATACTGAACATCACACACCAGACAGACTGATATTACAAGTTTCTCTGGGGGTCATTTGCATTGGATGAAACCTAAACTGACCAGAAAAAAAAAAAAAAAACCTTCTCTAAATATAAAAAAAAGAAAGTCTTTGAATCTGCTAGTCTTGCAAGACAAATGTTGAAAGGTGAAGAGCACAGGCTTTTGCAAAGGTTATGAAGTGAATATCGATGCTTGTCCTCAGGAAAGTAAAGCTGAAGCAACCAATAAACGCTTGCTTAGGGATTTTTCTCTATCACTACACATCACCTGTTTGTCAGAGGGACACATGCCAGCCTGCATGTCAGTCACTTCTACCTCCACGAAGGCTCTGCCTGGCACAGGAGATGTGTCCATATTTTTCTTACTCTCTGCTGTACAAGTTCTGGCTTAGATCCTGGAAATCCTGTTTCTAATGTGAATAACCCATTGGTGTAAGTCAAGACTAGGTCAGCTTTTAACAGCTAAAGAGCTGGCAAAACCATTACTGAGCTAATGCATCAGGAAATTAGTCCTGTTTAAGTAATGGAACTATATTAAAAACATAGAAAACAAAATAAAAAGAAAAAAAAAACGACAAGAGGGAGAGACAGAGAAAGAAGAGACTCCCCCTGAACTTTTGATATAGCTGTAAAAGTTAAGAAGTACAATTTACTTGACTATTTACACTGACCCTCACTAATGAGAAATTGGGCGTTGTATATAGCAAGCCAAAATTACAAAAAATGGGACTTAGACGTTCAACCCTTGGATTCATAATAAAGCACTTCACGTGGGCAGACAATGAAGCACACCATTATCACCAAAATCTGCAGAAATATCGGTCTTTCATTGCGAGATTCCAAGGCACCTTTTATTTCGGAAGTTTGCAGCTTTGCTGCTATCTGCTCCTACCCGATCCTACCCATGGCTTTTCCCACATAGAATTTTCTACAAGCAGAGCAAGGAGGAAAGTTGTCTCTTTCCCCATACAGCCATAAGCTGAGCTCAAAGCATCCACACAGATCTGCAGCTCAGACACATTAGCATTCAGCCACATATATTTGCTTGAAATGTTTCTTCATACCAGCAATCCTTAAGAAAGTTATCTAATTCAACAGTAAAGTAGTTAATACGTTGTCATATTTACTGTGCCATTCCAAAACCACGTTTTTCACTTGGTCACTTGAAATTGAGAAGAGAACAGTAGTCAAGGAAGAACTTTTCTACCATTACATTAGTTGATTTTTAAGCCTGTACTCTTCCATTTAAAAACTTTTGGAATTAAACCTCATTCTATCTTCTTCCTCTCTCATGCCAACCATAATACTTATTTTAAATTCCCTCTTTTCCTGATGTATTACAGGTCTAAAAGCCCCTGTGGTAGTTTAAACTTCAGCATCTTTTCAACAGCCCTCTGATTTATGAGCTTACGGTTTCTACATTTTCAAGCTTCAGCGTAAAGCAGCTAGAATGTAGCAAGAAAATAAAAAATAAATAAAAAATAACACTGACTTCTAGCAGCGGGATAGTATCCCTCAAGACGTGCAGATTTTGTTCCCTTCTTACTTGTGAAACAGATGGTGTTTTATGCTTAACACAATCAGAACCATTCTCTATCTGTTGCCTTCTAACCTTCCCCACCTGTGTGAAACCCAGCCAGAGCTTAATGAACATACTTGGAGCTGTCTGGACTGAATTAGTCCCAGTAGGAGTTACCCTTCAGGTACTCCACAGTCTCTCATGGCCGTGTAACTGCAAAGGAATACAAGAAACCTTTACACTGTGGCTAATTAAATAAAGGTTTGCCTCTGTTAAGTGCATTTTTTCCCTTCCAAAAGCAGGTAACGTCTAGCATGTTGAACTATTTTGGAAGTATTTGCCACTATCTTGAACATTCTAGCAGACAAGTGGCATGAAAATTGGGTCAGAATGTGATTTTAAGCCACATTTGTCTTCAATTTTTTTTGAAGATTTCTTCATTTCCACATACCAAATGATGAGAATAATTGTCTTGCAAATGTAAGGCCTTAGCAAAAGGACTTTTCAAAATTCACTTACAAGACAAGACATTTAGTTCCTAAAATTCATCCCCTAAATTTCCATTTTCCTCACTTGAAATGCTGCAGAAATTGTCTTTTTGGCAGCAGATTCTTTAAAAAGAAGATTAAATTACAACCTGGTTCCTCTGACCATATTCCATGTCCCCAAAGGCAAATTTTAAAAATGTCTCAAAGACATGCTAGAGTAATTTCCTTCATGCTAATTATCAATTGTAGAAAATTGTTGTACTGAAGTAATTCAGCAGCCTAAGATTGCTTCTAAAATACCTATGGTGGGATCTTTCAGCTTACACACTGAATTTCTTGCTGCTGGCTTTCATTCTTCTGTCTGACATGTGAGGCAACTGCAACTATTTTCCAGCCTGAATAAGTAGAAAAGTTCCATTAAATTAATTGAGTCATTCATAAGAAGGGGCAAACAAGATTTGCAAAGCTAGCTTTGACCAAGGCTTGGATATCATTGTATTGCAATCAAGTGGATGGCTAACCTTTCTCAGGAACATTCACTAAAATAGCAAATGATCTCAGTTCTCCATCAGCAGTTCAGGAGGTTTAGCTGTGAATACTTTCTGCAGTGTTAAGAAACTCACAAACAAGATAGACTGTCCCATTTTGTTAACAACACACTGAGAAGAATTCTGGGAAACTGAGTCAGGCACTTTGATGAGACAGTATGGGAATCCAGACAGTTAAAATGTTTGTCATCAAGAAGCAGAATCTGTCTTCTCCCACAGCTTCATCATGAAACCTATCACAGTCAGGAAAGTTTGCAAAACTTTCAGTCAAAAGGAGCCACGCCAGCTTCTTCCCCTGAACAAAAGGAAACAAAACTTCTGCCCATGAGAGCAGCCAAGGTGTTTCTACTCTTGGTGAAAGAAGGTAAAAACTGTATTACCACAACCCAAAAGGAAATAACTTTCTTGTTCAGGATAGAAGAGAATGAGACAGGCAGGTCTTTAACAGAGACAAGATAAACAGGTTTCCAGCAATGAGTACACTGGATTTGCCTCTTTTCTTGGGCATCCCTCTGCACTTCCACATTTGATTCTCACCACAGTGCAATAGCTGGGAACCTCTATGGTAAGCAATGGCTGTCAGAACATCTTTGGGCAGAGTAAGTCAACAGACGATAGCAGTGAGATAGATGAGAGGAGAAATGACATCATTATCAGTTCTATAGGAATGATCAATCTCCTACAAGAAAGGAGAGAGCCAAAGAACTATGAGTCTGATCTAAAGCTACAGGTACATGAAACACCACTAATGATAGGGTCTTTCCTGCAGGAGACAACAGCTGATCTTTAGTGATTCAGTCCTGGGCTTCAGCTCCTTGGAACATCAGTTCTTGCTGCCATCTTGGTATTGCAGTATAAACATATGCCTGGGTGCCATGAGCAGATTCTGAGATACAAATCTCAGGAAGGAGACCACTGCATTGGTTACTCTGTCCATGGAACTCTCTGTCCATTGGATTCTGTAGGACTAGAAGCAAGAAGTGTGTTAGTCACATAAGTCTCACATTTATACTGTGTGAACATACCCACGATAAGAGACTTTTCCTTAGGGTCATGGGAATGGCTTTAAACTCCAAAAAGCCCATGGAACAAATGGAGATCTTCTAATTCCAGGAGTGAATAGACCCATGGGAAGGATATCCACCAATCCCACATATACTGTTAGGATACAGAACGGTGGAAGAGACAGTCTGCTCCCTGGCCATTTTACCTAGTAATTCTAGTCCTTGGTCTTTGCCAAACCAAGCCTACAAACTTTCTACCTGCAGTATCAACTTTCCCACCACAATGTTGGCTATGACAAGGTAATGTAGTTTTGGAGAAGTACACTGGAAGAGGACAACATTCATTGGGCTGTAGATCTCTTTGCAGAAAAGTCCCGTTTGGATTATAAACTGAGATAATGGTTGAAAGCTATTTTTCTTGTTTAAAAAAAAAAAAAAAAAAAAGGTACTCTGGCAGTGAAAATGATATGCAAAAGTGAGTTGAAGAACTAACTATAGCTGAATCACTAAGTACAAAGGGGCATAGTGTAATTAAGTTCAGTGTCCTTGTGGGAGGGAATGCAACAAAACCCAGCACTGTGACATTAAGCTTTAGAAAGGGGATTTAAAAAAAAAAAAATGAGGAAGCTAGTCAAAAAGGCCCTGAAGTCAGAAGTGAGGAAATTAAAATCCTTCAACTCAGCATGGAGGCTACTTAAGCAACCATAATAGAGTCCCAGAAGGAATGTGTAGCCTTTCAAAGAAACACGGAAGGCAAGAAAAATAAAATTAGCATGGGAAAACAGCAAGGTTCAAGGGGTTATTTAAGCCAAACAGGTAGCATTCAAAAAGAAGTGAAAACCCACCTTAAGAGAAGGAATGCAACCAATGAAAGCTTCTCCCCATCATGTAGACATGTTTTTAAAAGTTGTGGTGACTACGAAGTGAGATAGGCTAAAGGGAGAATTAAAGAGAAAATAAGAAAAAAGAAAAAAAAAAGGGGGGGGGGGGGAGGGGTGTATTGGAAAAATGGATACCAGAACATTTTGATTGGCAATAACATTGTAAAAGTTGATTGCAGAGAAAGTAAGCTATTTCTCATTAGTGTGGAGCACTCCATAGGGATACAAGTTGCCTAGGGTGAGGTAGAGAGGACGGAGTCTGGAGGAAATAGAAGGGATGAAAAAAAAAAAGAATGGAAAATAAATAAATAAATAAATCCCAAGGGATCCCCAGACCCAGCTGGAATGGGCAACTGCTCCACAGAATGGTCCATCTGGTTGCTGATCACAAGGTATGACTTTACACTGAGCCAGGATGGAAAGCAACAAAGCCACTGCATGGAGATAGTCTTCCTTATCTCCTACACACTGCACCAAGAGCCTCTTGGTGTCTCCTGCAACCCAGAGTGACTTCTGAAAATATGAGGAGACCTGCAGTCCCTGAGAGTGTCTCATGACACTTCCAGACCACGAACAGCATGAGGCATCACTTCTCCTAAACGAGCCAGATGAAGTAGAGTCTTCCTCGCTTCAATTTCATCAGGCTCCAGCAAAATAACCTGCTCCCAGCTGCACCTAACATGCAGCACAAAACACACTTGTTTGAGCTTTAGTCATTTGTGTGGTCTTTAAAGAAATTATCCACTGCATTATTCAAAGAGAGCACACAGTATTTAGTGGATTACTGTGTCTGTACTCCTTTAAAGACACAGCTAGACTGGGAGCCAGCTGCACTGTGGCAAAGCAATGAGCAAACTTTTTTTTTTTTTTCTCCTCCATTTTTGAGCTATACAACAAGGCTCTTTCAAAAAGAGAGAGAGCGGACAGGAACAGGGATACTACAATGAAAACCCAGTGTGTTCTAGGTAGTTCTCTTATGCCAATATATTTGCTGACCCAGTCACAGAATTGGAGGAGGCCATGGCTCATTAGAGTGTCTTATACAGACTCCAACTGAAAATAGGCAAATTATCTTTCCATGGGCAAAAAAGGCTATTCCTTCCCCCCCCCCCCCATTGATTTTTGCACACTCGAAAGGACTGATTCACAGTGTGTCCAGCTGCAGCCATATGGCTAATTTTTGTGGTGGTTTCTGCTTTTCAATAAGAACATGCCCTCAGAGAAACAAAAAAGGAAGCAGTGGAGTACATAGTGGCAGCTAGCTGCCTCCCATAGAAACTATTTCTGTGTACATGCACGTGGACACATAGACAGCGAACCACACTGCACATCAATGGATAGTGACAATGTGCTTTAGTATAAAGGCACAGAGAGAAATTTGTGTTGAGGACAGCAAGCCTGACTGCCTGGCAATCCTCTGCAGATAGCTCGGGGTTACCTTTCCAGCTGGGCTCTGCTGACTTACCAAAGTGATTCCTAAAGCCAGGTGCAATGCATTTTTTTCTTGGAAACCCTGTGCCATTCCTGTTCTAATTTCTTGTCCAAAGCAGTGCTTGTCTCTTCATTTCTTAGTTAGGACAGATCAACCATCAAATTCTGAGTCCTGGAGCCGTGGTGGGCCCAGGTTATGACACTAAAAGTCAGAGCAGAAGTAACCAGTAGTTTATTTGGGAGAGAAAGGCACGATCTCCCTCAGTAGCTGCTATTTGATATCCTCATGCTTTGTTCCAGCTGGTAAATGTTCAGTGAGAGAATTCAGAGAGAGGGGCCTTATTCAGACTTATTCCTATTGATGCAAATGAATTTAATAAGGGTGTAAATGAAGAGAATTTGGAGTTCTGTCTGTACCCTTAGATCAAGCTGTCTTTTATAAATATTCCTGGTTATCACTGCACTCAAATATTGAGCACAAAAATGGCTGTAACTGATCAGACAAAAGGTCTTTTCATCCTAGTCACTTGTCTCCATGAGCAGTCAACAACATACAAGAGTACATGTGCAAGCCAGGTATGCAGATTTATCTATCCAAAATACACTCCTCCAAGACTATTCTTAGAAAATCCCAGTGGCAGAGGCCATGTCTTTTATTTTAAACATTCTAGGAGAATGTTCCTAATGCAACAGGTATTCTGCTGTCCACTTTATTCCCTCTAGTTCCCTCCAGTTCCATCAACCAACAGCAAAGCTACTAAAGTAGCTATCCCCTATATGGATATTGCAAAAATGTGACCAGAACCAAACCTCAGATTCTGATCCAGTCTGGTTAAAGCTTATATCTCAGTATCCTGTGTTTTTTTTAGTCTGGTCTCTGCTCTGCTGATTGAAAGCCAAACTTTCTTCAGGTTTGCTCCACGTAAATCATGATTCCAGCAGAACAGAAGGAAACTGCACTGTAGTTATATCACCATTGTAAAGCAAACTTCAGTTCAATGTTACATTGGTCTTTTATCAATCACATACCTTACAGGTCAGTTAATAAACTCACTCTGGCTACACTCACCTAGAGTCAGGAGCAGGGGGAGGTTTTTGCAAAATATTGCTGGAATTCTATTTGTCCAGCATTATGTTGGCTGACTTCCACAAGGAATGTGTTTAGTTAATTGAAAAGGTTTTGGTTCACATTTGCCAGCAAGAGATCATAGAGTTCTAGACAACACATACTGTGAGTATGAACTCCATTCAACCTCTGGAATACCTCTGTGAAGGCAGGAAATTGAAATATTGTGCTATATTGGCAACTAAACGGTCATTTATCATCCATGCTAAGTTTGGAGCACAGTGAAATGACTTCTAAACTCTCAAAGGGCCCTTATTAACAATTACAAGGTGTGTCTATATAGATATAGATTACGTATTAAAATACAGTTTCAAGAAAAATATGAGATTATCAACAGCTGTATCTACTCTCCTATTTGCCTAAGATCAAATTTGGACTATGTTCAGAGGCAAAAACACTAAATTAAAATACAATAGAGTTAAGACACCTACTGACAAAAGCAAGGAAATTCACAGTTAAAGGGGAAAACACGCCATATGTTCTGCAGTACCTAGGAACAACAGGGAGCATTCAGCTCATCATTAAAGAGGCACCCAGTTGTGCCTAGGTATTGGAGAACATATGGAACACTTCCCTGCTCATGTCTGAATTTCCTTACTATTGTCAGCTTATGGATCAAGCCTGACTTTTTTTTTTTCCCTCTAATGTAGAGTTCAGGGGATTCTTTAAGTGGTTGTTTAGTTTGTAAATTAACATTTCATTTTATAATTATATACAGACATAAATTATTGCAAGCTTGCTTTTATGAAAAGTTCAGGATCTCCAGAAACCACTACTTGTTAAAATAAAGCAGTGACTTGCTCTGCATGTTTCCAAGCAGACACCTATAGAAAGTTAAAGCTGGCAGGTCTAATTGGACTTAACGCAACTGAAAAGCAGATCTTTCATTTTACAGCCTTGATCTGGATCTAGGATGAACTGAACTCTAACATCTTGGAGCATCCTGCTCTGGACACTTCTGCCATTAAAATAACAGTGCAGCTAAAGCAAAAACTACCATGCACAGAGATGGCAACCTCACCATCCAGCTGGACACCATCCTCTGCAGCAAGCAGCGCTGGGAGGACACAGTTGCTGCAGGCCTGGCACGATGGGCTCCTTCCAATGTCAGCACGAGAGGGCAGCATTGCTCATAGCACACGTCTGTTTGCATAGAGTAGCCGTCTCTTGCAGGGGAAGGTGGCACCCCAATGTCCCTTATTCCCACGGAGGTCCCAGTGGAGATGTGGCAGACACATTCTGTTCAGAAGTTGCACAGAAATTAACTCTGCCTCAACTTTTTTTTTTTCCCCTAACTTAAAGAAAGTAGTAAATGTCAAATTTTATAAAATACCACTTATGTTATGAATCCATACTGAAATCTAATATATTTGTAACCTCAAGAGTCTTGTAAAATTGATCTGAATTTGGTCATCTCATTCAAAAAATACTAAGGAAGAGGATGGGGAAGGAACGTGTGTGATGGGGGGTGTGAACAGATATTAGGTCCTGTCTAATCTGCCAGTTACACTTTTAGAAGCTTAGGCAAGCTTGAAAATAAAGTAAAATCACAGTCCAGGAAAGCCAGAGCCATGCAACATTTTCTTTTAAAAGCTCACAAGTGGACCCACAAGGAGCTACATGAGGTCTCTTCCCCCCTCCAGACCCTGGAGGAGGAAAGAACTGAGGAGGAAGAGGAATGGAACTGCCCTTCATTGCCTTTCCCATGAAACATCTCGGAAAGCCCAAAAAAGTCTCTTTCAAAGGCTGTCCCGAGGATGTGTGCTCCCCTCAGCCAGTAACCACCATACTCACTCTGTCCTTACCCAACCACAACCTGAGCAATTCTTGAGGACACCCCTTGTGGTTTGGCCAGAAGAGGTCATGGGGAATGGGCAATAACTGAGGAAGAAAACTTTCTTTTTCCCATCAGGTCACTTGCCAGGGCATGAACGCAGCCCCATAGCGCAAAAGCAGGTGAGACAGGAAATGACAGGAGCAGGAGAGATCAGGGGAGTGCTTTGAAACAACACCATCATCAAGAAGGATGCAATGGAGAAAGATCCTGTACTGATGGGAAACTGCCCAGCCTCTTCTTACCTAGCAAAAGAATGGCAGGAGGATGCAAGAGAGTTTTTTTTCTTTCTTCCTTTTCTTTTTTCTTTTTTTTTTTTTTTTAATCCGTCTTGGGCAACTAACTCTGAGCCAAAGCCAAGCAACCTTGCCAGGCCAAAGTATGCTCATGAAGGCTGTACTCACTACTCAATCGACACATAAAATGAAGCTAAGAATGAAATTTAAATCAAAGCAGTGAAACAACTCAGTCACAATAATACAACTCATTTAGGTTCTTCCCTCAATTACCTTCCTTCTCTGATAGAGCATTAAAATGTTCTTATAATCTGACTACAAAAGTGAATCCTATTTGTAAAAGTAGTTTCAACCAGGATAATAGGTTAAAAACTACATACGAATACCAGTGAATTATCTGTGAATTATTTCTTGAACATCTGCAACGCACATCTTGTGACAGCCATCACTGCACAGACACCAAAGCCAGCATTAGCCCAGCTCCATGGTTAGATACCAATCTCTCCACTAGTTAAAGAGCAACTGCTTGTAGATGGGGCTCCAAACTCAGCAACATCACAAAGTTGACAGATGGGAATATTCCCACAGTGCCTTAAAATATTGTGGTCATTCTGCTCCAGAAAAGTCTCCAAGTCTGGGGAGAAAACATACTGACCTTAAAACAGTGACAGATGTCCCCTGTAACTCTGTCAGCCTGCAGGGGACAGAAGGTGGGATGGTGCACTCCCTTCTGCATGGCAGCCAAATGAGAAGGAAGCTGGTCTTGTGCAGGAGGCAGCCCAGAGATGGCAAAACCCCTCCATGTCACCAGTGTTTGCGCTGTGCAAGGAGTAGGAGCAGCTTGTCCTGTCCTAAGTGGCAATTAGTCAGACGGAAGTTATATTGAGTAACAGGGCACAGAAACATAACCTTGTGTCTGATGAGGTTTTCCAAATTGCCAGTCATCTGGAAGGGGCGTGTGCATGCAAGGGTCATAAGTTTAGTAAAGTGTATATTAGCAGTGTGGCAAGGCAATAAACTATCATACACATGTGTGCAAATATTAGCTGCGTGTAGATCTGAAATCTTGAAACGGATTCACTGAAGATTTAGGACTTTATTAAGGTAAAAAGGGCTATGCTGCAGTTCATAGGCACATTTGTTTTATTAATTGAGTCATAAGTTCTGGCAGTCTGCAAAAAGATTTCAAAACATGCATCAGCTGCTTTTGATTGCCATAAGAGATCTGAAAAGCTGCCAGTAAGTCTGTTTGCAGCTCTTGAAAATTTTGGCTAAAAACCTGTTTTAAACTATTAGCAATTACTTTCAATAAATAAATAAAGGAGGTTGCAGGGAAGGGGGAATGGGGAAGAGGAGGAAAAGAAAGACACAACATTTGATTAGACAGAACTGCATGATGTAAGCTTCCTCTAAAGGAAGCTGATTATTTTCCAGTCAAAGCTTGCCATTTCCCTTGTGTCCCAAGCCTAGATGCCTATTATCTCGTGCAGTATTTGGCATGTTCTAGAACAAAGAGCGCTTGGTCAGCCATCTTGCTGGAGAAGTAATGTCCAAGTAAAAGAGAAAGATGATGTCTCATTTTTACGCCTTGTTTTAAGTCTACTGAGCACTCAGGATGTGAAAATGAAATTAAGTACCAAACTGCCTTCAGCTATTTGGGCCCAAGTCACTTGAAGGGTCTGAGGCAGAGCAGGTCTATGCTCCTTACCAATGAGGTCATCCCACCTCTCTGTGGAACTCTGTAAACAACAGTAAAAGACCTGATATGGGGAAATCTCAGTATAAAGCTACTATATAGCTCAAGGGTGCCTCTTGTTAACAACTGTAACACAGGCTACATAAACTGAAATGCCGAAGTGTTTATTTAGCCAAGAACAAGGTTACTACCTTGTAAACAGGAAGCACCCTCAAGCTATCCAGGCTGTATTCACAGGACACCCAGGCTTTGCTGAGCAGGCTTGGAATGACAGGATTGTCCCAGCAAGACTTCAGAATTCTGATTTGTCCTGGATTTCTGTCTGGGATGGTGTCTTCCTCTGAATATCATCTCATTTGTGGCACAAGTAATATATCTACCTATGCTGCCAACGGACTGTCCAAACCAACACCCTAATAAGACACACATCAAATAAATACATTTGCTAAAAAAAACACATTTATCATTATCTATCACTCATTATCCATCACTTGAGCCTTCAAGTCTTCTTCTGTTACCGCAGTAGAATTTGCATGAATTTGGACTTCATTACTGTCATCACACAAAATGGTTTTACTCCTTTGCTGGTAGCAGCACCATGTTTTTTGCTGGAGGACTTTATCCTCCAGTACTTTACTATAGCTGAAGTCAGAGGAGATAATCCTCCTGGCCATCAGATATAGTGCAGCAATTACCTTTGGGACCTCGTGATCTTTAAGTGGCTTTTTTCACTTTACTACCTTTACCTCCTAATTCCATACTCTTCCCTTTCAACAAATAACCTGTTGAGCATTTTTCCTCAATAAACTCTTTTGTACTATCAGCTATTTTCTTCAGTAAAAATATCTTACACTGTGGTTTTAGTCATCATCTGAGCCAGTAACATGTTAGTTATTTGTGAAATTTTTATTAATTCAAATTAATTAATTCAATTAATTTGAATTTATCAATTCAAAAAAAAACTTTTACGTTTTGGTATTATTAACAATCAAGTTAATGTCTGTTCCCATAAAAAGTCAGAAGCTTTCTGTGTATTCATGATTTCTCATAGGAAAATCCATGTGTGTGGGAGCTAAAGAAATATATAATTGAAATAAATAAATGAGGAACAGCACTTTACTGAGGAAGAAAATTCAACTCTGGATTTTTTTTTAGCATGCACAATTGTTTGGTGTGTACATCAGTCAAATCATATATGGATTTAAGAGTCCATAAATGCTCTTTCAGAAATTAGACCAAAATAGTTACTGGGTCAGAAATTACCTTCCAAAAATTTGCTACATTCGTGTCTAGAAGACAGAACTTATACTTTCAAAATAATCATTAGTGGTTACACGATCCTCCTCATAATTCTGATTTTAGATTGGCCCGAACCTTCAAAAAGCTTAAAGGAGATTTTCACACACATGCAATCTTATTCATTACAGCTAACAATAAAAATCTTCAAGAAAATCTACCAGGGAATGGTGGCATTCTTAGCTATGCTGGTGTCCTGTGGTATTTGAAAAAAGTCGTACCTACACAAAGCAATAGAGCCCATCAGAGATTTAAACTCTGGCCTAAGTCCACATAGGATTTAAAAATGAAAGTCAATGCTTGACTCAGGATTTTGTACCTAGATATGACAGATGTTGTGTTTGGCCACTTCACGTTTTTTGGGCAATGAGTGAGCTCACGCTGCGCGAAATATCAGTACCCTAACCAAAACTATGCCTTTCTTTTAATTTCTGTGTTCCCAAACGTGGTTCAGAACTCATAGTTCTGAAATAGCTTTCTTGTGATGTGAATATGGAAATTCAAAATAGATTATTAGAAAGTATGCAAACAACAAGTACTTACTTTGGATTCTAACAAGAAAGACAAGAAGGAGGCATGTGCAGATATCTCCATTCAAAAAAGTATCTCTAGGACTCATGTATTCTCATATCTCCAGTGATTTTAAAGGAGACAAACCCATTTCCATCTCTTTATTTAAAGCAGTACAGACAGCAATTGTAGTCTTATGTTAGGAGGGGCTTGTTTGCATTAAATTAAAATGGTACTCTTCCTACCAAACTGTAAAATACTATAACCAGTGCACTCTGTAAATACAGGCAGTATGTTGAAGGGCAAAGACTAACACCAAGAAATCTCTCTTGTAACAAAGAGCTATCGACAGCATATGTTACCAGCAAGCTTATTTGAGGAACACGGTGCACTTATTCTATCCGATGTGTAACAGGGCCCTTACGTTAATCATTTACATATACAGCAGCTTTACATTTATCAACAATTCCAGTCAAATTGCATGCTTTTATTTAAAGTTCACCCAGAGTCTGGTATTTACAAATACTGCCATATATTCTAAAGCAAGAGTCACTCCCAATTAGCTGAAGTGTTTAAGAAAATCATCATATATCCTGAATGATGAAAGATCACAGAAGGAGGTCTCCTAATGGATGACAGGTGCAGGAGTGAAAGCATCTAAAGACTATGCGCCAAAAACTAAGGAGTCGCAGAGTATCATAATTCACTTTAAATTGCACCCAGGTCACAAAGTCAAATACGACCTTTGGCTCAGAAGGTATTTAAAATTACTTCTCTTTTTACAACAGAAACAAACCAAAGAAAATGCTGATTCTTAAAAATGAGATACCTTAAGTCAGTTGTATATGGAGAATAAATATAAGTAAATATTACAATAAATAAATATAAGTAAAATAAATATAAAATTAAAAGAGAGATTTTTATTTTTTTTTCCTCTGCTTTCAGGGAGCTATAAAGAGTCTTGATGAGCTCTAGTTACCCTTGAAGATTTCCTACATTTGTTTGATTACAAAACAATTAGAAAAACAGGCAGAAATTTTATATATTTAAAAGTTTTCATCCACTGCAACTTCTAGCTGCAAGACTTTTAGAATCTTAAACCACTGACAATTCCTCAAATAATCCTTGCCACAAAAATAACAGAGTAAAATTAACAGATCAGTTGAGTGAAATTCCCCAAATCAGATTCTCATTTGATTGATACAATGATCTGTTTTCTTGGAACTTGCATTTGTAGCACAGGAATATTGCACAGACCCAAGATGGCCCTGCTTGCAGTCACAGTGGTCCATGGTGGTACTGTGTTGTACCACGGCAAGATGCCTTTTTTTCCCCAATAACTCACCCACAGCTCAAGTAATTAAGCAATAGTAGCTTTCTATTTGTAAATGCTCTTTATAATTGTGTTATGCATGACTTCTTCAAAATAAATTTTTGAATGTCCATAATTCCAGGTTGCTCAAATACCATCTCAGCAACAATACCCATAATATTATGATATTATTATGGGCCAAAACCGTACTCAGGCAAGTCAGTTCAGGGACACATGATGCTATTTTAGGTCATCTTGCGTGGAAAGTTGCTGATCACACTGAAGAAGTTGGGAGAAAACAAGAAACAGAGACCTCTAAGGTTACCACAGCTAATCAATGCAGAATAAAGAGAGACATCACAGCCCAGTCAGAGACACATATGCAATGGACAGACAGTGTACAGGACCACTAGATCCAACGGGAGTGCATAAAACCAACTAGCTGGTCTAGGTAGCACCAGAACCTTTCAGTGTGGAAGCCACCAGATCACTTAGAGCATGGTTATGTGTAAACCTGATCCAAGAAATTGTGTCGTCTGCCCATGTCACAGCAGAGAGGCAAAAGAAAGCACCACAGTCCAGAGACCAGAAACGGGCAGAAAGAAGCAGAGGATGTGCAAAACTTAGTCCCTACAAAAATACTGGTAGAACTTAAATTAGTATAGACTCATTTCCAGAGCAATGAATAGACCAGAGGGAACTCCAGACTCAGTAACAACTAGAGTTACAGAACTGCACCACAACATGCGGTGTAAATATACCCCTGCGCCACGCTCAAAGCAGATAATTAATCTTTAATCAGGTTCCATGTGCATGTTCAAAACACATGCAAATGTTACGTGCTCATCCATCTGTATCTAGGCACGTACTTTGCATGTGCAAAAGGAGACTTTATAAGTATGCTTTTTATTTTCTAAGAGCTGTACCACAGATTCCATAAAGCATTAATTTTATACAATCTCAAGGTCTTTGTGAAACAAGATAGTATTATGAAGAGCCATAAAGAGTATGAAAAGCCACTGGTAGAAAGAGATACGATTCGTATTTCTAGTAGCAGATCAGTGCAGTGGAATCTGGTTTTCATCTAAACTTGGTACCAAAGCTGCTGCAGCTGCTGATCACACATAGATAGTGCTATATTTCAGTATCCTTCCAAAAACCTCAGCATTTCAAAGGAAATTCTCTTCAGGAAAAAAAAAAAAAAAAAAAAAAGTCTTTTCTCTTCAGAAAAACAGCCCAACACCTTACACGTCACATACTGCAGCTTCTGCTGCTCCAACTGCAGCAAGGACAGCATCCGAACTACTGGATAACACAGTTCATACCTTGCTGGTTACTCTGCTCATGTCACCAAGCCCATTTTGGGTGAATCAAGATTTAGGATAAAGCAAAATTACCCAGTCATGTGGCTGGATTGGAGCCCAAACTGCTGGGTTAACCCAAGGGATGGTGGGGACATCAGCTATATTAGTAGCATCATTTCTGTCCTGACCCCAGGATGCCTGCTATCAGTCACCCCACTGAGACGTACAAAAGGCGGTTTCATTACAGGTGGCTAATCCCAAATGTGTTTTACACAAAGCTTATTTAGCTATTACTTCTCCAAAATGAACCTATAAGTACATTAAGCCACATGTGATATATACAGATTGTCTCCACTCATCTGTATTATTTCAGCCATTCTATGAAAATATTTTTAAAAAGAGGAAACAAATGTTAAAAATTAAATCCTACTTCTGGATTTTGGGAGCATTTCTTGTATAGCACTTAAAAGCAATACTGTGAAAAGTATTTAATTTCTATTTACACAACTTTTATATAAGTCTCTAAAGTTTTAGACATTTGTTTGCAAATTGAAGTGATTGTGAATTGGTCAGAAAAAAAATGTTATCCTGGGAGATGTAATGGCATATTGTTCCAAGCTCAACTGAAGAGGTGAAGGGTGTAACCACCAGGAGGAGCACCAGAACTGGGTGCCTCTTGGATTATACTTGGCCTGGCATCTTGATTTCAGTTGCAAAAGAATTTAAAAGTTGTGAGTGCATTTTTAAATGGACAGATATAAAACAGAACTAAGTGTGTTGTGTTCTGTTTTTTTGTTTTGTTTTATATACATACATATATATATAGTCTAGTATTTTCTCTGTCTCTTGGACATCTGTTTCTGCCTTAAAAAATAATACTTTGCAATTGTGACAGCTGGAAAGACTACTTCTAAACAAAAACTGACAAACCGCTATCTTTCTGAGTCTGCTGGCAGATCATGAGCACCTTTGCTGCCATTCATTGCTTTCCTCAAGCAGGAGGAGTTACCAGATCTCCCCCCATCACATCTGCAGAAGATACCCCAGGAGTAGCACAGCAGAAGATTAGAATCATGCCAGTCTCAATCTGAAAATTCTAATGTAGATCTAACATCCAACATACGTAAGAGTATGTTAAGACATCCTATTTGCTTTAGGAAAAAAAGGAAGTGGCTTTTCAGCTCATCCACAGTAATATTTTCAAGTCAAACAAGAAAACAAAGTATAGAAAGGGTTCAAAAAACTAAGAAAAAGCTGAGACCAGGATTAAATATTACACTGACCCTGAGAAATACTATTCCCAACCACTAGAACAAATCCTTCCAGATTTGCCACATAGGGTACACAGAATCGATGCTCCAGAGACCGTGCATCTCCCAACAGTTCTCCCTGGTGCTTGAATCAACTGCAAATGCTGCAGGAACAGCACACTAAAAAATCACTGCACTGACTTCAATACCTAAACAAGGCCGAGAAGCCCAGCTCTGAGAACCTTTGAACTAAATCATAGCAGTGAACTTCAGCCCACACCCAGCTGACATCTGAACCACTGAAAAACTAGTCCAATTACACCCCAGCTCAATGGCAAGACTAGGCAGCTGTAAGAACATATAAGCCTTTTGCTGTCACATCCAAACTATCTGAAGTTGAAGTCACCAGCCCTTAATTCAGAAGAAGGCAGGCAGTACTTCCAGCTTTCAGCAAGTCAAAGAGGCAACTAAAACTTCCACCTTAAAACTAAAAAAGTTTGGGCTTACCTGAGGGTCATCTTTGCTGAAGAGCACAAATTGCAAGGATGACACTATGTCACCTACAGGATTTCACAGGGTTTGATGCATCACTAGAAAAGTCTCAGTTCAAAATATGGATTAATGGGTATTATCAGTGGAACATGGCTATAGCACCAGCCTGCTCACATCTCAGACCCAAGCCCACCAGTCTGTAAGCTGCCTTTTCACTTAAGCTTAGGATGTAACAGGGTGATGTCAAGAGTTCATCCCTCTGCTGTTTACCAGTTAAATAAGGACTGCCTTTGATTTAAAATTATTTAGAGCTCTTGATTAGACTAAGCCAAGCTGATTAGAAACAGATTTTTTATAAGCAACATCATCCATTAATAAAGTGATTTAAAGAATACAATAAATGTGAGAAATCATCTGGGTTTGGCTATTAGGAGACAATCTGCCTGCAGCAACACTTGCAAGGTACTTTATTTCTCCTCCCTTAGAGCTGATGTAATCTTTCAAGAGCTGTAAGATTTCGAAAGCCACACAACACTGCAGTTGTTTTCCTATTAGCGTACCCCATGCAGAGAAAACTGGCAATTATCACCTTTGTGGAATGTGGTCTGCCTGTGTTACATTCGCTTTGACCTCCAGCGTGGGTCAGAAGATGTCACTTTCTGAAGAAGTCTGTAGCTATTGTGTCATCCAGATAGAAAATACTGCCCTGAGCCTTGCAGAAGGCCCAGGAGCCTTTTAAAACATCTGGTATAATGCACAGGAATTCCTGCATCCTCCCTCTTGCTGTGTTGCTCTACAGCTGGCTATGCAAAAGGTCTTGCAGAATGTTCCTACCTCAGACATTTTCCTAGCCCTGCCAGGAGTATCATAGTTGCATTCAGTTCTTTAGTAATCTCTTCAAACACACCAAAAATAAGGTACAAGTAGAGTTGCTGTAAAATTAGTCATCACTGGTTACAAGAAGGCTAATTCAGCTTTGCAGTGCCCAAATCCTGATCCTTAAAGACAAAATGCCTACAGACTTCAGAAGAAACCAGGATTCAGGCCTAAAAACCTGTAGAATGCACACCAAGTGAAATCCGAATACCCGTTTTTTCTTCACTCAGCATCACAAATTAAACCAGACCTAGCAATTTCTGGTCCAGCACTGGCAAACCTTTCTATTTGCACAAACAGACCTCCTTCACAGCACACTCATAATATCAGCCAAATAACTGCAGTGAAACCAACCACCGTGTTAAAGCCTGGAAATCCTAGGTTTGCTGGAGTGCAGAGAAGGCCACCATCTGCTAATCTTGATCTTCTCCTTCATCTGGGAAAAAAAAAAAAAAAAAGAAAAGAAAAAAAACACAACTCTGAAGCTTTGTGGCTGCACTGGAAGCACCTCCATTGGGTTGATTAACTTGATGATATTTATGTCATCAGTGGCTTATCTGCAATTCAATCAAAAAGCAATCAAGGTCTGTTTATTAGCATATTTTCAAATGACATTTAGAGCATAGGTTGGGCACTTATTGAATAAACCTAATAAATAAGATTACAAGAATTAAATCACTGCTTGTTGAAAACAACATTTTCTGTGGCAAGGAGTGATTTACAATCATTACTGAATTGAAAAGGAGTGAAAAGATGAAAGAAAAACATCAGCAAAAAATGGGCAGAGAAAGTCATTTATTTTTATTTTCTAAAGAGGATTTGCTCAGCAAAAAAATTCATACAGGATCCCAGAATGGCATTATTTCTCATTGCAAATCTGTATCACAGGACTAGTCTCCTCAGCCCCCAAAACAGGTTCTAATATTTTTCTTGCTTAGATTGTAACTTGACCTGCACCTTCAATTCATGTTTTGTTCATGTATACCTTTAATGCTGAATGACTTTACTTGTCTTCATCACCTCAGCAAGTCAGAAGGGAAACATTTTTAAAAGCTGTGGCATTACTCAAGCTGTGAGGTGGGCGACTCAAGAGGAGCAACATCTTAAAACATTCTGCACAGGGGCAAGCAAAAAGTCAATAAGGAAATACCATAGTTAGGCTCTTTTTAACTTGCTGAAAGTGTGAGACAGCAGTTCATTTCCTGATCACTCATGTGGAAATGGTAAAAAATAATTAAGAGCAATGAATAATTACCAAATCAAAGCAAATATTAAATAAGCAAACTTGCTTTCTATTGTCAAGTTGAGGGTGGAAATAAGCAATAACAATCAAAGGTTTATCCTTTAAACCAATTTTAAAAGGTACATTGAAAAAAAAAGATTCAGTTTATGTCTACATCACGTTAGAACATCAGCAATGAGAATTATGGGAGCTACAGGAGCCATGTGGTCAAGACTGGAACAAAACACAAGGAATTGTTTAAATTAAAAATAAATATTATACCAAAAAAAAAGAATAAGTGTAAATGGGAAAAGCAAATTCTCCCTTTTGCTTGTATCCTACCCCAGTTACATTTCACTGCTGCTTCTGAGCTGACCTTTTGCGATGACAATAATTGGATGTGCAGTCCTGACTGGCCTGTGAAAGTTTTTGCTCTATTTCCTGTCCTTCACTTAGAGCTTGATTGGTTTTACGTCTATCCACAGGGTTCTTCAAGCTGCATATGAGGGAAAATGCATTGCCCCCTCTTTGGAAACAAGGTGTGCAGTCCCTCTGGGAAGAGGGACCTATGCTGCTCATGGGAAGTGGTTTGCCATAACAACAAGGAAGAAGATTGCTGGAATAAGTGAAACAAGCAGGAAGAGCAATGGATAGATTCAGAAAACTGTCAAATGCACCCTTCCTTCTCCACCTGACCACTTTAGTTCTTCTCTATTATATATTTTCATATCTGCCTTACGGCATTGGTATTTATCAGCCCCTTAGCTTCCAGTTGAGCCGCACTCATCTCTGTCCAAAAGATGAGCAATTCCACCCTGTCAAGGGCTTGCACGCACTTTTAATTCCAAACAGCATCTGTTGCATTACCACTTCTCAACACAATGCCTTTAGTAAATGTTTACTGAATTCCACCCCTTTCTTTAACTGATAATGTTATGCTTATCGCTAAGATGCAAAAATCAATGCAGTTCTTGATTTTTAAAGAAAACTGCCTCATGTTTGCAATTCCTGTGTACAGAGCACAGATCTTTTGAAACAATGCATGAAGGACTCATATAGTAGCTCAGTGTCAGATAGGGATGACTGTAGTGGTTCCTGCAAGCAAGTCCTGTGAGTAAAAGACAAAGCTAGACTAATCATGATGGAATCTCTTTTCCCAGATTTGCAGAGTACTTTTGTTAGGGAAATTCATAAGAAGCATGACATATCAGACTATATTCAGCCCTATTTTAAGTTCATTGAATTTAATCATGGATAAGTGTAGCCAATTATATGTTAAATTCTCAGAATGTAATTTGAAAATAGAAATCACAGGATTAAAATTTCAGAGAGTTTAGATGAGGCAGAGTAGGGCAACGGTGTGTGCATGGGGGGAGTCACCATGCAAAGGAAAGCTCATTGCAATTGTTTCCAGGTATTGTAAGCTTCCTGCAACTGCTGTTCAAGAAGTCAGCCATGTGGTTGTCTTTATACTGATCCAAAACAGTTATTTGCTCATCCATTTGTTAACACTGGTTAACTCAAGACAAAGATTCTGGAACACCTGGGCACTGCAGTGTTGAGACAACAGTGGAAGTTGAAACAACAGCTTCAGGGGCAATAAGCCCCTGAAAAAAAAAAAAAAAAAAAAGGCAACAACAACAGAAGTAGAGCTACCAGGGTGGCCAGGAGGGTAAGGCAATGAGAAGAAACACACAGACAACTTGCAATTTGCAAAACATGCCAACTCCTCCCAGTAATCCCATTTCCTCCCATTGTTTAGAAGAACTTCTATCAAGAGGACAAGATCTGAAAGGAAAAGAGCAGCACGACCATCCTCTGCTGTATGGGTAAGGGGTTTGTTTGTGAGGAGTGCTGCCTTGTGAAACTGGGGGAGACAAAAAAGATTCTAAGATTTGCAAGTACACATGGGCTAGAAATTAAGGCACTGCAGCTGCACTCTGATTCAGCACAACCATCGCAGTCGGTTTCCAGTTCCAAAGTGCTCATAAAATCCCATTGCTATGACCATCCCAACTTCATTAATACCCTAAGCAAAAGCTCCTCAACACGAGTCTTGTACAGACCTGCAATACCTTAACTGATTAATAGATCTCTCAATGATGTATAAAGTAGGTATTTTTTCACTACATACTTTCAACAGAAGTGTTACTTAACTTTAATTACATGAACAGTAAAGAACTATCACTCAAAAATTAACAATAACAAGGCCCAGCATCTTTTTCCTATGAAAAGGCTTTGAACCAATGACTACATAGGTCACACAATACCCTTAGGGTATGTTGAACAACGGTCAGTCGCCCACAACATCCAGCTCTCTTAGATAAGATACATCTAGGGATGGAATTCATCACAGTGAAGGTTTTCCTACACCAAAACCAAGTCTTGCCCCTTCTCTGAAACCACCAGTCAATGCTCTGCAGATGCAGCAGTTCTAGCACTGAGAAGGAATTAGGAACAATACAATCATGGAGTCATTTGGGTTGGAAAAAACCTTTGAGATCATCAAGTCCAATCATAAAGTCCTGGTTGCCACCAGGTTGCATGAGTGGCAAAGATGCAGGCAGCTCCCTGGGCTGCATTAGCCCACCTTGCTGTTTTGACATCCTTCCCCTCTGGCTCAGCATTGGTGAGGACAGATCTAGAGTGATGAGTCTTGTTCCAGACTCCCCAGAAGATGCCTAAGAGATTGAAGCATCTGATATATGAGAGACAGAGTTGGAGTTGTTCAGCCTGGAGAAGAGAAGGCTCAAGAGGCATTCCATCCATGTGTATAAACAGAAAGAGGGAACAAACAGAACAGAGACAGACTCTTTCCAGTGGTGTGTAGTAAAAGGAAAAGAGACAATGGACACAAACTGAAATACAGGAAATACCATTTAAACAAACTATATCACCTTGGACTATATCTCACCTCCAGAAGTCCCTTCAAATATCAAATATTCTGCAAGTTTGGTATGCTACTCGAATACAGTTTCAGTTGCAAGAGTGAAAGAAGCCCCCAGTCTCAAGCTTAGCTATAAGGAAGGATGCAATTCATCAGACATCACTTTATTTAGAATATTTTGGGGAGTGATAACATGCATTTTACTGAATGCTTGGGAATTTTTCTGGATTAGCAACAAAAGCTGTCCTTCCAAGTACAGGATTAGAAAACCAGACATTAACCCAAATACTTCCTACTGGAAAACTTATTACTAGTGTGCCCTGCGCAAATGAAATTGTGGAAACAAATTCTTCTAAACTCTGTGATGAAACTTTCCAATTCTAGATTTGCATCCACTTTATGGAGCTTGAATATTCTGAATGTTCATCATTCAACTAAATCCACACCAGAAGTCACCAGCGATAATGAGGAAAACGAGATTCTCATCTTGAAGATGAAGCTCTTCTCATACCTACTTCTATTTCAAAAATGCTGACGGTCTGCTCTTTAAAATTATACAGAAGATGTTACTAATCCAAAGTCTGGATTCACCTTTTTTCACAGAAGACCATGGGCACTTCTTGTTAAGGCAGTGACTGGAAAACATTCCTCTTTACATAAAAAAAAAAATAAACCACGTATTTCAAATACAAAAATGCTATGAATAAAGTAACAGCTGTACTGCAGAGAGATGACTAAGAAAAATGAGTCAGATTGGTTACTTGAATTCAGCCAGATTAGAGGATCTCTCAATAAGTTGAAATCAATGTTTACTTTCTTTTTTCTTTCTGCCTTCTCTTGCTTTGAGGAATAGAGACTTTTCATTCATATCATCAGGGTGGCACAAAGGGCCAGAATAAAGAACTATACAGGAAATAATATAGTAATATTATTACTATAGATTATGTCACAACATACAGAAATTTATATCTAGGTAGTGAATAAGGAGTATCAGCAACAGCTCATGTCTCACCTCAGTGTATTCTAATAATACTTGTATAATTTTAAGCACATTGAAGAACAATTATTACAAAGAAAACTAAGACTGTACAGAAATATGTATATGGATAATTTTATTTTAGAAGATTTAAAAGATCCTTTTAACAAGTAAACCAGATTTTTAAAAATATACCCATTTTCAGCTGGTTCCACAGAGTTCCATAGCTTCTCCCAGTATATGGCAGCTATAGACCCAACCCAGGTTCCCATTAAATTACTGCATGAGTTCTATTCTTTTGTTAAAGTTAGGTGCAAGTGTATGCTTAAATAAGCAGTAGATCTATAGGAAACAGGAAAAGAAATATTTCAGTATACTGAAAGCAAGCAATGGTCAATGTTTTAATGAATCAATTATATTTCAAAATGGACTTCTGTTTTGTTTTACATTTCCTTCCCTTGTAAACGGCATGCCAACTTCAATATTTCATTCAATAAATGACTATTAAGTGAGTGCAAAGTTACAAGCATTTTGGTCTCTATGACAGGCCATACATAATCACCATAGAAATATATAATTACACCTGTCAACCTCATCTCATGCAATTGATTCAATAACTAACAATGTCAGAAGCAGGCTAAGCTTAGAGGTTTCACTGTGTGAAAATACTCATACATGGCTAAACATCTTGGTATTTTAATTGCCTGTCATACTGCCAAGGTTCTTATATTGTACCTATCTCCACAGCAACAGGCTGGAATGAGTAAAGCACATTTAATAACTGGAAGAAAAAAAAAAGTAAATTTATAAGCTTGCAGTTATTCTAAGGTTCTTACAGACACTGCAGAGTATTGTGAAGACAGCTGGAGATGTAGTTGTATTTGAGAAGACTATTTTTTCTTCTCTACGTGGATTGTGCATATGTGCTTACCATGAAAAAACTACTAGTATAAAGTTTTTTTCTAATTACAGCTACTAGAGAGTTCAGTTCATGCCTGGAAGCGTACACATGTCCAGCTTGACAGGAAGTTTAATCTCAACACACCAGGAATAGTTGAGTAAAATCAGCTTCTTAAAGGCTCCTGAGGGCTTAATCATGACATGTTTGTTAATAATAATTATCAATATGATTCAATCTAATATTCTAAATTACTTGCAAGCTATGCTGCACTGAAAGGCTCTAATGTGCCCAAACGCTAACCCCACAGAACTCAATGGCCAGGCTCCAAATGCCCTTAGAAGCAGTAGGATTTACATCTACCACGCAATCGGTACTAATTGCACATGAAGACAACAAGAGCAAAGTCTTTGTGGCCTGAACTTTAACAGTGGCAGAATAATAGCAAAATGACTAGGACACAGAGAGGAACTAAGCAGAGATCCATGAGGAGATTAAAGACCTACAGACACTGGGAGCTGATGGGAAAGAGAACCAGCTCTTCTCCAGGAAACAGAAAGGAGCTAACACAGTATCTGGCTGGTAAAAATCTAATGTGGAATATGAGGAAATAAGCAGGTGGAAGCTCCACATGTGTTAACAATAGATGGTTCTAGATGCTTTACACAATTTAGGAGTTTAAAGCTAACATTGCAAAGCAAATTCTCTTCACTTTTTCCCTAATATTGAGATGGCTGTATGAAATTTCTATGTGAAAAGTTAAAATTGCTTTCAAAGAATTTATAAGTCCAAATCCTAAAGAACAAAGGTAAAGAGCATCACTGACGAAATCCTTCTAGTCCCTTGCACAGTAACAGAGCATGTGAGGGTGAGAATACACAGATGTTTAGTTGAAATAAAGTAATGTACCTCTATCACCTTACTTCCTCTGCAGGTCTGTCTGGCTGTACTCTTTCTCTTTGATGACTGTTCTCTAGGCTTCTTCGCTCCTCCTCTGTGTTTTGACTGAGTTTGGCAATATTTCTTAGATTCATTGAATATCAACACGAACTAAAATCTTTAGAAATAGGAGAAAAGGGGCAATTCCAAAGTAATCCAAAAAAAAAAAAAAGCTTTGACAATTTTCACCTACAAACAAAGGCTGCGAAATATTTTGCAGTCAAATGCTTGAGATGAGCCTGCCATTGCAGAAAGATGAGTCAGTGCGCATCCATGTTTGTTGCTGCATGGTTAGATATTGAACAAACATAGAAAGGGGATGGAGGGCAGGTTTTCAAGCCTATGAATACAAAACAGGAAAGTAGGAAAACAAAACAAAACTAAAACAAAACAAACAAAACAGACTTTACCTTCTTGCTTTAATTTACTATAAATAAAATACGACAGAACCTAGGAAACAACTAAGTGAGAGTTGCAGACACCATCTTTATGAGGGTGTTATTATCATTAACCTTGTGGAACTTATCTCTGAAGACAGGATCTTACAGAATAAAAGATATATAGATGTAAAGCCCAGAAGAGCCTCTCATTTCCCAGCTTATGTCTGGAAAGCAGAAACAAACGGTAGTGCCATACAAACAAGCTTTCACATTGAAAACTGGAGCAACAGATAACTTACTTATAGCAACATTCAATGGCCAGATTGAAGGAGGATTTCTCACATGAATCTTAAAGATCTGAAGCATCACATCTAAACAAGTCTGTACGAGGTCTGCCATGAGCACAGTATGGCCCATAAGTGCTCTCTAACCTCAATTGCTCTGTCCCAAATAGAGGCAAACAGATCAGCTGGGAGCAGGTAAAAAAAATAACAGGATGCACAGGAGGTGTATGGGATCCAGAGCATGCCACGACAGATGTCTCTATGCACCAGAAGTTCACCTGTCCAGGCCCTTATCCAGCTGAATCCTACCCTAGACTGAGCAAAGGACCATGTGCTGAGAGCCAAGCCAAGGCACTGCCACTACCCAGTCTGCTGAGAGATGACAAGATCATTGTATCCTGCTTCCCAACTCAGCTGAGTACTTCCCTATACGCAGGGGGGATTTCCCACTGAAATAGCCGTGTCCAACCTACTTCCACTGTCTTTGTTGGAAATATCAGGTTAATTTAAAAAAAAAAAAAAGTCATGTCTGTGTGTACATAACAATCTGGAGACCCAGATTTTCAGCTAGTATAAATCTGCACGACCCTTTTAATTAAAAAACACTATGCTGATATCCACTGCTGTGGAGTAAGCCTATAAACAAGCATACAACCCAGACATAGGTACACATTTGCCTCCCTGATTTTCAGGGCAGGTACAGTTGCTGTCACACACTGCCACACATTCTTGGAGCTGGCTCCAGAACATCAATCTAGCATGCTTTCAAAGCCTGCCCTTGAAGAGCTCAGCTGGCCAGAAGACTTCCTAAAGGATATACTTTCTATATCCTTTCAAAGCAGAGCATCCAGAATAAGTCTCAGCTCAAAGAAACTTACAGGGTCTTTATATTCATTGTAGTACTAAATAAACAGGAAGTATATCCCAGCTTTAAGAGTGGTTCATAATACAAAAAATCCCCAAAATTATACTCAAAAAGCCTTCCATCCACATACAGTTACTGTCTTCTCTACCCATTCATCCTGAGAAAACCCCAAAGCAGGGACACGTCATCAAACCTTTATAATATTTCATATCGACATTTTCAGGCAAAGGTCTGAAAATTCGTAAGAACTGCATTTTCTATAAACTTAGTTTATTTTTATTCTTGTTAATTAGGCTCATTTTTTCCTTGAAGCCAAAATAAAAGATATTGTTCTTTTATAAACTATGAAAATGTCAAACTACTAAAGTTCAAAATAGTGATTATTAGAATCTCTTTCAAGTGAAACGTTTTTCCAATGATAATTATACAATTTAAACACTGTTCACAGAGCAATTGAAGCTCCTAAGTGAATAGCTGAATGAAGCAAAACCCAGAGCTGCCCCCTAAATAGAAAGCACTGCCGAAGAGCATGCAGGACTAGAGCAGGAGTTCAGGATATGGTACTGCTTGCCACATCCCCAGCAGAATAAGTCAGAATGGCTGTCTGACTGCCAGGAGTACAAAGCCAGGTTACACCAGCTAAGGATCAGCCCCAATATCTGCAGCTGAATTTTCAAACCACAGACAAAGCTAATTCTACTCCCATTAAAGTCAATAAAAGCCTCACATTGATTACAGTAGCAGTTGGATCAGGGCCATACTGATGTTTACTAGAAGCCAGATACTAGGTCTGATTACTTTTATACTGTTACACATCAGATTCTTATTCACTCCATTATTTACGGGCTTGCAAACAAGCAAGAAATTCTGATCACACAGTCATACATACCGCCATTTGCATCCTTGATTGGCATGATGAGAGCTGCAGAGAAAGGTTTGAATATGTATTACATGGAGCGGTAGTGCACAAAACCTGCAGGATGCAGTGAGGCAATCAGGCAGCATAAAGAAATTGAAATGGAATTCCTTGGAGAAAGGGATCATTAAGTGCTTAACAAGCATCACTCCGTTATATCTGTTTTAGTGATGTTCGCATAATTTTAATTGTTACCATCCAATCTGTTGTGATAGCTTTAGAGTTATCAAGATGCTAAATATTTTATGGTGACATTTGAACAATCAGAAAGATTAGCTACAAAGCCCTCTACCCGGTAGCCCAATGACTGTGAATAGACAAAAAGAGGGATCTATTTTCTGTGTGGAACAAAGACAAGACAGAAAGATCAACACAATTAAATATTAAACAGAAGTAATTACATAGGCAGCTAACTAATAACTCAAACACCCTGTATTTTATTATGCATTTCCAACCAGCCGATTAAATTATACAATATTCTGAATGTTCCTGTCATATTCTGCTCCACAACATGCTTCTTACCATAACTTTTATCAAGTCAAGAGAAGTAAAGTATGCAGGATAGGAGATCCGAATGTAATGACAAAAAGTGTAGTTGTTCCTATCAAAAAATCTCAAAGTCCTATATGATGTTACCAGGTAGGCAGGTGCAAATCCAGTCTCATATAAGGAGTTGACTTAAGATATAACATGCTTGGCAATTTTGGGCCTCAGTGTCACACCTACTGATTAGAACATGGACGCACATTTTTGAAGGAATAGTATGCACAGTTCCAACCTGCATGCAGGCATTTTTCAGACCTAAGGTTCAAGAAATCTGTGAATGCTAGGCACTAAATATCACTGAGGATCTGAGCTACAGTGACTTAAATGGGCTCATTTGCTTGCTTCAAAATTACACACCTGCTAGAAATGTTTGCTTGAATCAGAGCCATAAAGGTTATTTGCAAGTGATCCATAATTAAATGCAAACTAGTGCTCCCAGAAGAACAGTAGCAAGTAATAATAACAAAGCTAAATATTATCCAGAACATCAGAGGCAAAGACATAATTGTTGCCATATAAAATATGGCAGCACTAGGGTTTAATATGCTTGTAAGAAAAGCTTGCAAAAGCTTTGGTAACATAGGCCTAGGACTTCCAACTGGACAAGTAAAGATCCAGGCTGACATCTGACATGTTTTCAGCTTCTTTGGGAAAACTCAGAACCTTGCAGCATATAGTGCCCTTCAATCAAATGATGCTACTATCTGACAATTTTGATCTTAGTAGCTCAATTCTCTGTCTGATGATAATATTAATGGTTTTTAGTTATTCAACTCAGGCTCATGAATGTGTTTTCAAAAGAATATATCACAGAAAAAATGGTATTCTTTACCTGGGAGACGGAACAAGCTTCAGGTGTTTGGATTAAACTGACTACTTAGGACATCACAAGGCTCAGGCAGGCAGAGCCCTGCTAACTCAGGGTCACATCAAGGTACCAGAGGATCTGAGTATGTCACACTCATCAAGGTCAGGCACTGGCCTTCATAGTCAGTGTCAACTAAAAACCATTAGATTTTTCTGCATGAGCTTTCAAGGGCAGTGGCTATATGCAGCTGAAGAGGACACACTGAGTTTGGTCATTTCGCAGCAACTTCACTTCTGATACTGGAAGCTCAGAAGCTAACAACTCAGCACTCATCAGGGGAGAGATTTTCCAACTGATGCACGGTGTTTTCAGTGCATGTTTCCTGCCAACTTGAAAACAGGAATCACAAAGGTCCTGTTAAGTACGAACAAGACAAGGGCAAAGGTTCAGGGATAGCTGCTGGTCCACACGTCCCCCATGATTCTTAAAGGGAAATCTCTTCTGCTACAACTACTGTCCTACCTTCAGATGGAGTCCCCAGAACATCATCAAGGTACTCTACTGTGGTAACAGACCTTGCTCCATGCACTGTTACTACCCCTCTTTACTGGTGTTGGGGCCTCTGACAAAAGAGGCTATCTAATGCTGTAGAGGCTGTTGCTAAGATTTTTTTTTCCAAACTCAAGCAGTGATGTTTCTTTCTTTTATAGTCAAAGGTCAAAGTTCTGATTCCTGCTGCCAAAGGGAGCAGGGCAGTATGCTGAGTTGGTTCATGGTAAGTTCATCTGTGAGGTAATGCTATTTTCCAACTCACTGTGGATATAATTCAGGAAATTTATGGGAAGAGCACTCAGTTAATTTTAAAGTCATTTAGACTGGGCACTGGACCAATCCCAAACCATCAATCGGTGCCTGACTTGCAGGGCTGGTGGCAGGAGTGGCTGCTAGCCACTTCCTCTGGTATGAAAACAATGGCTACAAGTTTCCCTCCTGAATACGTGCTAAACACTTCTGAATAATTTGATTCAAAAAGGCATCAAAGTATCAGCAAGCAAAGCTTTAGAATAAACGAACAATATTTTAAAAATTAGACTGAGTGTACAAGAGAACTCCACACTGACCACCAAAGGGGAAAATGGAGTAGTAATTGGGCATCTTCCTTGATTCATCTGCAACAGTTCTGTGTTATGCCCCTAGCAATGAGCTAGAAGAACCAGTAGCCCTTATACCACGTGGCACTTCCTCCAACACTTCTGTGCATGTTTGATAAAAAGGAGAAAAACCTTCCAAAGGCAGAAACAAAATAATCTAACCCCTCACCTGAGGTTCCACCAAAGACAAAAGTGTTGGGAGCCTAGACATATAAAGGAAAGCCCCGACTTTCTGACAGAAGGGGTGTTTGTGCTTAGCTCCTGCAAATCCCTGTCCCAATGAGCCTACAGATAGACAGCGCAGCCCATGAAGAAAAGAAATGTGGGGGCAGGAGGGGAGGGAATAACACTAGCATCATCTCAGTGACTCTCACAGCAAGCTCTGATTGCACTGAAGACTCACGTGGCATCTGCCTGACCTTTGTCCTGACACATCCTTGGAGATGGAAGGAGAACCACAAGCCATGCAGAAGACCATAGTGCCACTCCAAAAAAGGGGCACAATATTTGCAGTCTGCATGAACAGCAATGACTCAGGACCCAAAACTGTTTCCCCAATGTTTGGGCAATTTAGAAGCTCTTTCTTGAATTACATTTCTTATAACAATTTTGCAACTACTCCAAATGACAAACACTTCAGTCAAGTCTCAAGAGTGCCATTCAAAAAATGAAACCTCTTTAATCTTTTCAATAGGAAAATCAACTTAACTGGATAACTACTCTTTATCATTTGAGCTCAAACTGGTAAATACTTGTCCCATAAGAAAATTTCTGAACAAAGATAGTAGCTAGAAAGAATTAAACAAAGATTTTTGATGTTAAAAGTCTGCAACATTTAAAAGATTAAATAAGAATTTGATATATTATTTTCATCTAAAGAAAAACAGCATTGTCCCTATTAGACATTTCAATTTACTTAAAATAATTGTGCCTCAGTAGCTTACAAAGGGGTGATTGCATACAATGTGACTATTGTATTACTTATTACCCTTGACATCACTTCAGTAAGGGTCACTCTAGTTAAATATTTCATTTGTTATAATGTCCATCTTCATCAAGCTATTGTTGAAGCAATCTGAAAATCTTAAAACATTTGTTTCTTTGTCTTGCGAGAAGACGGCCCTGTTCATTTGTTCCCTTTAATACCTAGCAAATAGCTGTAGCAATTCGCAAACCTTTAAAAGGTCACGTAAGAGAAATTCAAAGTAATTCATTGAAAACATCCTTTTCTCACTGTTTTAGTCCTTTTCCCTGTTAAACACTAAGTCCAGTCTTTGCCAGAGATGCACAGATGCTTTAACATTGTACTTATAAATATTTTGTTGAATGAACAAGGATGCTTGACATTTAAATGCATCTTATAATTTCATTTATAAAGCAATTCTCTAATATCAAAGCATTTCTCCATAGTTGCATGTGAAAAAAAATTACCGCATTCTTATATTTCTCGATATATGTCTCACACTTCACAGATGCAGCATGATTGTCTTAAATTCTTAATGAACCAAATTCTGTCTGTTGAATCATAACTACCAGTGTAATGCCATTGAAAAGCACACTGACAGCCTGAGACTGGACTGAGGCTCTCTCTAAACCAACATTTGCTAAGCGTAGTCAAAAGATACCTTCTCTTCATTCTGTTTGATCTGCATTTCTACTTAGAGAAGAGGGGTGGGGGGAAGCCCAAAAGGCAGTTTCCTTTGCAGTGGTTTCCCACCCATACCTGTGTTGAAGGTGAGCAGAGCAAATGTGTTTCCAGCTCAAGAGCATGCCTTCTTAGCAAAAAAGCAAGAAGTCCAAAGCCATACAGCAGCCTGCCACCCAGTTGTGACCAAGGGCTTCTGTCTGCATCAGGATGATTCCTACAATTGAATTCAACCCTACTGCCTTTTCTGTAAAACTAGGAGAATTCTGTCAATATTTTGAAACTTCAGGATAAAAAGAATAATTAAGAATACACTGCATTAATATTTATTAGTTGCTATTATTAATAGCAGTATGTACCTTCATATGGTAAATATTACTTCCTGCTTCTCACATCAGCATGAAATGAGCCACAGCATGGAAATGTCATTGTGCAGATCTCAGCACAAGCAGGCTGACCTCAGTTCTCAAGAATTAATGCACAGCTTTAAAGCAAGTCAGACCTGAAGCATATATTACTTTATGGGTTTCTCTGTAAAATAACCTATCCCTCTTTGAGGCATGGTTTAAAGACAGAGCCCACAGGACATAAATCACAGCTGCTAAAAATACAAACCCGCTTTAGGACATTATTCCTTAATGACAGCAGAAATCTTCACAGGAAAAGACACCTGCCCCAGTGACATAGAATAATCACCTTCTCAAAAGCACGTGTTGGATGCCTGCTGGAGTTAGCAAGTTCAGAGTGCCAAATTTTCCTTTGGAAGAGAAGACAAGTTACAAAATGCAAACCAAAAATCTGTATTTCCTCTCAAGAAATATAACTACTTTTCAAAATGGTGAAGTATGTTATAAAAAAAAAAAAAAAGTGTAATAGTGCACTAAAGTTTCACATACAGCTCCTGAAAAGCACCTCCTCTTCTTGCATCCCAATTATCAATGCAATCAAACCAGTACTATTAGAATCAGCCGCCTAACAACCACCCCTCACTCACCTGTTGTACCTCCCTAAGTCATTTGTAAGAGATGGATTCAGAACATTAATTGTAAGAGGTCTTTCTCCAAGTTTCTTTTAGTGATACACCAGCTTAATAGTTTATTGCAGCATTGATACTGCAATGATTTTGATCTAACCCTGATTTTTGTTTATTTTCTAACAAAACAACAGTCCCATGTTATGTAGACCACTTTCTTTGGTCAACAAGATTTCTCAATTGCCATGGGAAATTTTAAAATGTTAATACACAGTTTCATCCCAGATTTTAACAAAATGTCTGACTTATATCCTATTTAGAAGAAGAGAATTTTATCTGGCTTCATTCTTTTGATGACCTTAAAACACATTTCTTCAAAGTGTTCCTTTCCTCATCTTTACATGTTCTACTGAACATCCAAATAATTTTAGAATATAATCCATGCACATCCACAGGAGAGACATACAGCAGACAGAGCAGTCTGAAAAGATCCCCCACAGATTTTGTCCAATCAATACTATCTTACCAAAAAGTTATTTCACCACAAAATGCCTGACTTTTTTTTTTTTATATATAATGCCAGAATCAATAAAAGCGTAGTGTTATCAGCCATTACTGTAAGAATCAGACCATATGCAATACAAACCAGCTGGTGCCAAATCTGCTTTCTCCTCTCCTCCCAACTCCAACTTGGGATACACAGGGCTCAGATCTGTCGAGGCTACAACATATATTCACCTTCAAGCCACAGCTTTTCAGGCTCACTAACCCTCTAGCAAAAAGCTGCCATTGAAGCTTCCTAAATACCTGAGCAAAATGCATTTTGAGCTCAATGCAGAGGCTTCTTCTCGATCTAAATGCAGCCTGTTAACTACTGGCTTTGTCTTCATCCTCTCCTAAAACAAGTACTCAGTGTGCCACTCAGCTGGTGGGTACCACCAGAACTCCACTACCTTCACAGGAACACAAAGGACTTCTGGGGATTTGGTCCATGATGCAGGGTACTGCCGGTTCAGAGTGAAACATCCTCCCAGGCTCTAGCAGTACTTCATGCCTATGTACCAAAGCTGATTTGTTTACATTTATTTCATCACTTTGAAGATTTCCCTCCCCCATCTCCCTTTATTGGGATTACCTTAAATTGCAACATAACGACCCAATTCAGTAAGAAAAAAACATCTGCATCATCCAGGAAAAAAAAATCTCGGTTTGATATGAAGCCAGTTTAAACACAAGTAAGGCTGGTCCACTGCAGAAGCTCATAATAAGTAAAGCCTAACAACTCTGATGATAAAAGGTATAAAGTTGAAAGGGAAGCTATTTGTAATACCTACCTTGGACCATGAAATGACATTCTTTTCCCTACCAATTTTCCCATCCATTTGGCAAATGCTGTCCTTGCTGCATTATCGTGTATTCATAGGCAGAGTAAAATTGTTTTTGTCATATGTTCAGATGGTTTTGACCGGTGTTTTTTTACTTCTGCATTTTTGCAATTAAAATGCATATATCAAAAGTTCTTGCCACACAACATGCATCAGAGATAAAAAAGTTAGCCCTCAACCACTGCATAAGGCAAACAAAAAATAAAAGAATGTTATGTTTCTATTTCACAGCTGGAAATGAAAAAGATATTGAGAAAACTTGGGAAAACATAAATAAAGATAAGAACAGTCATCCAAAATCTCAGGCTCATTGGAAATACCCTGAAGACATTATTAAAATATTCTGGATAATAGGCAACCATCAGGTTTTACCCAAGAGTAGCACTAATCCTGGCACATCGCTTGCCTTCAGCTATCTCGGAGGACATTCCTCTGGTGCACAGAGCCAGTACGTACAGAAAACATCCTTTGGAAATGCTAGCCAGGTCCCAGAAGCAGTCAAATTATCTTGTCAGCAGGGCTTCCCCACTTGGGTGTAATACCACACTAACAAAGCACTCATGCTCCAGAATCCCACTCTTGTCTGATTGCCGTCATTTCAGAAATCTCTGCAATATGCTCCTGGAAGGGGTTAGACATAAAGCAAATGGAACCAAGCCTTGGATGGGGAATTGGCCCAGAAAGCAGTCTTGCTAGACGTTGTACAATCCTGAACCAGATGCTTCTCAAAAACGTTATCCTACTGGCACAATCCACCTGATTTCCATTTCTCATTTAGGATCCCACGCTTCTTGCATAGCCTATGGAATAAGGCAGATGCCTTTCTGATTTGTCAGGGACTTTATTTGCCTTGTGGAAGCTTCCCTGCCGACTGCTGAATACTCATAGGTATTCAAAAGTAGACCTTGTCCCCATTTATACTGACTAAGGAGGGAACAAATGCCTCATATGAGAGAGAATTTCTTTTGTATGAGTTCCTTTCCTGTGAACATCCCAGTTAAACCAGCCCTGTTTTCCTTCGGACTAGGTGATAAAGACAATTGAAGCTTTCAACCTAACCTTGATGTCACTCTCTCAAAATGGGTAATATCAAAGCTGGCCACAAATTATCTCCCAGCATTACTTTTGCAGCCTTTCCAAGTAAATCTTAATCTTCCCCTCCTCCTAATAAAGATCTCACCAATGTTTTTAGCAACTTCTCTCTGTGACAAAGCCTCTTGCATTTTTGTTTCACATGTCCTGAGGAAAGAGCCCTCTAATATTCACATTCCCAGAAGACTTGCTGTGCTGTATTTATTTACTCACTGTATTTTGAATGCACAAGGAGGAAACAAAAAGGAGAGGGAAAGAATGGGAGGTGGCTGTGGGAACAAGTGAACCTGCTACATCTAGGAACAGAGAGTAAGTGTACTAGAGACTAGGAAAGCCCTTGGGCTGGCTCTCTCCTTAGATATACACATTCAACAATGGCTGAAATCCGTGGGCACAAAAAAATCATCAGAAATTCAGAAGTCAGCATTCTCCTGCACTTTTATACCTTGTTATTATTAGACTAGATGGGCTCTCTCCAAGGAGCAGGCTCCAAACTCATATTGCAGTTAAAGAAAAAAGCCCACTGATTGCAGCCGTCCAGCCCTGCACCTGACAGTAACAAAAACACAAATCACAAAAGTGCACGAGCACCCCACACAGGCTAAGGGCTGAAGGCAGCCTGCCTGATCTTTCTACAACAGTTCCTTTACAGTAACAATATAAAACATGACAACATCCTTATTCAGAATTACAGTGCCCAGTATCTGTACCACAGATAACAGAGCACAGATAGTAGCACGTCTGATATATCCTTAGCCATTCACTGAAACAGATACAGCATTTTATAGCACTTAAGACTGACCCTTGAGACATGACTGCCATTCTAAAGCCCAAAGCTTCAGCTGAAGTTCACATCATTCCCTGAGAGCTGTACGTGGTCTGTGGCAGAAGTAGCAATGAGCAGTGTTTTTAGCCATTCCCTGCTCCCACGCTCTCTCCTCAAATTAAAAGGATGTGCCAAACATGGAACACAAACAAATTCCCCGTGTTCAGTGGCACACACCACATTTCTGCCCATTATTAGATGTGACAAACACGAGAGGGGGCAGAGCAAAGGGCAGGCCACTTAGCAATCTTGTCATACAAAACTTCTCAAACATGCTCACTGCAGTGTGGGATTACTCAAGGCTTCCCATGCAGTGGGTCAGGAACACCAGACGTGCAGCAAAATGGCTTCCTGGGGAACCAAGACGGGGAAAGAGGAAAATCCAGCCCCCTGCACATCCTTACACACACCCACCATCAACATCCATTTCAGGAGTGGTTTACCAGTTCAGTCTTCTTATATTAAAACCATGCAACCGGGGAAGATTTTGTCAGGTGCGGCAAGAGATCAGGCTAATGCCAAGAATTTGGGGGGAGAAAAATCTCAAGTTCTCTCAATCTTTCCTATCATTTGTTCATAACAAGGACACATTCCTGGCACATCCCATTAATGTCCTGTTCCCCAGTGCAAACTGCAGTATAGTTTGTGCTGGGGGGCTTTAGCCTTCAATAAGCAGAAAGCACAATCTGACAAAATGTATTCCCCCAAGCGCTATATTGCCTGCAGCATCTACCTCTATCAAACTGCCTTCCCTGTAAACACTACCCTGGGTCTGATAAGTACATGGAAATGAAGACTGTGCCATTCAAAAGAGAGGGGGAAGGCAGGCTCTTGCCTATCCCAAGCACAAACGATTTCTCCTTTCCCCCTTCTCTGGGAGTACCAGGTAGCCGCCTCACACTGTGCTGATGCTCCATTGTTTATTTTTCAAGCATCTTCACAGAGCAGCTTTCCCATGCGGCAGCTCCCTTCCACAGGCTCTGTTCTCACGCAGACAGAAGGCTGCACTGCTGCTGCCTTTTTGATCTTGAGACAGAGGTGAGGGGGCTAGAGGAGGGGGATGCAGTGGGAATTCCCACCCTAATGCTATTGGTTTGCTTTTCAAGATGCTCAGCAGCACTGCACATGGCAATCCTGTGCAGCAGAGGCTTTCTTTAAGACTACATCCTCGCTTTCCTCTGTGACCTTTATTCCCACTGTTTGCTTTCTTCAGAGTTTGACTCCAGCAGTAACTGATACCAGAGCATCCCCGCCCCTGTGGCTCCTTTGTACTGGCTCAGAGTACATCAGGATCTCCATCCTGTTGACTGTTTCTCCTGCTAGAAGATGCTAAAGTGCAAAGGAAGGGGTGAAAACCCCTGGCACAGAAATGTTTTTGAGAGCAACTGCCCTTTCCTACGTGGTTCTTGCAACTTGCTTAACCGCAGGCAAAGCATGCCAAGGATGAAGGAGGTTGCAGGACAACATGGCTTTCCTCATGAGCATTCCTCCTTTTGCCCCCTTGCTGGCACCTGCTTCCTCCTGGTGGAGATCCCCCCATTGTGCTTTTTCCGTCCACTCCATATAGGTGTCAGAGCATGACAAACAATAAAATATTGAAATGGCTTTATATTAGAAAACAAGCAGCAGCAGTGGCTGTCCAAAGAAAATCTACTCATTTTTTTTCGTACGGACTATGGGTAAGCAAAGAAAATCTAGTCACCAAGTGCAAAAGTCAGGATCAGGCGGACACAATTACATTCCCAGCAAGCCTTACAAGCTCCCAGAGAGGTCAACTCATTACTTTTCACTTGCATTTTCACCACCTTATAGAAAAGGGCTAGTAACTGTTCAAAAACATGCCTCAGTCTTTTCATACTGGTATTGTGCTTTGAGATCTAAGGACAAGAGAAGCTTCAGAAGTGCTGTGAGGTAGACTTGGACCTGAGTTGCTTTCTGGAGGCGACACCACAAATAGTCTATGAGGAAGAAGAGTTAAACAAAGGCTTACACTTAAAGTGGGCAGGATGGAACGGGAAGGGAAGATAGGTATGAGCCCCTTATCATCTGAAGGTGTTTTGGCAAAGTCTTGCTGAAGTTAATGCCTACCAGTTCAGTTAGCATTGCAGAGAAAAAAAAAAAATAGATATATCTGAGGCCTTCGTAGTTGCTTTAGATCCAATCTAAGCTCGGGCCCCAGCCTTTGCCTTCGACTATGCTAAGACAACCTTGCCTTCTGCCTTACAAATATAAAACCTAACTCATTTGCTTCTTTTTCATTGTGTTAAGATATCTGATTTAGAAAAATAAATTGACAGTTTTTGTAGAGGGACCAAAACCCAAGAAAGTTAGAATTAAGGTCCCCAGACTGATTTCAAATCACTTCAAAATTTGTCCATCAAGAATTTTCAGATTACCCACAAATTTCTTGATTAAGCTTGTATTTTCACAAAACAGACCAATACTTGTAAGAGTTTATAAACTGTATTTCCTCTCATGGCATCTAGTCCTCAAAACATATATTTCTCTCACTGAATATTCAAATGTTCATTATTTTCTTTGCAGATCTTCCTAGAAAATTCACTGCTGGCTCAGCATTTCCAAACAGCATTTCATACTAAATTATCATTGCGGTCATCTTTAGCAACTAAATTATGGAAATCGGTCAAACCACAGAAAGTCACACCTACAGTTAAGCTGTATATAGATACCCAAGCAGACAGTTGCTCACACCAAGCAATATGTGGGAGGAAGTGGCTAGAGTTGTTCACAGGCTTTATTCCTACTTTTAGAAACCAAGCAGGGATCTAAATAGACCCAACAAATGCAGTTGAAGATCTATGTTTATACGGGAATTTTGTGGCAGTCAGAGGTTCAGATCAGTGTTTCAAGTGGACAGCAAAATAATTATTATAGTTTGTCACTGGTTTGCAAAAAGACTGCTTCCCACAAGAGATATTAAGTGAATCCTGAGCATTTCTGAACTGTATCCACTGCAACCACAGAGCGAATAAAAACGTAACAATAACATGGGAAGATTACATGTAAAAGCTCAGAGCAAATCATGTCACCAAATCATGTCACCAAGCGCAATATTAAAACATTGAAGGTTAGCCTCCCCCCTTAGTACAAATACAAATTAAAAAAATAATAATAAAAAAAAAGAATAATTCAGCTGTATTTTATATCCAAGCAATCCACAAAGGACACTGTAAAATGACCTTGCTGTTCCAGCAGCACTGCAAGCTCTCGCGGTTTCATCACAAGTCTTGCAATAGCCAGTGCTTTTGAGAAAGCCTCATAACCTGCAGGTACATGACTCACCCAAATCTAGGTTCTGTATAAAAAAAGAATATACAACAAAAATAAGTTTCTAATTCTCAGTTGAAAAAAATATATATATATCTTGAAATAGGCAACAGAGACCAACCTGAAAGTTCACAAACATGACAACAAATCCAGCAATTTAAAATGCAAACAAGCAAAAAAAGAAAAAAGGAAAAAAAAAAAACACTTTCATGAATTTTCTGAAATATAACTCAAATTTTGAGCACTTAAAGCTATACAAAGATGTACAAACTCCTTGTAAAGGTGTACAGCAAGTAACCCTCAGAATTCTCAAATCACAGATAGCACTCTTGGGCTCAAACAACCAGCAAATGGCTGCTTTTCTGCATGTCTCTTTCCACAATACATCCCCACTTCTGCTTGTTGATGGTGGTGGACCTCATTCTCTGTTTGATACATCTCTTCTGGGTCATGGCAGTTCCCTAAAACATGCATCACAGCTCTTTTCCCGGAGAAGGCCACTCATGTAGGGATTATCAGGGAGCAAGAATGGGAAAACCCACCTCAAGTCAGCAATGCCATATTTTTGGCTATGCAGCCAAAAATTCAATAGGAGACACCCATAGATTCCTATTCACAGCAAGTAGGACGAATAAGAACAGATGATAAAGTTTTGTTATGCATATGGGGTGATAAATCTGCAGCATGTCTATAGCCTATATATTACGTTTGCAAACAACATCCCTTTTGTGCTTTTCCCCCTGCTGCCCCTCCTGCTCAGAAGAGCTCCCAACAAACATTTACAAAGTGACTTCATTGTTTGCCTTCATACAAGCCTTCAAAGTCTCCCAAACTGTCATGCAAACAAACAGTTTGTCATCACTTAAATAGCTGTTTTCCTGAGAGGAGATCTAGAGACCAAAGTTCTCATCACCTTCTTACGTACTCCCATCTGACTATTTCTGTTACCTCTTGTATTGGACTTGCTTTGGAAGTAGTCTGAGGATAGGACCACTTGGTTTTGTTTCAGTTCATTCCCTGACATCCTGAACCATGGCTAAGACTCATGGGCCTCACAAAGCAAGTAACAAATTCTCAGAAAACACAGCCATTAAGAGTGATCTATGAATGTCTGTAGACTCTTTGCATATGTTATTAATAAAAACTGGAAAACTCTTAATTTGTTCTTATTTTCACAGACAAATGGATGTTCCCCAACTGATATACAGCACGACTTGGGACATATCACCATGACCTTTTCAAAACAAACAGAAGAGAATAAAGCTGGACTCACAAAATTAAAACAGTTGGGTATCTAATGGGCCAAGTGCTACACACAAATGAATGACTGCTGCTTTTTGATACAGGTTTGTCTACAGGATGAGGACACTGCTGCAAAATACCCCACCTTTTTGTTTGTCACCTATCATGGAAAACGCCACTTGCAGGGACTTTTAACACTATTTTCCTAACCACTCGTGATCTATTCCCACCTCTCAGCTGATTCATTTTATCTCCCATGGGAGTCTATGAACTCCTTGGTGAAGGAGCTCATCCACCTGTGAAGCAGGGACACCTTGCTCATGGCTGTTAGGAAGGTAAGTTCACCCGCATTTAGGATGTATTTTTTGATGGGAAAACAACAGGAGGGGAAATAAACTGCCACTGAACCTCCCCCTGGCTTTTGTCCTGTCTCCATCTTACCTAATAAAATAATTTATTTAGCTGCATTCAGGAAGTGATACACAAGTGATCCAAAATACACCTACAACATTGTCTCCTTAAGCCAGTCAGCTGCCTCAGCTATGTACAATAGGACAGTCATCCCCATTCTCAGCAGGCTCTCTGCCAGCTCTGCCACCAACCTGATGTGTGGGTGGGACAAATAATTTTGCCTCTCCATGCCACCGGTTCCACTTCCATCTTTTTCAATCCTAAGCTCTTTGGCAAAGGACTCGTACCTCTCTCTCTGTTTTTAGCTGGAGGCAACAAGAAGACCTCAAAGTTTATAAGGGTCATTAGACACTACCACGACATATATAAATAATAATGAGCTTTTTAAAATACATACTATTCCTTTAGCTCAGGAAAAAAAAATGATAATGAAAAAATTTTGGCAAAGTGAAAAATATAACATCATCAAAATACACCATAAAGATCCCACAGGGAGAGAAGTATGCATCTGGAGATATCATTTCTCCCCAAAAGTCATGGCTACTGTTGAATGAAGTTGACACACAAATCCACACGCTTGCACTTCTTTTAAAAACAACCCATTTCTCGGAGGTATCATAGCAGTTTGTGATCTCGCAGTTGCTATGGCAGCTGTCTGTGTGTTGAACAACAAAGTACTGTGTGTAGTTAGATAAATCTGCTTAAGTTATATCTGTCCCAAGTTCCCAATGCTACGCTAAGTTATTATGCACTCTTAAAAAAAAAAAAAAAAAAAAAGGAATGCAAATTGAATAAATATGTTTCAACATTGAGCAATGATATATAAAAAAAATGTCTTCTCCATAAACATTGCCTTTCATGGTATTGTCATCATGTACCTTTGCTGACTTACTCATGTCAAATTCCTACTATGCAATTGCCAAATACATGTAATTTATTCAAATAAACCAAAGTGATATTAGGATGATGTCTCAGTACAATAAAAACAATTGCATGATCTCTTTGCAAGTCTTAAAGTCTAGTAACACAATAGGCTTTTTCTCTCACATTTGGTATCCATTTGCTACACACACACACACACACACAAAAAGATGTTTTAATATAAAATAAAACGCCGTGAGATGTACCACTATATCATTCTATGTCTTTCATCTCCTGCCTCTGAGAGCCACAGCATTCCACAGAAAGCAGTCGTCTATTATGGTACCCCAATCATACAGCAAATCCACACCACCCTCCACCAAAAATAATCTCACTGGTTCCCAGGCCCTCGATTTCCTTCCCCATGCCATTGCTTTTCATAAAGAACTTCCTGCAGGAACACACACTATTTGCAGTTCATTTGCATACTACAGGGTGAAGCTGTAGCACACTTCACAAGTGCTTCATTTGCTCCAGTTGCTCACTTTATCTCAGCAGGGATAACCAGCATACAATGCAAGTGTCTTTTCCAGATGAGAGGTATCTGCCAGCAACCAGCTGACATTTTTTCATTTTTAAAAATTACCTTTTTTTTTTTTTGTGGTAATACCTAAGCACAGATCTATTCTGAGAAGATAGGGGGAAAAAAAAAAAAAAAAAAAAAAAAAGATTCTGAGACTATTGAGGAGTGAGGCCAGGATACTCTAACAAAAAGAATCATCCCTGCAAAACCACTGAGGTTTACATGCTCTGTTCATTAAAGCAAAGAAAGCCAAGGCAGTATTTCTGATATCCTCACTGATTCCTTTCATACTTTGAAGGCCAGAGTAGTCACACTGTGCACAATTGCTGTTTCTGACAGCCTAACATCATCTGCACTAACAAAACTGGATGTGGTAGAGTCACAGGAAAGTCACACTGCAGACATGGGGAAAGGGGACTCATCGTTACCCTAGGCGATGGCACCCAGTCATGTCTACTCACAGGCTACAGATGCCTGGAGGTGATGGCGGCTTCAGCTGTTGGCACCCAAAGGACATAACAAGCAGCCACTTTGCACTAACACAAGCACTCACAAATATGCATGTGCATGAAAGCAAACATTCTGTAATTCTCACACCAAAACTAGGTGGCTTCAAAGTCTGTAGAAAAGCAGGAAAACCCTCTGGAAGGCAAAGTCTTGCTCTTAATGGCGCGGTGTTATTTTGAGCCAAACAAGCGTACCAGTATAATTTTGAAGACACCCTTTCCCCACTTAACACAGTGTCCCCAGAGAGCTGAGAGCAGCTGAAGTCTATCAAGGCGAAAACCAGCCAGGCTAGCTCTGCCTTCCCAAACACACAGGGTCTCTCACGTGTCCTGACGGCAAGCACTGCAGCACTCCAACATGCTGAATGGTGAGGAGCTTCACCTTTTACTGCTCTTCCACTGACACCACAAAAACAGATGAAAGAGTTGGGTTTATCTTTACATTTTTATGACTTTTCCCACCCCTTTGCTATGATGCTTGCGGCATTTCTCACCCCCGCAACTGCGCAGTGACCGACCCTATAGGAATGCCAGTGCCCAGGAGGGCAGAGTTGAGGTTGCTATGGCAACTCTACCTCCAAATTTCCTGGCCCCCATGCATGTAACATATTAACCTTATCACTTAATTGCCAGATATGTTTCAGGGTGGCACACGCTGGGAGGCAGCAGTGGGATGGCTGTGTAGCAGCCCACATCACAGACGTACAACGCAGGAGGAGGTGCAATGGAGAGCCTGGCACTTCGCCTCCTCCCACCAAACCCACTGCTCACAACTCCCATCCAACACTGCCACAAGAGAAAACAAACCACGCACCTCCTGTTGATCCCAAAACTCCTGAAGCACATGACTCCTCCAAAAACTTCTTGTTTTCAACACACCTCCTCTGCACAGAACTTGAGATTAAAAGTCCACTTTGGCCCCAGGAAGCACTGTGCAGAACTCCTTGGGATGGGGAACTATTAAAGCTGGCAATTGATTTTGTTGGCTCTGTCATTTTCTTGACCATCTGCAGGAGTGAGACCCAACCACTTATCTTTTTTTTTCTTTTTCTCAGCCATTTATTATGAGCACATAGTGAAAGGAGAGAAGTGGGAGGAATCTATTTATTTGCTGACCACTTTAACTTGTTTATTCTAGAAAATAGTACCTAAACACATTTTCCAAGAAAACAGCATGACACTAGCTACCATCAGGAGCAGGTGTGGAGATCTCTTTGCTCAGGAACTTTCCACAAGCTGGCAGAAAGACTAGCTTTCGGCTGTAAAGACACCTGAACCAATACAAAAATAAGAACATGTGAGCTTATTTGCTGTTAGAGTGACCAGTAACTCCCCACCAAATCACTTAGATCTATAAGGCTATTGCAGTATTACATACAAGATACTTCCATCCATTGCTTAACACTCCCACCACAATTTTCTGATTTTCAGTGTACTGCTGTATGCTATTGTTGTACATGTAACAAATCAACGTGTTCTATAAAAACTACTGTTACAGAAGCAGAATTCACTTCTACATTCCTAACAGTGTCTACAACCAAGGCTATGTTTTCTCTATGAAAAATAAGCCTCTCTACTGTGTTGAAAGTAGCCAGGTCACACCAGATTAGAAAGTGCCACAAGCAAAGGGGGCTTTCACCAGCTTTCTTTGGACATGGCTAATTTTATTTCCAAGAAAACCCAGGACCAAATGGCAAAGGCTAAAATTTGCAAGCTGGTTAAATTTGGCTGGCTCTGTTCCCATTGTGTGTACCCATCACGGTAGATCTTTCTATTTTCTAGATGTTATGGGCAATAAATATTTACATGAAGGTCATTAGGGCATGGTGAATCCTGACAGAAGGGCAATATATCATCCCTCAGCCAGCAGCATCCCACAGAGAAATGGGTCCAGTAGTACACAAGATGCGTGAGATGCCCTAAGCTGGAAAGGGCAAATTCCCAACGCTCAGCTCTGTTAACTCGTACATACTGTACAGCTCATCTTAGATACTGGTACAAGGGCAAAGGAACTGAGTGCCCAGTGCTAACCTGAACCCACCAGCAGGAACAAACCATTCCAACTGACAAAACCTCACCTCAGATGCGCTTGGTACAAACAGCTCACAGATCAAACACTGTCACACAGCCTTCACTGGGCAAGGGTATTTAACAAGGAGCTGAATGTGCGCAGTAGGACTGTTGGAGAAGAGCAAAGCAAACGCAACAATTCCCCTTAAAACCCAAACCTTTTATGTTTAGCAGCATAGATAAGAAGCTGCAATTACACAGCAGTCATCCAGGTGGAGTGGAAAGCACAACGAGCAGCCCTTGCAGGTATAGTGCAGCAAATACCCACTGGGTATTGCAAAGGGAGAAGCTGTGGCAGCCAGGTCTGGGTTCCTTCCACAGCCAATTCTCCAGTCACTTTGGGCTGTGAAGCAAATAGAAAGAAATGCAGCAGCACACTTCCAGGTTGCGTTTACACTGGAAACTGTTCGGATGACCAAAAGGAACTCGGATAAGATGATAGCCTGGCATCACCCTTTTTAAAAAAGTAGTGCCTGAACGTGCATATGAAGCATAAGGAACGTGCCTCCCTGCATTTGCTATGCCACAGCTCTGCTATGAAAAATGGGTAGTAGCAAAAAACTACACTGCTTAACAAACCTGCCTGCTTTGTTCATCCCCTTCTCTCTCCTCTGACACTACATGCTTCCACCCCTTCATTCAGCCCTTCATAAGACCTCTAGATGTCTCGTAAGTTCATTTATACGCCTCTGCTTCACTGCCTTCACTTGGCAGCCTCGCTGTTTACTGCACTCTGAAGCAAACAGCTCCACTGATTCTCACGTTAAAAGTAGCTTGCAGTGGACACTTCACCTCCTCAGCAGTGCACTTCCACCGACCCCAGCTCAGGAAGTCACTTAAGCATGACCAAGTGGAATCAGCTCATGCCCCAGAAGGGAACACAGGAGGGAGGGAAGGAAAGCACTGAGATTTCCATGGGGCACTTCACTTCTGTGGGTCACTGCTGAGGCAGACACTCTCCAGCAGAGCTCCCGGCAGGACTGGGGCCCTCCCCTCCACAAATCTTCACGGTCAAAATGTTCCAAAACCTTTGTTTCAAGGCTCTCTCACCCTTTGCCCTGTGCAGAGACATGATCATATTCCTCTTTCTCCACCACCCTCTTTGCTCCTTGAAGTTGACACGTCTCCCCTTCCACCACAAACCCACCCCGAGAACATCCTGCCTAAAACCCACACGGCCCATGAGGTGAACCCTTTGGGGCTGGCCATGCTGTCCCCAGGAAAATCTGATGCCGCGGATCACAGCTCTGCCTCCTTGCAGGGACTGCAGCAGAGTTGTGATGTGTGCTTTCCTCTGCGGATATACCCCATTAACCTGTTTGCCTATTTTACTGCAACTATGTAATAGTCCGATTGCTGCAAGGATTTTTCTATAATAATCTCTAAATCCTCTCACACCTGCCTCCTGCTAAAGTAGTCCCTTATCCATGCAGACACACACTCGGTACATCACCACTCTGTCCATTCTTATTGCTGTAGTCATTTGGACAAATAGTCTTCAGCTACCTGCAAAATTAGGGCAATAGCTACTCAAACCTGGTTTTAATAATGAATTATAAATTACCCCACAATCCTACATATGGAAAAGACAGTCTGCACAATATTCACTCCTTTCTCAGCCAGCCACTGCCTCCTCATCTGTAAAATGGGGCAATCGCACTTCGTGCATCTGAGTGACAGTGTTTGCAAACATCAAGAAACAACTCCACAGAAGCCAAAAGGGAGTACTCTATTTGCATGCAAATTCATGTAAAAAATTAATCCTCACATGGTTCCAGAAACATGATGCATACAAATACATAACTGCAAGCCTGAGAAATTTAGCTTAAGAAATTCAGCCAACTGTTTTCTACACTAAACGTAGGGAAAAAAAATAAAAAAATCTGACTGTGCCTTACTTTCTTTAACTGTTAACTCCTCATTCTAAATCTAATATTGATCCTTAATTTTCCATTTGCATTTTGACTGCAAGAGAGCAGGGGACAGACAGGAATGGCAAAGACAATCCATTTATTTCACTCTTTCTTCATTCCTTGGGTCAGCTACTCCCTCTCTGAATCAGTGCTAGACCTGCTTGAATAGCTGAGAATGAACCTTCCACAAAGTGTGGATTTACTTTTACTAAATCCTCTAAGTATTAAAGCTCTTCACACCATTTGGTCTTGAAGTGATGCAAGAGCGAGGTGTGGACACCAGTGACAATAAAGAACCATCTGGCAAAGTGAACTCCAGGCAAACAATGACAAGCACAAATGAAAAGAATTGCAATGATTTCCACAAACATGTGAAATACTATAAACTGTGTGACTTAGCAGCTTCCTCCTCCTAGCAAGTAAATAAACATGTCTGCAGTAGGCTGTTTGGTTCTGCCTTTTATATGAGCTGAGAATAAACAGAGACTACCAAATTTGCATTTTGCCTCTAAAAAAATATATGCAGATTGGTGAGCAAGGGGGAAAAAAGGCGAGAAAGAAAGAAAAAAATAAGAACTAACCAGACTTCACTTTTTCTTGGTTCTTTACTGTCAGGGTGATGTACTGGAAGTCTTTATTTCTTTCAGCTTGGGCCCCTCAGTAGCTCATTCTCCATCCAGCCTGTTCTCATGCCTTTCTTATCACCTGCTGAGGCCTTGATCATGGACAGAGCAGACAAGCAGCAGGGGACAATTAGAGAGGAGTTCAGACTTTGATCATTTGACCATATGTGAATACAACAGCTGACCACATGTTTTAAAAGACAACTAACTTAAAAGTATTAAAAAAATCACAAAGCAGGCATAGATACTTAAATTTACATTTTAATTATCTGGCACAATGGTGCATTCAACTTTTCAGAATATTGAATTTTTTCTCCCTAAATGTACACATCTCCAAAAGGAAAACCAGCACTTTTCTGCTTCTCCAGAGTCTGAATAAGCACACTTTCACTAAAATAAATATTTGGATCATTTAAAAAATAAACATATCTATCTAGTAACCTGCAGCTCCTACTGACAGATAAATTCACAAATAATTTCTGCCCTACAGACAGCCCAATTTAAATGGAATAACCCACTATTACTTTACATTTAAAAACACCATGCATTCGATAGTACAAAGACATAACACCCTATAGTACTTACATTAGCTTTTTTTTTTTTTTTTTTTTTTTTTAGAACCTGTTAGCCATTAAAACTTAATGCAGGAATACAACAGGATTTAAATGTTCAACTAGTGGAGGGGTTCAGTTCTGACCACTCATCTGCCTGCTTTTTCCTTAAGAAAAAAATCCTCATTCGCACGATGGCATTGCTTTTGTTAAAACTTTAAGCTAGCAAAGTAGAAGGGGTCCAGTTGTGAGCAGTTTAACTGCAATCACCTGACCCCAAGTATTTGAAAAAAAAATCCTTGTTGGAAATTTTTGTATACAATAGAAGCTTTATCATCATTCGTGGAGATGTAGCATGTACTTATCTTCTGCACCTACCAGGTAATTAACATATTCATGAAATAGCTATTTACTCTCAAATAGGAGGATAATAGAAAAATAACACTAATTGTTTTGACAGCAGTTTGCTTAGGAGTTATCTACGGCAACAAATGTTTCTTTTGTAGCTGTAGGAAGACAGAAATGTTTCTTTCTGTAAACTCTTCTGACTTCAAGTTTTCCTCTCTCTGACTTTTGGACACTTCCAAGGAAAAACTGGGGAGTCAGTGAAAAGAGGAGGAGTAGGATTTAACATTTAAATCATATTTAATTTTATTTGGATAATAAATGTTTGCATATTTTTTCTTTATAATGAAAACCACAGTGTATAACAACATTTTGGAAAATAAGATGTAACATGTTTTGCAAATACAAGCAGAAAGAACTATACTGCATGCTAACTAAATGAAACAATGCTACTTAATGGTGCATGAAGGGTGTGTGCATAATTTTTTAAGAGGCTTGGACTATTACTACGCACAATCTTTCAAAGGCTATTTTTTATGTTTCTCTGACTAGACTATAAAATGTCTCCTTCCTGGACCAAGTCTGCTCCTAATGAGGACAGAGGGGTGAGTGCTGACACCAGGTCGGCGAGCATGCTCTGCCTTTGGGTTGCTGCCACAGCAGGAGAGCGCAGCAGCAACCCACCTGCAGGATGGGGGCCTCCAGCAAGAAGGGCACGTGCCAGTGGGGCAGCTGCACCTCCTGCTCGGCCACACTAACCCCAAAGCGTCACCGGATTCTGCAGCTCTTCCCAGCACCACATCACACACACCCACGCAGCAAGCGACGCCCCAAGGTGGCCCCAAAAGTGGCCAAGGCCACCCCAGCAAGCGGCCACCTCTCGCATACTCTCAGCTCCACAGGCTGCCAACACCACCCTGCCAGCCTCATGGGCTGACTCAGACCCACCATCAGCTAACAGCAACCCAACCGTGCAGGACAGGGACGTGACGGCCATGTTAATGACACATTGCATCTCCTTGCTGGGGTTTGGAGCCAGAGAAGGAACGCAGCGTGCAGCTGGAAGAGGGGACTATGCTCAGAGAATCAAAAAGGAAACCTCTCCAAGCCTGGCAGCTTATCAAAAGGAAAAAATAATCAGTGCAATATTTGTCTGCAGCCCACCAAGCCTCTCTCACTCCTACTGGTGAATTAGAAGATATTAAAGCTAACCAAATATGAATTATCAGCAAATTTGCCACTTGCTTTGCAGCCTGGGGCTGGGAGGTGAGTGGCAGAGGGTTCCAGGGCTTCCCCAGGTTACCCTGGAAGGAATTTGGGTTTGTTTTTAAAACCGAAGTTCGCCTTCTCAGCACCACACAATGGCTCCAGCACTCAAAAGCAATTGTTCTCACTGAGAATCTTCCTGCACCTAAGGGCGCTCCGCAATAAAATATGAATGCAGTATTAATTAAATATAGATGCAATTTCCTCCTCCTTTTTCTCCTTAGCTGCTATCAAGAACATTAGTGCAGGTGCCTAAGGAAAGCATTGCTAACGGAGAACAGCTGCCACACTAATTAAGCACCGTGGTCTATTGGCCAGGCATGGGCCCAGAAAGCAGCCACCTGACTTCTCCTCTCCCAGCTCTCACACGGTGGCTCTGGGCATGTGTCCGCAGCTCGTGCTTGGCCAGGTGCTTTGCTTGGTCAACTTTAAGCACAGGAGAAGCCACTGTTGACTTCAAAAGAATGGGATTACCACTGACCTTAGTGGGGTTTGGTCTAGCTCCTTAAACGCAGAGAGCATTGTCTCTATACTGAAGACACTACTAATTGTTCGAGTTGGCAATGCATTTGGAGATATGCTTGGCAGCATTGCCATCTTTGGGAAATACTAGCGGAAAGCTACTGCCAAGGAATAGTGTCGCTGTGTGTTAGCTGCCAAAAATTCCTGCCCCAGCAGACAGTCTGCTCAGAGCGCACTAGCAAAACAAAGCAACCCCTGAGCCAATGGCTGTATTTTAGACTGCTGGGCTCATCCCCACCTTAGAGCCACAGAAAAGCAGGGGAGTTGGGGGGGGGGGGGGGGGGGAGACATAAAACCCCTCCAAGAACTGCAAATTCAGTGAGCAAGAGGGAAGGGTCCTGCCATTAAGACATCATTTGCTTCCACTGCCAGACTAAGAGGACTTCAACCTACACCTCTGTCCTGGCTGAACAATTCTACAGAAGCTTTTTATATCTGAAATTGTACCACTGGGACAAATTGATTTTAAAATAATATTCAAAATTGAAGAGGCGAGATCAGGGACAGGGCATGACAGGGACCTTGCAGTCCACTGGCTACAACATTCACGTCTCAATGGGGAGACTTGCATTCCCAGCACTGCCCCATGGCTAACAAACCATTGCCTGGGATGCCATTTTCTGTACCACATGTATTCAGCCTTCCTCCACAACCACTGCCGCCGCCTGCTCCCACTTTAGCCAATTACCATTGAACGTTCTCCATCTGTACAACAGGATTGATGGTACTTCCTGACCTCACAGGTATGCATGTGTGTCTGCATGTGTGAAGATAAATATATTAAATATTGGGAGACATTCAGGTCCTGGGCCAATGGGAACCATATAAGTGCCAAAGAGACTAAGATAAATGAGGGCCATATAAATAGATGGCTAGAGAGCTGCAGCCCTCAGGCTACAGGCAAGAAAGGGGCAGAGGCAGAGACTAACAGCAAAACCGTGGGAAAGAGCCCTGTTTGAAGTACATAACGGAGCATGCGACTGCCAGGAGAACTCAGAATAAAGCCCAACTCCCTCACATTGGGAAACTGTGCTGACACCCTGCCATCAGGATGCAGCCCATGGAGGAGGAGGTGGGGTTGTAAAAAAAAAAAAAAAAAAAAAAGCCTCACTTTAGATCAACAGCTGGAAAATGGAGCCTGGTCACATGCATAAACCCTCCCATGGCTTCTGGAGAGACAGCAGCAATGTAAAATGAACTGCTGCACTCAATGCTGCTCTCCTAAGTGACAGGTCCTGGGCTCACCTGGCAGTAATCCCTCTCTTGGCACAGGCTGATTGAGCAGGGAAGAAGCAAGGGCTCAGCAAGGAGAGGCTGCCCCACTCACTCCACGAGTGGCTGCATGGCACAAGGACAGGCACTGGGGGTAGATCCATCCCCTAATCTGCATGCCCAGTCTTGGGTGGACTTCAGTCTCCAGCTCTGTCAATCCAGCTGTGAAACACACTTCTTAAAGTGTCATAAATCATAAAACGCATCTCCCCTTCAGATCCGCTGCCTCTTCTGCAGCTACTGAGGAGGAAAAAAGGCACCTGGGAGAAATCTGGCCCACGAAGGTTCACAGAAGACTGCACACAGTGCCTTGCTAGCAAAGAAAGAAAAGAGAACAGAGGAAAGGTAGAGACTGTAAGAGGTTAGAGGGAAAAGCAGAAACACCCTTTGAGAGCTCCCTGAGCTTTTCTGTCTGGCAAGCTTTGGAGATGTCTCACAGCTTTCAAGAAGGCGGATGCAGCATTTTTCAGGAAGAAAAAAAAAACAAACCACATAACATAACATTGAAGGGCCACAGATTCTAACCACCAATGTATTTATGAAGGAAATATGATGATGATTTTGCCACAGTGGGTCTTTAAAGCACCTCCCATGCCCCCAGCTGGCTAAGCAAGGGGAGAGACTAACAGGATCAATTCTGTTTCTTCACTGGTAAGCCCTGATAACTGTTAAAGCAGCCTCTCTTCTGGGCTTTATTATTTAGCATATTTATTAAGACAGTATCCAGAGGCCCTCCCAGGTCCTGGATAATGTACTGACCTGCTGACCGTCCCACCTCCAAAGATATTTAAAGGCAAACCACAAAGTATAACAAAGGAGAGGGAACTGGTAAAGGGGTAAAAATAGAAAATACCTCTTTAAAATTGGAGCGGCTGAGAGCAGTCACACAGTTGATTAAAGGATGGGACAGGCATTTTAGTGAGAGACCTCTGTCTAATTAGCTTATCAAAGCATAGGTTCATACACACCTATGTGGGAACCAAACTGATAACAAAGCTTCCCAGACTAGCAAAGACCTAACAGAAACTGAAGTTAAACACAGCCAGGCTAGGCTAGAATTCATTCATTCACCACAGGTGATAGCAATGCAGATCCATTGCCACAGTTTCTCAAAGAAGACAAGGCAAATTGTCTAGAAAAGCACCCTCATTCAAAGAGAAATTAATTCTTTTCAGGAAAATCCTATTGCCTATTTTGTAGAGGTGATCAGACAGCGTGATCACAGTAGAATTAAATACAAATTTCTCTGCACTCCACGGATGAATCCAACTTAAAAGCATTTAATAGCGAGGTAAAGCATAACCAAAAAAAAAAAAAAACTACTAGAATGCAGCAACCATACATATTTTCTCCTGTTTTATTTTAGAGAGAAGAACGGGATTTGCATTGCTCTCCAGGGTTTCAAACCACTTTAAGATAAAAATGAAGTTCCTCGAATATTCCAGACTGAAATATACTCGTACTTAGTTTTTTCCCGGGGCTTAGAAAACTTCCCAGCACTGCCACTCCCTGTAGATCTTCAGTTTAAACACTCCCTCAACTCTCCCAAGAAAATGGAAGAGATCTGAAGTCGCTGAAATTGATATAGACGCAAAGCAGAGGAAGCTTTTTCTGGGAGAACTGATCATCCTTGATGCAAGAGACTGATGCAGCAAAGCCAGTAAAAGCAACATTTTCATGCACTGTACTAAACTGTTTTCCCCACAATCTCATACACAGCTGAAATCTGTTGCACTCATTATTTCCAGTATTTCTGCAGCGTAAAAGTTATCTGAAGCAGAAAAAGGAACACACAGTAGCAAAATCCAGCAGCTAACCTTACTTTGTTTAAAAACATAACAAATCAAGCTTTTCACCTAGACTTAGCCAAAGATGTTCAGAAAAAAAGGGTTATAATACACAGTTGCTTAAGCCTAAGGAGCCATTTATGATATTAGAGAAATGATCCCTTCACTGACTAGGGTTTTTGCGTTTTTAGAAAGAATCATGTGAAAGGACTGCTAGCCAGAAAGATCTTTGACAAACCACTCTGAGGTTGCAACTGGAAGGGCATTTGGTTTAAAAGAGAAAGGTATTATGTACCACCCTCTTGGAGCTGGTTGTTTGTTATTAATCTTGAAAGTAAGAGAGCCCAGCACACAGGGAGGCAGAAGCCCCCACATCCAGTCTCACCACTTCTGCTCTGCACGGCTTTGATTAAATCCACCTTCAATCCCTTGAATGTAAAATAGGGATAACAACATGGCACTCCAGAGCCTGTGGTGAGGATTCCTGTACTGCACATTCTTGCTTTCTGCCCAGCAAAAGGGACCACAGGAGAAACAAACTCTCACCCTCACGTTGTAGTGGGACGCAATTCAGTAGCTCTTGAAAGTTTAGTTCAGTTTTTCTCTCCCCTCAAGACCAGCAAGGCTGTGCCCAATCCTCAGCCACTTGCAGGAAAGCAAATAGGAGGACTGCACCCTCCAGGCATCTCGCGGACCCAAGGCAAGTAGTGCTCCTGGCTAAGGGGAATGGAGTACCCTGGCACGTTAGAGCTGCATCCCTGTACAGCTACGCTGCCTCAAGGGCTGGTCCGCTAATTCAGCTGGTCCCTGATCATGCCGCGGGCTTATACAGAACTCATTTCCCTTTGTTTGCCCTCGCAGGCCCAACAGCAGCATACAATGAAAGGGCACATCCCCAACAGGGTCAAGTGAGCCAAGACAATAAGGAAAACGAGACACAGAGATCTCCCCTTTGTGGTGCTACTCTTGATTTTTCAAGCGTCCACAGTTACAGCAAGAAGGCTATAAATTTTGAGGAGAAATGGAAACTTGGATCTTCTCCCAATTTTTATGTTGTTTTTTTTTTTTTTTTCTGTTTTGGATTTTTTTTTTAAGGAGAGGGAGAGAAAGAAACAAAATTATTGGTGTTTGTTCTTTGCTGTTTTCATATTTTAGAAACCCAGACTAAAAATAAGCATGGCTAATAGGATCTGTCAGCCTTCCACCACATCTCTCTGGCTCTTCTAAGCAACACACACCGTCACACAGCTCCCAGTGCTGTCCAAAGGAGAAATCACGGCAGAAGGTGAAAACATGGTAGAGTCTGTGGGAATTGGACACCTCCCACACCAGTGGATCCCTAACAGCAGAGATCCTGGTCCAGGTCACCAGAACCCTGAGCCAAATCACCCCAGACCCGAGACACCCCTGCCAGGCAGCTGAGAGAGGCTCTCTGTGGCCCAGCCACCGCTAGAGGAGGTCAGAGTGCCACATAGAGAGGGGGTGCAACACTCCCAAAGATGTGGGAGAAACTACTGCTGGAATTATGATAAGTAGACTTTGCACTCTCTTTTTACCTTTCATGTTTCTATAACAGAGGAGTCTCCTTAATTTTACTGAGATTCAGCACTAGCAAACGAGAGAGGGGAAAAAATAATCAAAGCACCTCCGAATTTTAAGACCCAGAGAATCCTGAATCAGTATTCCTTACTTCTAGACAATAGTCATCATTAATGACACTAAATAATGATGTCTCAGAGAATTTCAGAAGCAGAAATCAAGACAGTAGTCTTTTTTCTTTTTAAACAAAAGCTGAACGTTTATGTTCCTTGTATTCCTTTCTGTTTCCCTCACAGAAAAATATCAAAAACATGAGCTGAATGCAAAATAAAAACTGGCAAAACAGGACAACAGGACAGCATTCAAAATAGCTCCAATTTAAACATAAAAGATAATCTTCCCACTTTTAAAACCATCTCATCATTTTGGGTGGACCTGATTGCTAATTTTCAAGTACACAGGACTGGCTATTTTGTGGGCAAGGCTATGACACTGGCAGAACAGAAAAAAAGCTATCATTTAGGAAGACATTAAGACTGCAGACTTCAGCCAATTTGAGCCTGTGGCTGCAGTTTCAGAGTCACACCGTGTTTACCTTTCAAGTATTCTTAGAGCCTTTAAAAGGAGCAGTATGGTTGCTAAAAACATCAAGCCTACGTTTCCAAAGGATACATTTGACTGCATCCTACTTCATACGGTGATATGCTGAGATTAAATTCCTGGCCATGCTTTGAGCATGTTAAAATCCAAGATTCCATCACACTGAAAGGCTCACCAAAGACCCAAGACTCACCGTTATGTGTTATCGCAGTATGGAGCACTGCTTCAAGGACAGCTGATGGTTTCATTCTCTGTAGGAGATGCTTGGATGGAGTTCCTGAATAAGGGCCACTCCAGCCAGTCAAGAAGCACATCACAAAAACAACTAGTCCTAGAGCTCTGTTACAATCCCCAGAAAAGGAAAATTCCCATGGTAATGCCTTAAGAATTCAGCTGGAGAGGATGGGAAAGCGTGTATTATTAAGTAACTGTCAACAACATGAGCAAGCATTATGCATTATGCCAACTAGGAGTCTAATTATGTCTATATACACAGACACATACACAAACACACACAGGCATATACGTATACATCTAGGTAGAACAGCTTCTACTTTTCCACACTGCAACTCCTGCAATTCTTTCCACTTAGGAAGCTCATGCTAAGATCTCTCTATCCCTTTTTGAAATAAAAGGCCTGATTAAAAACAAACAAACAAAAAACTTTATGTTGTGAAAGCCTGTCCTTCTGAAAAAATATATCACCTACAGCCTTACAGCCTGCAGCATTAGACTGGAACTTCAACAGAAGCAAACAATATACGTAGGTATGTAACATATACATATTAAGATAAGTATATGATTTATCATAGGCATTATGCAGGGGCACAAGGAAAAAGAACCAATTACAAGACAAAAACATACTGAATTTTAAAATCGTGGAGAATAAGGTATCTCCCAGCCTCCATAGAGTTTTCCCACCTCTGAAACAAATTACAGAAGCCAGAACACAAGAATTAGGAGATAGTAGAGCATTACTCTTTAAAATGCATTTGAAATACTAACAGCCAAACTAGATTACGAGTGAACTTTATCACAAGAAAATATTTTCTGAAATGCAATATAAAACAATGGTGACTATTTCTGAACTTTAAATAAACAGTACTACTTAACCGTAAAATAAACTCTACAGACTCTTGCAAATAGCTCCATCAACTTGCATTAAACAGCATACATGTCTTGTGGCAAGAGGTACACCATATTCAGTGCTGAACTTAGCTATTTTAAAAATTAATTAGGCAATTATACTCATGGGGAAACTGTTCTAGTAATTTAGCTGCTTAATCAAATCCCAGGTACCAAATTATGGACCTGATCCTGCAGTTCTTATTCAAGTCAAACTCCTATTGATGTCAGTGGGAGTTTTGCCTAATTAAAGATCAGGACATACGCGTGTGCGAGCTTGCTTTTAAACGACGGCTTTGAATTTAGTCTTAGGAATACGACTATGGCTTTGAATCCCAAATCGCTGCCTACAAGTTTCTCACGTGAGACTGTGGGTATATTAATATATATTTTTCCTAAGTCTGGCTCAAATTAACTTCCAACAAAAGTCTAGAGATTTAGCTAAATTCTTACAAGGCCCAATGGCAAACTGACCTAGTTTTGATTTTTTTTTTTTTTTAAACCAATTAGATCCTGTTACAAAGCAAGAAGAAGGTTGTAAAAATATTGACTATGAAAGATGCTCAGCAACACTTACTGGGTTTGTATCATCGTTCTGCTCATCTCAGTCCACACAACTGTCTCCACGTGCTAGATGAGTAACTTTGCTTATGTTGTTCCAAAAGAGACCAGCTCAAACACAAGAATTGTGGGTGATGTGCCCAACTCTCTTCTGAACAGGCTGTAATACCAAGAAGCAAAGAGGAGTATTTGGGGGGCAGCAGTTGGAACAGGGTTCTTCCTGAAGCTTTCCATGCCAGTCCCCAACTGCTTTGTGGGGTGCACTTTGGGCAGGAGCAAGCTGTGCTCATGGGGTCACACCAGAGAACTGTCTTCACCCCTGGCTGCTCATTCTTATGCTCCTGACTATATCAAACCTGATGCCTTCTGAGCGGCTGTACTGACATACTCTGCTGATCTTGCCTCTTAGATGCCTTGGTGATGTGTCAAGGGGCATACGCTGAAGCGTCACAAGCTGGGAAAAGGTAAACCAGATTCAGTCAACAAGAGATGAGTCTGGTGGAGCAGAAGATTGCTAAACACTGACAGTTGCCTGATTAGTATTAAATTCTTAAAGGGAAACCCCTGTCTGCCAAAAAGCATGGGAGTGGGCCTATATCCCACATCGTCTCTGCTCAGTGGTGAGGAAAAGCAAACCTCTTTTCCATTTAAGCAAAACAGGAACAGCATTTGGCAGAGAGCACTGGGTTGTCTGCTCACTTGCTAAGTTACATCCTTAAAGTGGGAAGGACAAGAGCTCGTGTGTCTGAAGATAGAAGGAAATCACACTTCTGTCTAATGTACTGAGGCAATTGACCATGAAAAGGTTACATGTTAGGAAATAATTATCTCTAGACACAGCTACTGACAGGGTCAGCGTCCACAAGGATTATTTCCTCCTAACCCAGCGCCTGCTGCCTAGAAGGGAGGTGGGTCTCGACGAGCCATATACTGCACCGCTCCCTGGCCCCACATTCCACTGATGCTAATGGCACTTGTGCACTGAGTAGCCCAGCAGCTGAAGCAGATAACCAGGAGCGAAGGGGTTAAGTGCCTGTCACAATAGAAACCTCTGGGGGCACTTGACCTTTTCACATTTTTTATTCAGGAATGAGCATTTTGTGCCTGTTTGAGGAAGTTCATCTACATTTGTCCTCATTCTTCACTGTTTGCGTATTGTCCCTTCCCTTCACTCAATGCCGGAGTGTCCCATTAAGTACTGAGCAACCTCTGTTGATGAATATGAATTTAGGGCAAAGTTACAGAGGAGACACAAATACTCCACATTGATCAAGTGACTTGCAAGGAATTTTAACATATTCAAGGCATATGTTCCTGCTGAATAGCTTCCTACACATATAATACTCACCTGCCAGTACGTTCATATGAAGAGGAAGAAAATCACACTTATATGAGCAGAAGCACTATGCAGGCTGGAACAAGACTGACAAGAGCGTTAGGTGTTTAAATAGTGAAAAATTCTAGCACAGGGCACTGACTTTCACATGCAAAACAGTGTGCCCCTCAAGAGAAGGCTCGGTGATACCTGCCCTTGGTCTTTCATTCAGCAGTTGGACTATGAACTCCCCTGTCCCTAGAGAGAGGGTCTGCAAACCTCTCTGGCAGCTAATCAGTCAAGGAGTCTAAATCCAGAATGAGTTTGTCACCGGCTGTTTCATTTAGAGGCAGATATTCTAAAAAGGTAAAAGCAATATTCAAGAGCTTGATCCTGCTGGGATCAAGGAGAATTTTGCATTGGCTTAAATGAGAACGGTCTCTAGTCTCAAAGCACGTGTGTCCAATTTGTTAATGTTTGGGGTTCAAATAAAAAACAAATCTCCAGTCTTCCCTGCATGGGAGTCTTAAACACATTCTTCCACTTGGGGAGAGCATCAGGGCTTAGACAAGAAAGAGTTTCTGAATGATCTAAGTGAATTGTCCTGAGGAGACTGGCATTACTGTGAGCTTTGAACAGAACTACAGAGGGTCTTTTATAGATGTACTCCAGAGGGGAGATCCTTAGATGGGTCCTTTAATGCCTGTCCCCATATGTAATCCAGATGAAGTTCTTTATCAGATGGGGCCCGGATCTTGCTCCCATTTAAAGTTCTGCCACTGAATTCAGTGGAACAAATCTATCCATCTTAGATGCTTATACAGCTCCCCTTATCTCAGTGCCTTAAAATAATTACCCGTCATTCTTTCAAGGAAAGGGAATATTATTTTCTCCACACTTGGCACATGGAGCACAGCCAGGCCAGGTGACATGGCTGTGTGTCTCATGGACATCCAACACCAGGAAAAGACTTAGCTCCAGGTCTCCCAAACCTTAGGCCAAAGTACTATCCCTCCCCTTGCCACCAGCAGGAAACCACCTTTGCTAAATTGAGACACAGAAGTAGGATTAGAGCAGCCAGCATCCTTCTCCTGTTTGGACAAGGAGGAACAGAACCACATGATTGGACAACATGCAAGCATCTCTCACTTCTTATTTCAAGTACATTCTTCCAATTGGTCTCGTTAGGGTACCGTGCCTTCCTCAGGCACAACTACATGAAGAGGAGTCTGCCCACGTGCACTAAGTGATGTCATGCTGCGTTAGCACACCTGCACATGCAAGACATCACAGCACCTCCTGGAGAAGCAGCAGCATACTTGGCAGCTTAATGGCATACCTGCCTATAAGCTATCCAGCAGGCTGCTGCACCTGACAGCTACTAATAACCATTTAGCCCATGGCCACTTGAGCATTAAAAAGGAAGGCATTCTGAAAGCAAAATCACCTTCCTGAATGTTTGTTATTGCTTACACTTCTGTTAGTCCCCAGAGGGGCTCTAACTGGGAATCATGCCAGCTGGTCCCTGTGCACTGAAGGTTTTGTGTGCACAGACCCAGGGTGAAGGCTGTTAGCACCAAAAGGAGCCTGGGTAGGTGATGGAGGGGTCGCCAGCAGACCTCAAAGCAGAACCCAGGTTCCCCATTTCCAGTCCAATATACTGCCCAATGGCTCCCTCTCCATTTTCAAGAGTACTGACCCAAATACATAAATGAAAGCAAGCACATGTTGTTTATTTCCAAGTTTGAATGGAATGGTTTCCCCTGGGCTCCATATTTCTTGGAATTATTTGAACTGGAAACCAATCTGCCTGTATTCACTATTGATTTATTTTCTAAAAATCTCTCATCCCTAAAGTAACAGTGCCTTTCCATGTCTCAGCCCGCTGTTTAGTGACACAGTAATCTAAAAGCTATTGATCACTTGGGTCTCTACAGCCATAACACATCTTCCTAAGTGCCTTCACATAGGACTATATTTGCAACATGAGTACTATAAACGGCAGGGTTGCTAACACAATCAACAAAAATATTAATATAGATGTAACACGTGTAGTAACACAACGTGGACAAGGGACGATAGAGACTAGCATCAGGAGGAAGCAAGTATGGGCATTATGACTGAAGCTGCATTTCTCTTTGAACTCAACGTAGGCTGCAACCTAATTTCAGTCTAAACAAGAACGCAAGGCTGGACATTCACTCGTCAAAATTCTCCCTGCCTGAGCAGAAAAGTATCGGTGCTGGAAAGACCAAGACAGCCTCAATCTGCTCCAGCAATTCTAGTTGATTTCAAGTTTACTTGTAGTCCACATAATCCTGCATACACTTCTGCTTTTCTACAGTAGCAATTGGGGTTGGCGTCCCCACAGAAGCCTGGTTGAGTTTACACCTCTGCTGTTGCAGAAGTGCAGTGTCCTGCACCTCTTATTACTTTGAACAGATATTGTTAGCAGGTAGCATCTTGGAAGTCAAGCTCTTCATTACATTTTTTCATGCTTCTCCACAGAGTCCACGACCAAGAACATGAGAGCTCACAACTCCAACTGATCTAAAGACGGACAGCACAATAGCTCATGTGACCAGCAACATTACTGCCTCTGGGCCTGCCTCAGAGTCACTCAGAAAGAGCCTATGCTACTTAGACTTGGTCCTGCTCAAGTAGATATATGAATAAGTACGTCAAATTAAGTCAGAAACGAGGTCTCCAGGGACAAGCATCTAGTGCATCACCCCAGCTGAGACATCCCAAGAGCTACAAATTCAAATTGGAAACATTGCCCAACAGAGAGATAATGTGCCTGCAAGTCAATAGCTATCAGTTCACCACCTTACCCAGCAGAGCAGCAGTGAACTGGGGCTGTCCAGTCCTCTCAACCAACAAGAGCTGAGGTGTGCTTATTTTACATAGCATAACTCAGCTCTGCAGCCTGGACTCTGCTCCACGCTCTGTGCAGCAACATTGTTTTAGTGACCAGAACAGAATATTTTCTCCAAAATGCAACACTGATCATAACATCAGGACAGCTCTACCTGACACTGTTAAGCAGTATGCCTGGAGACAGTCTTGCTCAGTAATTTTTCCAGAAGCAGGAGACATTTGCAACCATTTAAAATTTCCCACCCAAGGAGTTTTGCACTTGTTAGTTTACCTTATGCCACAGGTTTTTAATTTAGTTGTACGGGAAGAAATTTTATATGCCTCAAATTTTATATGTTAATGCCAGATGTGAACACACTAGCACGTGTTCCCTCGCTCCCCCATGCTGCACTTCTTGGGAAAGGATGCTTTAATGCTGCAGCTCCAACTACTCAGACAATCAGTAAAACTAGTGGCAGACCTGGAGGCAGAAGTCTCTGTTCCTCAACATTTCTCAGTGCCCTGAGGAATTCCAACTGGCAAGACAAACTGCTGGCACATACCTCCCAGCCTTCTGAGCACAAAATATCCCTAGCTGCAAAAGGATTAAAAACTAAAATTTGATTTATTAAATTATGAAAGTCAATAAGAAAACTGCTGAAGATCATGCACTTTCTATTGCACAGTGAGAGTGCATCCTAGGTTGCATGGGAGAGTTAAGAGTATTAATGCAAGCAGCCTTTAAATAAATGCAGGTGCCAGAATTTTTCTATTATGTAGACCTGAAATGAATGAACACTAAAAGGTGCAACTTCTTTTGATTACCATTTTTCTGCTTTAAACTGACTACCTTCTTTGTGCATTTTATTGTTTTTGTTGTTGTTGTTGTTTGTTTGTTTCTTGAAGTGAAATATTTTTGCAGCTCTTGTTGGTTATTAAAGAGTAACTCAATATATGATACCATTTGCTTTCCTGGACTTCCAGCATTCTTCCCAATGCATCCCTGAAGAAGAGCCATGCAACTCCAAACTCCATTAATATTATAAAGCATCAAAAATAACAATGCTTGTTAATGGTGTTTACAAGCTTGCACGTGTTAAACAATATGCAGTATTTTCTTGCTAGCAGCAATGACCAAATAGTGCTGTCACTAGCAGAGCCCCAAAGCCTTGGCTAGAAGAGACAACCTGCCAAGAACTCTGCCTCCCCCAAATGCACCTCTCATTTTCGTGTTTCTCCTTTAGCAAGAACTGTCCCTGTGCATTCAAGGGAAGCCAGACAGGGCCTGGGGTCAGCCAAGGTGGGTGAGCAGGCAGAGCAGACCTCTCTTCTGGCCTCACTCTGTATCAGCAGGCATCCACGACCTGCCTCTGCCCCAACTTGAAACACTATGAACTAATCCACTTCAGAGCAGAGTCCATCCTTAACAGGACACTTCTGCAATTCAAAAGCACATGTGTTTGCCTCCAAACAGCCTGCTTCAAGTACTCCATCAGCATTATAACCTTCAGCAAAGCGGGGGGAGAAGGGGCCCAGGGCAGCTCAGCATGGTAGCGCAGAAGTCACGGAGGGGCCCATTTCAGTTTGATTTGTTGCGGCACTCTAGATGCAAGATGAAATCTGAGAGATGAAATCTGAGCAATTTCTTGCTTCTCTTCTTTCTGGACAGTATATTAACACTATAAAGAAGGCTGAACAGTGGGGCTTCCCAACTCCATTATTGTCAAGGCTTTCAAAGGCAGTGGCTGAAATGCCCAGTGCTGTCTTTGTTGCTCCTGGACTCAGGTCTCCACCATGTTGCACTCCTGTCAAACCGCAAGGCCAAGCAAATTAAAAATAAGCTTTCTCTGGAGGGGTGGAGGAGGGGAGAGACAGGAGAAGCACTTCCTGAGCCTACACACAGTGCCCATTACATTCATGCTACTCTCGGGTTCCTTGTGTAAATAGGGGAAGCAGAAAAGCCACAACAGATGCCATTTCTCCTACCTGAACTCCTGCACCTGACTTTCTAAGGCACCAGTGTGAAGCCATGCCGTGGCCCAGGCTGTAAGTGGGTGCTGCAGTCCAACCAGAGCTGTCAGTCAGTCTGCTGTACCTGCCACCAATCATTCTGGTCAGGGATAAACACGAAATGTGCTATTTTCCACCTCCAGGAAAGGGTTTACTTGTCCCCAAGACCTATGACAGGCTTGTTACAGACCATTTCAATTCGAATCAACTTGTCAAGAAAAGAAAGTGGAGAAAACGCATTAATTAAGTAGCTTTACTCATGCAGAAAAGCTGCCAGCATGAGCATTTTAAATTACCTGGGCACACCTAGTGGATTTGCATTCCCTTGGCACAGCTTTGCTCCGGCCCACAAAGCATCATCCACCTCATGCTTCCATCTGAGCGAGGAACAAAAGGGGCTGACAGCCCAGCACCACCTTCCCCGCTTGGGGGCTAGTGCCCTTTCCGAGGGATTTTGTGTTGGTTTATGCAGAAACCTCGCTCCTGCTAGATGCAGGGAGAGGGAGTTTGGATTCTTCTGTAAAAGTAAAGACCGAGGAAAAAAGAGGCCTTCCAGAAACAAAGGAGGTGGAGCTGTGGCTGGCAGGGGGGTAACTGCATGCCATTGTTAAATATTAACATAAAATAAAGCAGTAGAAATGGATGTCCATCAACAGAATTAGAAGGAACTAAGTGAGTTTAAGAACAAAAGGTTTACTTATTTAAATTACAGGAGATGAAAAACAGCTGGGAATGCAATTTATAGCACAAAGTACAAAGCTACAAGACTGTTAAATGTAATTATATTTCAAAGTACTTTTTCCCCTCCATTTTAAACTAAACATGTACAATCATTTTAACTAAAATAAAACTAATGACAACGTAGCCTTTAGATGTTCCATCCTGTCCCTCAATTGCTTTCAAATTCAGCTCATCCGTTTGCATTAACTAAATAGTTTGAATCCCCCCTCCAAATAGAGGTCGGCCTTTCAAATAGGAGAGTAAAGCTTGAAGAAAGAAAACTACTATAAGCAGATCATTATTTTTTAAAAATTACCTCTTACTATTCAATTCATGGACCTTCGATTGTACTTTCATATTTGTCTATCACTTCTCTGCACAAAGGACAACTAGAAAAGTAGCTGACTAATTAACTTTAGTATATGTTACATTTGATTTGTACATTCGGTCATAGCGAAGATGCCTATCGCTAAAGATATTTAAAGGTCCAAGTTCTTTTTCCCACTTGAGAAAAAAGAGCACCAGCATTCAGTTTCTGGACCAAGAAGGGCCTAGCACTGAGATGTAGCCTGCATCAAGGTCTTGGGTTTCACAATCACCCCGTACTGCCTTTATTGTGCCTCCACTATTACCTGCAACAAAGCCCTCCAGGCGAAAATTCTGCATCCACCTGAGACACTGGTATGTTTTTTTTTCTTCTGCAAATCCACTGTTTGGCTCCACCACCCTCAGGAGCAGCATACCCCAAATCTCAACTGCACTGGGCTCCAACTGAAGTGAGACCTGTCTATTAAAGCTATTTTTCATTTCAGGTGTTTCCAGAACTGAATCACAAAACTAGATCCTACCCTGCAGAGCACTGCACCCTCTTCTGCCTCTTTAAGTTGCCTCTTGTGCCTTACCTGATGAGACCCTTTATTTAGAAGGCAGTGGGTTCCACCTCAGCGTAACAAAGGGTTTATCACCATCCTGCAGAGTGCATTATCTAATGGTCACTGCTTAAGGCCATAAGAGCTTTTAAAATTAGAGCCAAGAAATGTTTTCCAGAAAATCAAAACGCTGGCATAACCAGCTTTATCATGACATTAGCCTTTCTGCCACCAACAAAAAAAAAAGTTCAGGAACCCTTATTACACAACAACGTTTTACGTTAGCTAAAGTTTCCTTCCAACATAATTTTCAGGCTTAAAATATGTTCAAGAGCTAAGCGAAACCCCTTTTGTTCCACTTCAAAATTATTTTTTTCAAAATGAAATTGCTTGCAACTCCTTGCTGTGACAATTTTTTTCTTGTTTTAGGACAGCTTAAAAAAACATAACTTGCTTCAGATGCCAAAGAGCTGCCAAAGGGAAAAATAAAGTCAGTCACTTGGAGAGATTTTTTTAAAGTTAGGAACATAGTTTGAGTGCTCTGGCTGCAACAAGCCATTGGTTCTGATTCACCTAAAAGAATACCCAATGGTACCAGCTTATGCTAGCAAGCTATGAAAAACACATGCACATATAAATTAGTTCGCTCTTGTCCTTGCAACAGCCTGTACCAGATGTTTCAGAGACACAAGAAGCCTTGAATTAGACAGATGTGAGATAACCTACCTCCCACTATGGGTGTCTTCCTAATCCCTTAAAACCTGAAGCAGAAGGTTTAGAATCTTTCCAAAAACACTGCAGCAGTTTGTTTGCCTGAATTATTATGAAAGACAAAGCTAGCGGTGACACATTTTACAGGTCCTGTTCTCAGTTACTTATAGCTTTGCCAAATTTTGGACTGAAAGGTTCATTCCAGGTACCTTTCTTGGGCTAAGTATTTGCATTCTCTTTGATAGCTCCTGCAAGAGATATGTAATCCTAAGCAAATGGCTTGAGAATTGGACATCACTCCATAAGCACTGTAACAAATTCTTGCTTGCCATTTTAAAGCACAAACAACTTCCCAACAAAACAGTCACTTGAATTTCACTGCAGGGACTTAGCTGTTGTCAGGGCTGTGCCTTTTGCTAATTTGAAAGAAAGGGAAAAAAAAAATCACATTTGTCCAGGTTATAAATCTTTGGGGAAGAGAGATTCATCAGAGCTCTTTTAAAGCACCATCTGCAGAGAGCAGTCTCCAGCCTGGCTCGACAAGCTGAGCTGGATTTTCTCTTCCCCAGCTCCCCACAGCAGCAGGCCGAAGAGCTGAGGCTCTGGTTGTTGCCACTCCCAAGATCCCACTGCTTCTGGTACCAACACAACATGAACAGACTGCAGAAAATATGGGCAGGGAGAACCACATCTGGGAGAGAACAAATCAGGGAGAAACACTGAGCAGGAGAAGTTGGAAGCTGATAACTGCAGATGAGGGACTAATGGTGGGGCTAGGACATAGGAGCATTGCCTGAGCAGGCCTCAGGGACAGCACTCATGAGAGAGGAGAGACACCATGACATGGTCACGATGACTGTGGACAGGAACAGATGCAGCAGACACTTGGCAACGGTACTTGGCAAAGAGCATATGAGAGCGTGGGACAGGAATGGCACAGGGAAGAACTGGAAGAAACATGGAAAGAGGACAAAGCTCAGAGACAGGGAGTGCAACAAGACTACTTTACTGCAGGGACCAAAATGGAATCAGAGGTTCCTCCATTAGAAAAATATATTCCTAAAAGGTTTCAATCCTCCTTGACCAGTTCACACATTAAGGTATTTGTGTGTTTTTCGATTTGTTCTACTACAGCTACTGAAGAGGCATATAAAGTCTGTCATAACGTGCAAGTCTTGATTACTACAAAGTTGCAACACTTTGATGCAAACACATCAAACAGTAGCCCCTGGGAGAAAAAGCCTCCTCACCTAAAAGCTACTGCAATGCCTTGCATAGAGGTCATGTGAGTATCACATAGATGGCCCCAGTGCTGAATGTTTCTTCACTTCCATACAAATAATAACAACAAAAATAGCTAGTGTTAATTTATCCAGGCATTTCATTCGATACACAGATCTTGGTAGGGCTCACTTCCAGCCACTTCTGGTGGCCATGGTTATACACACGGTTTTACTGGCTTAGCACAATACGCCATCTTAGATCACTTCAGCCAACAAAAGTAAAAGGCTAAGCAAACAGTGTTTTTGTTTAAAGTAAATCTTAAACAGATTAAGAACGGGTTAAATTTAAGATCTCTGCTGGGCTACTCCACACAGTCTTTTGGTTTAAAAGTGAAAATACACACCTGGACAATCCACAAGCAAGACAGTTTGAGCCAACATACTACAGTAAATAAAGAAAGCTGGATACTGAAGTACTTGCAGCCACAAAAATGGAGGTCAGCTCCTAAAGTTTAACTGCAAACAAGATGTGAACAACACAAGGAGGTGGAAAAACAATTATTATTGCCCTGACTGAAAAAAAAAAAAAACAAACAATCTAGTTCCCAGATTACTGCTGGGAGAGATAACTTGTTATTAAGACATTGTTAATTTTGCAAAATGAACTATAAAATATTCAGTATAACAATTCCAGATATACTGTGCTCAACAAAGGAGAGTTCACCATGTTGTTGTTGCTTGTTTATTTTTTAAAGGGATGAATATTCTTGTTTTTTTATTAGGGTTGTTTGAATATTAGTTTGTTTTTAAAAGCCACAGCTCTATGAAAGTCTGACACAGTGATGGCGGGGGCACAGGCCCAAAAGTACACACTGTCCTCCCCATGCTGCCAGGCCACCAGGTGCCTCCAAAAATCCTTCCCTGAGAACAGGGAGAAAGCAGATGAAGGGAAGGATGAGACTACGTGGTATCATATGGTATCAGGATGAGACTACATAGTAACTATATTGTTCCGTCCTGGACAGCTACCAGCCCTAGCACTGATAACACTATTGTCAAATTGTGCAGGGTGATTACTGTAAGTGGGACCATGATCCTTGTGTGGATTACCTGGGGAAGAAAGATAGCTTTAAAATGTCCTTAAATGACAGAGACTCCACTACTATTGAATAAAGCTATGCTAGGTTCTCTGAATTACACTTACACTCCAACATTTTCACGTACTTTCTTTTAGACAGGTACTTTTTTTTTTTTTGCCTGGCTACCTTTTAAAGTTTATTGCTAATTTTTCAATCTGTTGCATCAAAAAATCCCTGCAAACACTGTTACAAACCATAGCTAAGCATCTGCAAGTTATAAAATATTTAAAAGTTTTACAGTTTAACCTATCTATTGGCAATAAAACATACTCCAACACAAATGCACTATTTGAGACAGATGTTTGAAATATGAATGAATGCTTGAATATTCAGTTTTAAATACTCATGATAAAAGAAGCTGCAGAGACATGCCATTGATCTAATACTTGTTTGCACATTCCTTAGGGCTATGCATGAAACATAATGGGATTTCTATGTTCCTAAACAACAAAAGGTGTAAAAATGCCTTTTCAGTTGCAAACTTTGTTCATTTATTCTTGTGGCAAAAGAATGCAAATCTTAAGTCATTTTTTGTGCACTGACATCAAGTCTTTCTCACACAAAAAGTTCCTTAAAGAAACAAGAAGAAAGTTCAGAATAAAGTCATGCTTCCTCCCCCACTTGTCCCTTAAAGAAAAGGAGAGAGGGGGAGAGAGAGAGAAGGAAATTTCACTTAACTCAATTGTACCTGCCAGCTAAAAGTGAAGGCTGCTTAAGTGAATGACCCTAAGCTATTAGGCCTATATGTCATTAATAAGAATGGGTTAGCAAGGTTCAAGTAAAATATTTATTTCAGTATATTTAGGGATTCAGTACATCTACTGCATACATTTATGCCCCAGCTTTGTAGTTAAGTAACAGAACCTGTTCACAGACAAATGGCAAAACAATTTTCTCTACATTAAGGCAGGTAATAGCTGGCAGTTTATAAACAAGAGCAAGAAGTTATTTCATACAAAGTAATATTTGCTGTTAATCCCTCTAATTTTGCCTTTTCAATCTTATTTGTAGAGTGGAAGGGGAGGGAAGGGGAGCTTTTTTTTCTTTTGCTATGAAACTGCAGACATTTAAATTTAATATTAAAGGAGGAACTGAAGGAATGGGCTGGTGGGATGTGCTTGCAAGGAGAAGTGTAGGGAAACAGTGTTAATGTCAGAATCAATCCTTGAGCTATGAATAACTTAACTTCAAAGCTGATGCTACTGTCTGACGGAGCACCCTATGTCTTCAAGGAAGATAAAGCCACATCTGCAGTCAAACCAATGTTTAATTCAGATTACACAGAACAATACAGAATCTTGACTGCAGCCAATTAAACTAAGCTTTCACTGACTGATAAAAATGTCATTTTGAGTCCTTTCTGTGCACAACAAGAAACAGTTTGAGAGCGTTACAGTTCTGAATCCACACTTATTGACCTAAGACATTTTTGTACTTAATACATCAATACCAGGATTTCAATTATGACATTTTATATTCTCCTTTCAAAATGGGAAGGATCTTTACTTCTATAACAGGGGCAAGCTCTCATAGCTCTGTAGGAACTATGCAGAAGTACTGGGAACATTTTCCAATGAAAAATGCAGTTGCTGTAAGAACATTAAAATAAGGTGGTGCTTGGAAAGTGCAAAATACTTTGCTCAGGCACTGTCCATACATTGAGGTGCATTTCTCCAATCAGTCTCACAGCTGTAATTCAAGAGAGGTAGGCAAATCCAGGCTCTGTTCTTGCATCCCAACCACCCACCCACTGATCTGTGGTGCCCCATGGCCCAGGGCCAGATCGTACATGAAGAACAGGGATGGTTGTCTCCCAACTCACACTCCTACAGAGTAACACACCACAAGAAGTGGCGTGTAATAGCTGTGCTGTTCAGAAACAACACATTGCAGGTTAGCTTAGGAAATTGTAATGAAGCATTTCAGTTAAAGGCTTCAGAATGAAGCATTGACTCCACTGAGTCACAGCTTTTCAGAATAACAGTTACTGGCACTGTCAACAGTAAACACAGAAGTGTTCAAATCCAAGAACTGGCGGTTAATCCAACTTAAACTTTGAGATCCATTTCCATGATAGCAAAACAAAAAATCATAGGTAACACATGGCTGTCTAAATGACCACAAGTTAGCACAGCTGTGCATCAAGACAGGGTGGTCACAAGGCAGTCAGATGGAAATGACATCACCTGGAAGTTTGAAACACCACTGCAGAAAGAAGCTAGATGATTACACTATTGATCACATTCAGCTGTAACTCTTCCTCACTGCCCTATTTCTGAAAGGCTGGCCCCACTGTTCTTGGCCAGCTTGTTGAAGAGTTACTTTCCCTGTGCCTCAGACCCCCACCCATAAAACAAAAGCAACTTCATCACTGCCCTATTCACTGCTCACCTGTCCATGCAACAGCTAACTCTTTGGGGACAAGGACTGCAGACAAATCTTCACACTGGGGTTGTGGCCTTTAGGAGTACCAAATACAAATAAAAATTTCATACGGAAGTAGTGAAAGACTGACCAACACCTGGAAGGGAGCAGAAGTGTGAAAGCAGCTGCATCACCTGAAGTCTAAACTTTGCCATTGGTATCTGACAAATGGCATGCAAGCAATGTTAACTGCCGGCAGTAAACTTCACCTATAGGCAGCCAGAAGTGAAGGGAGGGAACAATTGAACTAGTTTCCATAAATCCCGGGATTTTCTAGCTAACCATGCAGCTGTACAACTGCAGTGTGCAGGCTGGTTTGTGTAATAAGAGAAAGACAATATTACAGGCAGTCAACATATTTCAAAACACAGCAGTGTATTTCTTCAGTATTTCTTTCACCCTCATCCCGATTCTGCTTATCAAAATGTAAAACCCACACAGCTGACATCATTTCCAGGGGCAAGGTGTGCTGGCCACCGCTCACACCTCAGCCAAGTGGAGCACCTGGCCGTGCAGACGTCCCAGTCCCTCTCGTTGGGGCACACACGGCCGAGGAGAGCAGCGAAGAGGAGAGGAGCCGGCTTGCTCAGGAGCTCTGCGAAACGGACAGCGCCTGCCTCGAAGCAGAGGGATAAAAGGAGAGCGATAAACGCTGTTGTTGTCAAGAAAGAGAAGAGTGCTTAAAAAGACTTTCAAATAAGCAATTTCCCCTCTCATCAGGATCCTCTTGACTGCTAAGCTCCCTCTTTTGTCTCTTACCTTGAATGGTGATCAGCAATGCATGATTGGCCAAGGGGCATCAGCTGTAAGTCTAACGACACCAGCCAGCTGAAGCCTCTGCGGAAAGGAAGACTGCGCTCCTTAAGACCCATCCAATTCGTGGAGAAGGAAGAAAAGGCAAAGCGTGACAGCTTCATCTGCCTTGCTTGTTTTGGCAAAGGATGTAGGATTTACCATCCCCTATATTAGGTTTACTTAGCATCCCGTCTCTGAAACTAATCAGGCTTGAATGTGCAGGTGCCAGAAACCGCACTGCCAAGCAAGTTTCCACCCTACAATCCTTAATGAGATTTTGGCTTTTATCCTTAAGGATGAGGGTCAGTAGCTCTTCCACTTTGCGTGCTTCCCATCCTGACTTCATACAACTGCACTGCAACCAAGAAGTTTATTCCTTGCAAAGCATGTAACATCTCCTGGTCACATTTGCCTTGTGCTTCAGCTGAGTAGCACATGCCTAATAGCAGCCTGAGCACAGTCAGAGCACGCACTGAGCTAAAGGTCAGCAAAGATCAGCTTTACATTGAGTCAGAAGTGCCAGGGCCAAAAGATGCCAACTCTATCCTAGAAAGCTTGGTTTCTCACGAGGATCAATTTGCTTGTGATACTTTAACGTTGTTGTTTAACCTGGCTGCATGATGAAGGGCTTTCCAGAGTTGATGTTAGCCACGCAGAGACTCTAAATACTTCTTCACTGATCCATCCCTATTCAAGTACAGAGCAAGCAACAAAGTGTGGGAGTTTTTATGAGATGTTAGAAATTTGCAGTAGTCATCTTACAGCAATCAGAAGGCACCTCTTTTCACAATACTCAGACAATGTGTTATTGGCTATATAACAATTTTCACACAAGATTGTTTTGACATACATCTGTCTCCAGTTCAAGTAAATGAATCATCTTGGACTGCAGAGCAAACCCACTCTCCAGCCAAGGAGCCACTTTGCCCACCACAGAGTTGATCTTTACCATAAGGTTTTGTTAACTGCATGTATTATTGTTATTAGTACAATTACTTTTAAGTTTTGGAGTGACTCCCTCTGCTGTAGCAGCTTCAGACTTGGCAGTTCCCTCTCCTCCAGTAGAGCTGCGTCTTATTTTTGAAGCAACAGAGGGAGGTGGAAATGAAGAGTAAGAGTGCTTTTCTGCACCTTGGAAGGCCTATAGCATGAAGAGCGTAGAAGCATTAACAGAATGACAGTACAGACTGTACAATGTCAGTAGATGCTTCACTGAATAGGGTTCTGACCAAAGAAATTCTACTTCTGGGAGAAGACTGGATGGAAAAAGTGATTTGGAGGCTACCAGAATGTGTACCCAACTGCAACACAGTAAGCAATTTGCAGGACTGCTGAGTACTCACAGAAGCAAATGAGACCAGTGAGGGCTCTGCTCTGAACATACCAAGAGTATAAATTAGTACAACTCTGCGGTCACACACATTCTGTTGGACATCCCCATGGGTTAGCACCATCTCCACTCCCTCGTTTCTACACGCTGTGTCATCTTCTCAGCTCAGTGTTGGCATGAAGATTTATACTTGCAGAGTGTTTACAAGTCAGAAGCGTTTAAAAAGAAAAAAAAACTTAGTAACTGTCCACAGCCCAGGATCTCATGGCATGCTGTAGCAAGGCACAAGACCACATGTGGAGTGAGAATAGAGAAGCACTGAGTGCTTACACAGCCCATATATACCAATCCTGTTAGATAAAGAAATCTGGCACATGAGCCTTGCTCATGGCTCACACAAGGGGGCTCACTGACAATTGCATAGGCAAACTTAGGTGATTGATTTAATGCAACCCTAACACTCGATAAATACTGGGAACTGTCTTCAATATTGCCCCAATAAGGTAGGCAAATGCTCAGAGAGCTGCCAAGTTGCTGAACTTCCTCAGTTCAGAGCTAAGCTGCATGCTCAGCTATGAGGAGCAGCACTCTTTTCCTCTGAGTATTATACCAGGAGCTAACTCTGATCACCAGCCTGTTGCCATGTTATTCCTACCAGGGCCACACTCCCCTCTCTACAAGTCTTAGAAGATAGAATAAAGTTTTAACTGGAACCAACCTTGCTACCGGCAATACCAGCTACTACTAAAATTCAAGTGAGATGCTGCATTCAAAGAGCATCTTCCAGAAGACACACTTTGTAAAATGAAGAGTGCCCTTTGGTCCAAATCCCAGCACATGTAACTTCAGTTCATGCCTTCACTTCAGACTCTAAGATTTTATGTACTCAAAAAACAAATTGCCTCCTCCATAGAAGGTTCTCCGTCTCTCTGTTGGTCCTTTCACAAGATACAGCTTACAAAGGTTGTTTTTTCTGATTTAAACAGATGATAACCACAATTACTTATCATTCACAGTCTCGTAAAGCCCGCGGTGCCATAGACTATGTACAGACCACCACTGTACAAAGCAACACAACATCAGAGAAGAGACACCCTCCTCCTCCAGCTCCTCTTCCAAGTATTGTGGTGTGTTACAAACAAGGCACTCCTTGCTCCTTCCAGTAGGCATTGGGTGGAAGAGATAATCCTGAACCTATCTCTCACCAACTTCAGTAGTTGTTTGCAGTGCACAAGTTCCCATCCCCACCCCACCCCCCAAAAAATAAAAAATAAATAAAGGACACAATTATGCTTTCTAAGTTTATGTACAGCTACACACCACAGCTCCCAGTTTTTCTTAATCATCCCCCTGAAGGGCAGCAGTTCAGGACACAGACCCTTCACTCTTCTCTAGCAAACACTTATTTTCAAAGATATTTTGCCAGGAGAGGGAAACAAAAGGAACACTATTTTTTGTTTAGAAAACAGGAAAGAAGCATAGAGTTTAAGTAAAACAGAGCAGAAATTAATAGTCTGTCACATTTTGTGTGGTCATTTTTTCTAAAGGGAAATGTTACCAGGATGATTCTCTGAACAACTAGAACTTAACAGAGACATCGCATATCCTATTTGCACAAATAATTACACATCATTTAGATATCAGTCTTCCTTCTCAAGGCATCACAAGGGAGTCTGTTCACTTTTTGAGCACATGCAACTCCCATTAACATTAATGAGAGTTACTCACATGTACCGGATGGACAGTAGATCTCTTGAGAATCTCTGCATTCACCATACCATGGCTAGGGAAACAATGGAAATGTAACAAAGGCAGACCCTAAATCAAGGATGATTCAGCCACTGGACTGCCGTACCTGACTTCCAGTGTTTCTCCTCACTGTGCTCCCTCCCTGCCTTATGAAGCATTGCTCTGGCACTGCTCATCATGCTCCCTAAGAGCTCATCTCCATCTCTGCACACCCCAGAGCTGGTTCTGCCCTGGGTTTTTCTGGGAGAACCCACCACATTGCCAGTAAGTGTGAATCACTTACTGGGGATCTTGTTTCTCAAATGCTAATTAGTGGATCAGATCCAGATTTTCAGATTATAATTTTTTACTTTGGACCTTTTCAGATTTTGCATCCACTGACAAACAGAGTACCACAACTAGCTATTTTTGCCAGCGGTTTCTGTTAGGGTTACGTCAATCAACATCATCATTCCTCTGTGGTGTTAGTGCCTTGAGGACTGACATATGCGAAAGACAGCAGAAGTGCTAATGCTTTTCCACACGAGCGTGCCAGTCATATCACACTGAGACAGTACTAGCAGGTCTCTTAACCCCTCCTTTTCCTTCTCTGCAGCCCTGTCACAACTGTTGAGTACTGAACAAGCTGCTGTTCTCAGCTATGCCAGTGAGAAAAATACATTTCCATGTGCTATACAAGCCTTATGCCTACTTATAATTCAGCAGGAGCTCCGAGGGAAGGAAGATGGTAGCATCACTGTTAGAGCAGAGGCGCAGTTATCAGGGGTTTTAAGCCCTACACCCACTCTCCTGTTGGGAAACAAACCTTTTTTTCAGTGTCTCAAGCTCCAAAACAGTGACTGCATTACTTCTCATTCATTTAGAAGAGTACTGAGAAGGCAAACAGTGTTTGTGAAGGGTATTTAAAAAGCAGAAGTGCTTGGTATCCTTGTGTGTCTACACTATGACTTTTATATATCCCTTACAATACCCCTTTGGTCCCTTGCTTTTATTTCACATCCAAATCCCTGAAATGCAGCTCCAGCTCACATCAGTGAGGCTGACAGAGAGCACTCTCCCTCCAGCAGGCAAGTAAACTTCATAGGAGTTCACCAAATCAACAGAATTTTGATGGGAAGTGAGACACTTCAGAGTCACTAAAGATGGCTTTATATAGTAGGACACAGTAGAGCTTGAACCTCACAAGCTATTATAAAATTATCACACTTAATTCTTCATTTGTGTTAGCAGGCTCTGCGCTCAACAGATAGAAACAGCACTGACTTCACAAGCTGCATCTTCCTGCACAAACTCCCTACAAATGCTCTCTGCGATGTGCAGCGCTGTTTTGTGTCCTAAGAAGTCCTTCACTCACATAAACTCCTAATCTAAATATATCACTTTCCATGTCTAACACTAGTTGATAAATTGTGTTCCCTTTATTTGTGCCATTCCACAGACATGAGACTTGGTAAAGAACTTTCTCCCGAGCAAGTTAAGCCAGATCTAAGCTGCTTCAAAATGCTGATTAGGCTTGCTTGTAGTTCACCCCTCAGAGGAAAAAACAATTGTGTAACCTAAGAAAATATAATTGGAGAAGACTCCAAAGAGAAATAGAAGCAATGTTTACAAAATCTACTTAGCTTGTCTTTTGCTAGTTACCACAAAAGTAGAGCTTACCTTTAGAAACAAATTAAAACATATTATGCCAGAAAAAAGCAGCTTCCAAGATCATGATGCCACATTAAATTCTTTCCCAAGCCCAATAAACTATGACTTATAAAACTTGTAAAATCTTTACTAGACTCTTGACAGCTCCACATGTGTCTGTGGCAAGACAAATGGAACCTTTTGCTAAACATCTGCTAAATTTTGTGTCTTGGCTAGAATGACTCTACCCGATAGCAGCAGTCTAATGCTCGCAGACTGTGGCCCGGGACTGTGATGGAATCTGCCTTTCTGCATGAAAACACCATGCTGCTTTGCTGTGGTGCTCTGTCATAGTCTGTATTTCCAGCAGCCAATTCCAGTAATAGCGCATAATGGCACATCTCTTAGGGCAGTTGTGCTCAGCATCGATGCACTGTTCATCACGGGCTGAAATCATACAGCAGGCAGCTACGTTTTCAAAGAGGATGCACACCTTCTTTCAAAGAGCCTCCGTTTGTACGTGCTGCTTTGGAAGTGAGAAGCCCAGTAGCCTTGTCTGTGAGCAGTCAGGGTACAAATCTAGAGGACAGCTTAAGAACTGCTGATAACTTTAACCAAATAAATTCCTGAGAAAAATCAGAGAAGAGAAAGTAAATATGCTAATTTGTACAATATATACTAAATAGAGGAAACTCTCAATTATTTAATGATATTCTCCTATTCTACACAGGGAGGACTTCTGTTTTTCCAGGACATGCAAACACATGTATGTTAAACAGTTCTACCCATATATAACCAAGTATTGTGACTATTATGTCTCATCTTACTAAGTTCACACTGTCCTGCCAGGGCTTGAAACCCAGAGGACACTCAACCAGGAACACTATCCCCAATTTTTCTGGGGGCTCTCATATCTCCTTCTGAAGTATTTTGCAATGGACAGTGCCAGAAACCAGGCATCTGGCTAGCAGCGACTTAGGTGTGGTCTGGCATTTCCTATTTGATCCTCTATGGGAGATCTTTAAGAATATTTCCTTCATACAATTGTCATTTTCCTTAACTGAAGTTGTTCTATAACTCCTGACAAAGCTCCCAAAATTTAAAATAACTTCCTTCCCTCATTGTAAAGCCTCTTATTTTCTAAGGCTGTTCCTATCCTAATATTGGAAAAAAAAAATAATATATACATATAATCTGAATACTTTACCTGGAATTACAGCAATACTTAAGATAATCTTTCTGGCTTGCTCTTCAACATGTGATGCACCATAGGACATGAAATTCAGAAGCATTTCTCCCTGTATATAACACGTACTTTCACTTACTGGGATGTTTTTTGTTTGTTTGTTTGTTTGTTTGGAAACTGGTATGACATCTTGACAGCCTCCTCAAGAATATCTTTCAGAAAAATGTTCACTATACCAACAATGCTTACCCCCCACACCTCCTTCCTCTCGGAAAGCAAGAAGATTTGAAGACAAAAAGCATGTCTGCATTCTTGCAAGAAAAAAAAAAAAAAAGATCTCTCACATCTAAAAAAGAAAATACCATGGCAATCTGGGAAATCCAGTGCACTGGAAGATGAAAGATAAATCGTGTTATATGAATGTTGCACATGTTGTTGTTATTATCTCCAAGAGGAGGACCCCATTGTGCTTAATACTACACACGCTCAAACTAACAGGCAGTTCCTACCCCAGAGGCCTCATAACCTAAGATAAAAGCAGTATTGTTGTCCCCTTTTTATAAAGGGGAAGTGGGACACCAGAAGATTCAGCAATTTGAACAAGTTACTCAATGAAATGGCAGATCAGAGAATTGAACCCAGATTCTCAAGTCTTCATCCCCTGATTTAATCCACACGTCATTACTCAATCATTTTAATTAAGGAGCAACATCTAAGCTTCAAACAAGTACCCATGATTATTTCTATGTAATGAGAAAGCAAGATGCTTGATCTATTGTTCATTCTACCATTACTTTTAGGTTCCTGTAAGAGTAAAATTTTAAGCCCATGTCCAAAAGATGCTACACAGCCACAAAGGAATCATTTGTATTTAATTCACATTCAACTCCTGACACATGGAGTGCACTTCTAAGTGGAATACTTTAGTCCTACCTTGGTATTTAATTTTGTAGGCCAGTGAAAAGGATTAATTTGAAAAGATTTATGCAGTTAGTAAAACGTGGGACATGGTTATAAGACACTGTGAGAGCTTTTAACTGCAGGGACATAAAAAGGGGAAGAAGCTCAAAAATGGCAAAGATTAGAAAGTAATGTTAAACAGAAAACTAAAGGCGTTTGGTAGGTGAGGAAAGGGAATTTGCTGCAGGAGGTACGGAGGCTGAGGAGACAGAAGATGGAAAGAAGATACGAAGGGCAGACAACAGCAACTTAAGGAGAAAGAGGAAAGGAGAGCAGAGCAGTCCTGGTCTGAGCTGCGTAGTACATGGGAAGTAAGGATGCAAGTACTTGAAAGTTCTTGTTGATAATTTACATTCCATGAGTCCAAGTTTAATTATGTATTGCCATGTAATTATTGCCAAATGAGGGAAGAATCCCTCTCCAAAAGAGTCCAAATGAAAGGCTGAATTGTAAAGAACAGACTACAATGCGACTGGGTGCCTTGGGACAGCCCCCAAGAGGGAATACAAAGGCTTCTGCTTCTGTGTTACTATTTGAAAAGTTACTTCAGGTGAGAGAGCTCAGAAGTGATCTGGCCACTGAGTACAAGTACAAACGCTGGTGGTGCACCAAGAACTGGTACAGCATTTACTGCACCAAGAAATGAGAGTACTAAAAAAGGCTTTGCTAAAGAGAAAGATGAGTCAAAGGACTGGCCTACTAAAAGCAAATTACTTACATATTCAAATTCAGAGAGCACTGACATCTATCTTTAAACAGGCATGTAAAAAAATATTACATGCAAGTATAAGCAGCAGCAGTATTATGATTCACAGCTTGTCACAACTTAGAAAAAAAAATATTACAACCACTGGGAATAGGCTAAGAGCAGCTATTATGTTGCCCAAGAGCCTGACACTAAGAACTCAGCTGATCAAAACTTTCTGAAAAAAACAAGGCAGCGCAAGCTGCGTACCTCAAAAAAATATATATCTTAACAATTATCCCAGCGAGTAGCTTCAAATTCCCACTTCATCTCACAGTATAAAATAAGCTGTGAAATCACACACTTAAGAAGCTACCTAAACATTTGTCCATTTAATATCTGAACCCAAGTCAACATTTCAGGAATCTTGAAAATGTTTTCTTATCTTAGAAAATTAGAGAAAAAAATAGGACTTAAAACAGAGGAGGGATACAAGCTCTTTGGAAGTGCCCAGAACTATATTAGGCTTTCTAAGCCTAAAAATAATCTGAGAGCAAATTCACTGATGTAGAGCAGCTGAGAAAATGTACACCATGAAACTACAACTTTAGAAGAGTTAACCCTGGGCCTAATAGAAAAGCTGAGGTGGAAGATGACATTTTCACAGCAAGAAGGCTGGACAGGAAGCTATACCCTGGGGAACCGTGAAGTTTGTACAGGACAAAGAGAATGAAAACTCGTAATGAAGTTCAGATACTTTCAGACAGGGGAGAGCAATACAATCTTGCCAAACTGGATGGGTCTACTAGGCTGGAAAACAGCCTCTCACAATCCAAGACTTGCCTGAAATGCAGCAAATTCTTCCAGTGATTTTAAAGAAAATACAGACTGAATTCTACTCCCATACAGTGAGCTTTACCTTCATAAGACAGCAATCAAATTTGATCTGTTCTCAATATGTGATCAGAGCTTTGTTTTTGGCCCTGTTTGAAGAGAACTTGTCATAAAAGGTCAGAAGTATAGAAGGAGGGTGTAGAGTTCTCCTAGCAGACCAGACTACTACTACTTTAACCTGGAGGTCACCACAGCAATCAGAGCAAAAAGCTAAACATGTTTGAGAAAACACTGAATTCAACTCTTAAGAGAACTGATTTTCATTCCTCCCTCTGGAGCAGAGACTGGGAAGTGCCTCCCACTGCAGCTCTTGGGACCTAGGGGAGTAAGAGTCAAACAAAACAATATCAGAAACTGAGATTACATTGAATATTTTGAAAGTGCACGCAAGTGGACCATTATTTTCACTGGTGGCATTAAGCCATTCTCCCAGCCCAGTTACAATCACTGAGTTTTAAATCACTGAGTTCCATTTATTTCTACAGACTTTCAGTCTTGAAAAGGCAAATTTATTTCCTCTGTTTTTAGGAAGAAAAAGTAGATAGGGTTACATAATAGTGCTAGACACCTGATTTGGCAAATTGGGGAAGGGTAAAGCTATGTTGGATTACTGAAGCTGTACAGGAAAATTTCTCTGGTAATGTCTAACATCTCAACTTTATCCGTTCTGACAACTTTCTAGCTTTTCAGCAAGAAACCCTAAAACAAATAGTTTCAATCTCTACCTCAATAAAATCAAATTTGCAGAATTTTTATTTGGACAAGCCTTTAAATTTTTTTTTTAAATCACCACCAACAAAAAATATGAGTTTGTTTTCTCCTTTTTAAAGGATAGAACATTTTCTTGTTAAACATCTTCAAAGACTAGCAAACATTTTTCTGAGAAATTTCAACTAACTCTAGGGAGTAGTTCTGGAAAACTCACTCTTCCTATGCAAACTGCTATGCAGTATCAGCATCCCCATATAGTAATCTTAATCCTCTGCTGAATGAAAGTACACGTGAAGATTAACAGAAATTTCTGCCAATACATTCATTTTCTCCTGGGAATGCTGCAGCAGCTCAAAGTCTACCTTCCTTTCTGTGTTATTTTAGTTATTTTCTGGATGGCAACATGTAATTCTTTCAATACTACTAAGTTTGAGAGAAAGATCACTCATCTCTCAATCTTCTCCTTGTTAATTTATCATCTAGTGTTTGGGAGGAAAAATAATATAAAAAGAGAAAAACATTGTATTCTCTCAGGAGAAGTCAGATCTGGGACACTATACTAGGAAAAAATAATTGGTCCCATTATTATCATTGTCTCTAGCTTTACACTTAAGGGAGAAATATGTCTGAGTAGCTGGTTACATCAGCAATGGAGATAGAGAAAGAAGAAATTCCCACAGTGTGAGCAAGGCTTCACACGCTTAGAGAACGTGACCACACACAATACACATTACAGTGGAGAAGAACAAAGCAACCTCAGGAAATGTCCCCAATTGTTTTTGGATGATTAAGGACATATGCCAACAAGCCTCTCCTTGTTCAGGGAACCTTTGCAACTTGGGTAGGTCAAATTTACATAACACAATTAAAGATGTCGAGTGGTTAGGGTCTATATAAAACTTGCATTCAGAACAATGTAAGATGCAAGTTTCAGACAATTTTGTTGTTTCCGTCCAATTCAACCCAGGGACAGCTTTATCTCTCAAGTTAAAAGAGCCGGGAAGAGATTAAAAGTCAGCTTAGCTAATGTAAATAGCCAATTTACATTAACGTCAGCCATTTGTTTCAGAATCAAAACACACACACACTTCAAGCAGTAACAGCAGTTTTAGAAAACAGCATTAAGCTGGCATGTATGTCAGGCCTTTGAATAAAGATACTGCCTCTTCTTTCAAAAGCCACTGCACAAAGACCTAGAGCTTTTTGGATGAAATAATATCCCTCCAAAAGCTGCCCTGAGGTTAGCAGGAACTCGCCAGGTTGTTGCTGTTTGCAGCGGAGCAGCCAGAACTGCCTGCACCAGGTGCTGAGCAAGAGCAACCATCGCCAGCCCCAAAGGCTTCCACCAAGCTCCACAACGGGTGAAAAGAGCGCTCCTCCAGGCATTGTTGATTCTGTTATTGCCTCAGAGCTCATCCATAGAAGAAGTTTCAACTTTGAGTTAACCCATTGCCAGCATCACCTTGGTGTTAGGTCAGGAGTGCCAAAGGCAGGCTTTGAGAACAACTCACCTCTACAAGGATTGTTCACGTCTCTTCTCCCTCCCCTGGTCAGCCAGCCTAATAAAAGGTATTACAGCTCCCTACAAAACATTCAGACTTCTGTAGAGAAGCATTACAAAAAGTCAGTCGTCTTTTTTTTTTTTTTTTTAAAAAAAAAGGTAAACTAAACATAGTACTTGGAGAAAAATGTAAGGCTTCCTGTAAATTAAACTGAACCTTTTTACATAATAGATCGCTCACAGCTATTTGTAAGGAAGTGACAAAGCTGCTGCAGATCTTAAGATATTGTAGCAAGGTTCACAGATGCACTTATGTAAATATTTTCTGACAACTCAGCTGCTACTGAAAACATTTTTGAAGTTATCAAAAAGAATTTAAAGTATTTTCCACTCTAGTCATTAACTATGCATTTGCAAAAAGGCTCCATCAGAACTGCTGAGCAAAGGATCCCTTCTGCAGAAGGCACAAGTTAAGACAGCAACGCTTACAAACTTGCCACCAAAACCCGAAATCCAGCACTGCTGCCAGAGGGCAGTCCGCTACCAGCTCCATGGACCAAGCCAGCAAGAAACAGGTTTTCACATTCAGAGTGATAACACCCACCACACAAGCATCCCCCTCATACTGTAAGCTGGTCAGGCTGCTAAACCAGGATGGGTTTCCCACTCGTCAGGCTGCCAGATACAACACTAGGCCAATTCAGCCAAGGTAAAGTTATACAGTCAGAGAGCAAGAGCCAGGGCCTGACCATGACCAGCTTTTGCCACATGAAAATATTGAAACAGAGTACTTTACCCCAACACTGTTATCTCTTTCTTGGCGTTACAAAGCAGAAATACGACATGGCCTGGCAGTGGTCCATTAGCATATGTATACATACCGTCACATATGCATTGCCAGTCAGCTGCAGTTTCTTTTGGAGCTTTTCTCTCCAGACACTTAAATTGAATAATTTTTACTGTTAAGAACATACGAAAAAGACATTTATTAAATAAAGACCTTATAAATTACAGACAATGAAGAGCAGCCCATTAATGGTTTGTTATCTCTCTAGCAATCCTCCAGAAATCATTGTGTGGGTACACCAGATCCAAGACTATTAAATTCTCTATTTAGGTCTCAGATTCGAGACAAAAAGCTTTGTGAAGACATGTCTGCAGACAGCTCTCCCGACTGGGTATGCTCCAAGCCACCTCGAGCATACAAGACAAGATATTACTGCTAAGGTCAGCAGGAGCTAACATAGCTAAAAGGAGTTTTGCTATAGCTCTGTTTCAGTTGGCACAATGGCTTGGTGCTTGAGGCTTGATACCAGTTGCCTGTTTTTTGCCCAAACAGCACATCCTTTGCAGGGTGAGGGCAAAGGATGGGACATACCTGCACTGATAGGGAAGGTCAGGTGATAACAAATTGCCAGGAGACCACATCTGAGGTACAAAAACTGCCTGACAGCTCCTCAACCATGTAATTCATTCCTTTTCTCACAGCTGCAGAATGCATATCTCACAGCAAAACAGATCTTCAGGGCAATCTGCTTTCAGAGTTCAATACCACATAGCACTAGGGATGCTTAGAGAAGTGTAAAAGACAACTGGACATATTTACAGCACCATCTCCTGACCAAAGTACCCAATTAATGATTAAAAATCATACATTACAGCCAAAAGAAAAAAAAAAAAAAGGCATTTAAATCAATTTACCTGTGTGTGCACAGTCACGTTTCAACCCCATACAGAGATTTGTGCAATGCTTGTTATTCTACTAGAATTGATCCATGTCTTTTTACTTGGTTCCTTTTAATTGTTATTTGATTTCCCTGTATGGGTGAGAAGTATTTATAATACCATCCACTGCACCAACAGATCAGGCAGGTCACACCATCCTGAGGAGATGAAAGATTCTTCTCTCCAGAGAAAAAGCCACATTTAAAGCCAGGGAATGGTCCATTTCTTAGCACACTCTCTCCTGACTACAAAAGGGAGTGTAGGGAGTTTAACCCTACAAACATCCCCCACCCCCAGGCTTTTCCTGTGTTGTCTGAATATGCGCATACAAGTTTGAGTGCTCTGGCACTGCAGCTGTGACACATTTTTTCCTATAAAGGTGCTCATACTACAGAGCAGCAGCAGCAAACACTGCAGTGGACATACCTCCAAGTCCTTCCCCACAGCAATGGGATGAAGTCTTCATGTTATTGAAGTCCAAAACAAATTCGTCAGTGACTGCAGTGGGGCTTGGATTTCACCCTAGTTTTAAAGGAATCTCATTTTGGCACAATTTCAACTCTTTAATTCCCAGAAGCTCAACCACAAATCCCTCTTCTCCTCCCACACAGCTGCTCCAGAACTCCCTGAGTTCCTCTAAGGCAGCAGCTGAGCAGACCTCCTCAGGAAGACACAGGGCTTTGCTTGCAGGAGATCCCCATCTCCCCAGACCATCTCCCAGCTCCAAAAAGCCAATTTGTAAAAATCTTCACATTGATTAAGAACAGACACTCCCTGTGAGCTTACCAAACCTCCACCCTCCCCAGGCTCTGCACATCACTGCCCACAGCGACTCACTCCTTGCTTTTCCCACACCACGTTCAAGGGAGCACAGGCAGAACGGAGCACGTTGAACCTGGCACAGGCAGGACCCCTGAGACCACTAGCTGTGAGAGGAGTCCTCAGCCTAGGAATGTGCAGCAGTCCCATGAAGCCACAGCACCGGGTTCTAGCTCAGAGCCTGACCCTCCCCCAACATTTGTTTTTAAAGAAAGCAGGCATTAGAAACAGATAAAATGATCACAATGACAGGAAGAAGATAAATCAAGTACTGTCCAGCCAATAATTAAGAACCCTGCCTTTTGGTTTCCCTGAGTCTTGCAAACACAGAGCTTATCCCAACCATCTGGCCATCAAGCACAGAGATGAGACAAACAGCCTAACGGAGGGATAGATGTCAGAGACCGACAAAGCAGAATTTAACGTGGCAAATAAAAGATTGAATGCAGCCTCCTGAGAAGAAAGTGTCACTGTGATTGGGAGGAGAAAGGAATGGAAAAGTCAATAGAGGTTTTCAGACTGAAAGCCTAGAAATACACCTACCAACCATCCTCAGGCATTAGCACATTCATTTTAGGTGTCTTTGACAAAATCTGGTAGTCCCAGCAAAGCAAGCAGTTGGCATGCCAGGGAGACAAGAGCACAGCACTGCCAATAGGAGCAACTGCCCCCAAGAAAACCATGTTTTTTGCTTTAATGTGGCTGGACATCGCATTGGTTACAGCAGCTGTTGGTTTGTTCATGAACCAAGCACAGTGCTAGCTGGCAGGTCATGGAGGAGTTAAACCCTCGTTGTGCAGAGGCTCACCATGTACTTTACGCTCAGTCACCCACTGGCTATGGAAATACTCCAATGCACGCCAGTCTTTAAGGGATGGGGGACTCTATGCAGCTCTGTCTGCTAGAAAAATCAAAATTCCTGGGGCTTTTTTTCTGGCCAGTCTCCTTACTTTTTCCTCATGGTGCAGTAAAGCCATGAGAGGTTTCAGTCAGAAACGGGGGCCATTACGCACTAAATACTGCAACACTCAATAGCAAAAAGGCAACCCTTGACCGGAGTACTTCCCTCCCTAACATGAGACATTGGCACAGGGAGAGTCCCAAAATCTTTCTGGAAGCCCAGAGATCCCTTAGGAAGAACAAGATGAGAAATGTCATAGTTAAAAAACATAGCACACATTGTAATAATACACAGGAGTCGAATCTTAACTGTTCTGTTACAATCATAATAAGCCATCCCAGGCCAACCCAGTGTCAAGCAACACACTCCAGTTGGGCACTGGCAGGACTTCTTCACCCTTTACGTGCTCAGTACAGCACTGTGCCACCTCTGGGCCCCAGCCCCTCATCCCTGCTGTGTTACATCAAGGGCTGTTTGCTGCCATGTCCTTGCTTCACCCTGAGCCACACATAGGAAAAAATAAATTAAAAAAATTCTACCCGTGCTGAATTTTCTGTCCCTTGTGGGCTTCCACCCACCCAGCAGTACTGATGTCCAGTCAGGGTCAGTCAGCTTGGATCTGACCATGAATCCTCACTAGCCATATGAAAGATCCCCACAAAATTTCTTTTAATAACTTCTGCCTCACAGATGTTACACATCTTAAGGCCCCCATCACAGCGTTCAGCAGGGAGCTGCCATCTCATTCAACACACAACAGAACAGCAAAAGTCATCCTGTTTGAAGCAGAAAAAAAAAACATCCAAATTACAAAGCACTTCTAAATAGGACCCACACAGCATCTCCCGGGGTGAGACGGGGCACCGAGCCCTTTATGAGTCGCAGCGACCTGTCTGCATGAGCGAGGGCAACTGTCCCCAGAGCCTTTGCTCAGCAACATGGTGACCAGCCCCCTGGGACACTATCCCCCAAGGCCGTTGCAGCAGCGGGGAACAGACTTGCCTCAGGAAGAGCCTGCCACAAAGCACAAGCCAACATGCAGCCCCACAGGCCCTGGGCTCCAGCTACCTAACCTGGCTCTTTCTGCAGAGGACACCCCCGCTGTCCCTGCAGTCCCTTGTGCAGAGCAGCCTTCGGTTGGTTCGGTGCCTGCTACCTTCCCTGTTTGGAGCTGTGCTACCACTGAGGAGGTGATTAGGCCCTTCCCGAACCCTTTGCAGGCTGCTGCCATTGATGTGCCCCACAAATGTATTCTACCTCACTTGCCAAAAACATACAAGAGCTATAAAAGAGGAAGCCATCCTTCAATAGCTCCTAAAATGACTTTTGCTCCCTTCCCTATAAAGCTGCAACATAAATTAGGGCAGAGATGGGCTGCTAAGGGAAGCTCCTTTGTCCCTGTTACATTAGAAGAGAAACATAATTGTTGGCTTTCCATCAGCCAGCAGGAGCAACGGCTACAGTGCCATGCCAAAAGGATTAGCACCTCTCTGTACTTCTTTGTGGACAGCTACGATCGGCTGTTCTCCAAGTCAGTGTTTCTTTATTACAGCATCTATCAAAAGAACACCATTCATTGTTTAGAATATGCTCCTTATTTCACATTGGAAAGGGAAAATGATAGGAACACAAGGGCTCAAAGTTTGGAAGATGAAAAGGAAAACACAATAAAGACAGTCGTCTTTGAGCTTACGAGACTGTGACATGTCACAGCTGTAAGCACTGAATCATCTCCCCGGTATACCTTGTGAACCACTTCCACTTCAAAAATAAAAATAAAGCGCTAGGTTCCTTTATGTGCTTGATAAAATCTGCAGTGCATGGCATTGAGTTGTGTCACATTATTTCCCTTACAGGTGACCTGGGAGGAGTTTTTAGAAAATCGATTTCTGTTTACTTTCATATGTTTCTTTACAATGGATAAATAAAGTCCGAAGGATCCTTCCCTCCCTCAAAATCTCCTTCCGTTCTCACCCACTGCCCTCAATCTACTTTATTTCTCAACAGTATTAGGAACATTGAATACAGTCTTACACCTGTATATTGACTGGTCTCACACACATGGATGGAAGGACACACACCAGTGGATGGAAGGACTAGGGACATCAAGCCAAAATTCATCTTTTCCCAGGAATTTAAGAGAGCCCAGTATTACGGCTGCCTCACAGGCTAACAGCCAGCTTCAACGCCTCCTGTCCAGCCAGCCACAGCAACAACTTGCACAGCTTCTGTAGGTTCTCCCCTGCTGCGCGGCTGCTGTGATGTCTCACCACCCCAGCCTGCAGGCAAAGCAGCTACTGTTGCACAGAGCTATGCATATGCCCACCCGTTCAGCTTTTCAACTGCAGGAACTACTTCAGGTGAGGTACTAGGCAGTAAACATCCAGGGAGAGCCTACCGGTTCTTCCTGGGAGTGGCAGAGCTGACACCTGGAAGGTTCCTGCCTTTGCCTCCAAGGAAGAGACAAGCACACGAAAATCCCCCAATCCAGCGCAACATCCAGAAAGTGGAGAGTTTGCAACTTGTGTATTTCACCTGGACTTTGTTTCATTATTTTTGTGTCCATATGACTGTGAGGTAGAATTGGCCCTCTCTCCATCAGAAGGTTCAGAAAGACGAGCTCTGAATGCTCACATGGAACCAGTGACCACCATGATGGCCCAGCCTTCACTCTAACGGCAGCACAAAGGACTTCTCCAAACCCCTCTTGCCCTAAATCCAACAGCAGTGGGATGGGCATATCCTGAGCCTCTGCAAGTGGGTCTATAGATGAAAACATTCTGCCTTGATACTGAAATTTTGAATGGCAAGGAATTCACCATATTCCTCAGCAAAGGATTCCAGAGTTAAGCACTCCTGATGTGAAAGATGTACCTTTTTGAGTCTGTATATTCCTACCTCATGGAACTGGGCTGCATTATGCCTTCCTTCACAAGACCAAAAAGCATTCTATTATGAAATATCTGCTCCTATGTAAGTAGGTGTAAACTATGAGCATCCTACAGAACCTTAGTTTGTTTGATCCAAAGGTGTCTACCAGTGTTTTATGTGCTCTCACAGCTGCTCTGCACCTGCTGTAGCATCCTTCTTAGAGGGTGAACACAAGGACAGCATTGCAGCAAAAACTAATCCAGTAATTCCCTGTTCTGAATGAATGCCACTGGCTGATAGCCTTTTCCAAGAATTAAAAAGGTGCAAAGACCTCAGTCATTTAAATTCAAAATTTGCTCCTTTACACAAGAGCAGGAAGCCAACAGGGTTTACTAGATTGGGTGGGCAAGTGCACTCAAATCCTGAGTCTTGGTCTGTTTCCCCAGTGACTGGCGTTTCTGTTCCTCCCTCATTTCTGCTGGAGATGAGTGAATTTGGGCTGTTTGAACCTGCCGGCTGTCCCTGTTAATGGTATGCCTTTGGGCTGCACCTTCCCTGGGAGCCAAGTCACCCGCACTCGGTGCACTGCTCCCCACCCTCCCACCATGCCCAGACAGTCAGCCTTGCAGCAGCCAGTCCCCAACCTTCTCCACCGATAAGTACAGGTATATCCAGGTCTCCCTAGTTTTGTTTTCAGGGGCAGCTGCTGTCTCTGTATGGGTTTACCGTGGTCTAATCAGCAACAAACGGCCTAGAGGCACAGACCCACTTGTCCCCACGCACCATGAAGCGGGGAGCTGCGGAGAAGGGCCTGGTTGCTGCCGGGTCACTAGCCCAGGGCTGCCCGCAAAGCATGGCAGGACTCCCCCGGGTGACTGGCTGAAGGAGTTCTGAGAGCCAGAACAAAGCCCAGAGCACTAACTATCTAACTGGTAATTACTTTCTGGTGAAGACTGAAAAATGGGTCATTAAAACCATATTAAACCGTTTTCATTAATACAAAAACCTGATTTACATTTTTTTTTCCCACAGAGCCATTATGTTCCAAACACACTGCACGGATGATTTGTTTAATCACAACCACATGGAATAGCAATTTTAAGGGCCTGTGACAATCACTTTTTTTAACCAGGAAACCTGGTTTGCAATAATTGTCATGTTTTCTGTTAGCCACCCTTCCCACTGCTGTCATAAACCTGCTTCTTTTCTAAACACACTGCCTTCCTAGTTGCACATAAAAGCAGCACAATCCACTGATACAATTAATAACACTGAATATTTAGGTCAACGTCAGTTCTATTAATTTTATCTCTTAAAGACTCACACATTTTCTAAACAAGTCTAGCCCTTTGGGGGGTTAAACTGTAATTTGCAGTCTGGTTGCAAGTCCCTATCACATAATAGATCAATTAGGTTGAACACTCTAGTATATTAATCTTATTCACACATAGTAAAGGCAAATATGGCTAATTACTGTATTACAATATTGCCTGCTTTTCCCAAATATGTATTAAGGAAAAGGGGAGTTTATTACATTGAACTATCAAATAAAATTATCTTGATATTAAATTGACAGTGAAGATGAATGCTTGTATTAATCCATCTTTTTTCCCCTTAAATCAATATCCAGTGGAAGATCTGTTTATCATTATTAATGTGTTGGATCTTTAAAGAGACTGTTTCATATCAAGAACTCGGCATTTCCACTTACAGCAGTTTCATCATAGCATTCTGATAAACAGTAGCTCAAATTCTTTTACCATGTCTATCATCTTTACATTTGTATTTTCAGGTTATGAATTAATGGATATGATTTCAATTACTCCAGAGAAATGCAGATAGTTATCCAAGCCTATTTTCTGTGATTCTTCCTGCAAACTTGCATGGCCAGAGGGCTTGTCTCTATGATGAAATTAATGGAACTCAGTTTTCAAAACTACCAAGTTGATCAGGATTGGCACCACATCTGAGTGGACAGCGGAAACAAGGAAGTGTCATGGTCAGCATTAAGTTTACCCGAGGAAAGCTGAGGTGAGCCTGACTGGGACTTGTCCTTGTCTGCACTCACCAATTAGCGGATACCAGCTAATTCCATCCACAGGCTCATAATAAAATGGGACAAAAAAGTACTGTAAGTAGTCACCTAGTCTGCCTCAAGGCACTATGAAAAATGAGTTTAGATGCAACTAAATATCCTATCAGAGACCTAATTCTACTCCCTGTTCTGTCTCTGATCTGCTGTGTGACCGAGTCACTTCTTCTCTTTCCCCTCCATGGTGATTTCCCCCAGCCCATCTCACTTCATTCCCACTCAAGACCCCAGAAGGCAGAAATTCCCCCTCCCACCTGCATGGCACCTACTACAATGGGTCTCAACAGGAGCTGGTGCTCCAGGCATCACTGTTGTCAGATGTTACACACTATTAGTAGCAAAGACAGGACACAAACTGAAAGAATGGCTTGCTTAGAGCTTGCTTAATGGTTTGCACATTTGAATCTTCCAGCAATAGCTTACAAGCTGTGAATTTGTTAAAGTGGAAACCAGGCCAAAAAAATAAAGACAAAAATCTAAATGCTTCAGCTGCTGCAACAGAAGTCTTGTATGAAACACCTGACAAAAATGTGGAGATTAATTTGCCCATATAACAGACAGTAAACTCAACAAAAATGTTACTTTAAAAAAAAAGGTGCTATTTCCTCCACCTTGCTACAGCATATGGAACAGCTTGGATTTCCAGACTCATTTTGTGGGACATCACCGAAAACAGGTTCTTTAGTTTTCTGAAAAACATGTAAGTGTTTATGCTAAGCACCTACACATCCCAGAAGCCAGTCACTCTAAGACAGCCTCTACAGCACACAGAACACATTGGTGTGATTATTTATAAGGTTCCAGATTCATGCACGCTCCCACATACAGGAAAGAGGCACAGCCATGAAGGATGCACAAGCCAAAATGTTGATTTCCTGTCTTTGGCTGACATCACTGGTTTACTATTTGCTGTTGGAAACATCCTTGCTTGAAAGCGTTTACCAGACTTCTTGTATCTCTTCTCCACAGGCTTCGGGAAGATAGGTTATTCTCAGGTGATCCACAAAATAAAGTGTTCCATAATTGATTCTGCTGAGCTTACACAGCTGCATGCATTATAAATTATTTCTGCCTTGAAAAACATTATGATGTAGTCTGAGGCTACTCTTGGTCTTTTCCACTCACGACTGGAGCTGTTCCCAGCTAAAGCTGCTTCAAACGTGTAGCTGTTCCATAAGCAAATCTCATTTCTAGAGTGATTCATCAAATGTCAAGGATAGCTGGGGTTCTCCTTCTCCCTCCACAGGCCTTCAACTTAAAACCCTCCCTAGATTTATTTTTAATGACTAGCAAGTCTAAAGAGTACATGGCCAAAGATCTCCAAATGTTTGCTGTGGAAGACCCAGAATGCAAGTAACAATGCAGAAAGCTTTCACTATTTGTTTACTTATCCTATTTGTTTACGGAGGAATCGATCTCTGCTCTCACCTTACTAAAAATTGATCATTTGGTTAAATCTGTTCTGTTCTTTCAAGGCGTAATCTCAGAAAAAAGTCTCAAGTTCTAGAAAAACTGTGTAAATAATCGTTTTTCCTCCTTGATTGGACCAAACTGCAAAAATTAGTAGTGTAGTCATATGCCATACTGAGCAAAAGCTTAGATTAATCATTCCGTGGCAGAAGCATGACCTGCAATAGGGTTATTGTCTTCATAGTGTCAGAAGTTCCAAAGGAACTGGATTCACCCCATTTAAAAGAACTCCTACACTTGAGGGTGCCTGAAAACAGGATAGTCTCTCCAGTAGAATCTCCCAGACATGAGGGCTACATCTCCCACTTCCCAGAGATGCTTCTGCTGGGCAACAGCACCCAAATGTGTACAACAGTGCTCAGCAATGAAGAGCAGGACAAAATGGCTGTAGGAGATTAAATTTACTTACTTCCATCACTGTCCAGGGTAAAGAGTAATCAGCTCCACCAGATTTCTATTTTCATGCAAGAATGCATGCTCTCTTCTGTAGAGAACAGCATTTGGGAAACACCAAAGGCATTCTGCAGCCACAAGCATAGGGTTCACTAATGCCAGAGTCACAGAGAACTGTTAGACTTGCAAGCTTCTGCCTTGGCTGTATTCACTTTTGTATACAGCATCTGTTTTCCTTGGAATTTGGCATCTTTTGCCAAACCCAGGTAAATCCATTCTACAGTGATGAGTGTCAGTGAGCCTTGAACTCTATGACCAGCCAGGGATGAGCACATCTAGTAAGCCCTTTTGCCCAAAATAACTGCAAGCAGAGGTTTATGAGCAAGGTACACCTGTTAGAAATTAACTGGTTTTGGAACAGCAAGTATTAGGTCTTTAATTTTTTTTGTGTGCGCTTTTGTAATTAAAAAAAATCACTGATGAAAAATGTTAATTTGCAGACCATTTGCTTATGACTTAGGACCTCCAAGTCTTTCCTCATATTATATTTTTTCAAGGAATGCGAGAACAAAACAGGAAAGACACAGGCATGCAAGTTTTTGCTACTGGACATTCAAATGAGCAGTTTTCAGGATTTACCTTTGCTCTGCAGGAGTTCTGCATTGCATGTTATTTTTAAAAATACAAATGACCATCAATACAGCAAGACATTTTTAAAGACTCCAAAGGAGACAAGCAGACCAATAATCAGGAAATCAAAGATGATTCATACAAAACACACAGGAGATCATTTGGGGGATTTTGTAAAGTATTCTATAGAAAAAAACACTCAAAGGAAAGTTAAACTAATGTGAGTGTTGGCAAGGAATTGTAAGAGTTAACGTTCTCTTCCTCCATTAAGCACATCAAGAGTGCTCTTTTCCTAATGAGTTAACCTCTTATTATTCAAGTTTAATGGGGACACATTTGTTTAACCCTATAGCCTCAGGAGTCAGAATTTCTGGTGTTAATTATATTGCATATATGCAGACTCCTGGCTGGCAGTGTGAAATGGCAGCTCCTGCTAAACCTCGAAACTAGGAATCTTCAGTAAGCCTTGGTCTGTGTCACAGAAGAAACATACCCGAAGGTTGTAGTTCCCCACAGTTCCTGGAGATCCAGACCTTGCCCTCAGCACAGGGTAGTGAGCAGCAAGCTTAGCACACACCTCTCTTCCTATAGCTAGTTTGGACTTGCGCAAATTGAACAGGCATGGGACTGCCAGGAGAGCGCTTCACAAGCAGCAGGGCAATGTTGCCTTTCCTTTGTTAGGAAAGGGAAGTGATCCAGACAGATCACACACAGGTGTAGAAATTCCAGCTGGGACTTCCAATGTGAACTCAAATGCAAGCACAGCACACTTCTCTGCTGAAACATCCCTACTAGTTTTGTTTTCTCCTTTCAAGACGGAATTATTTAGCACCAGGCCTCTCAGGAAGAACGGGACCCACACTGTAGCACCACAGAGCTGCTTAGGCAAGCAGCCAGCCCAGGGGATCAGGAACCATTAACTCTGTCAGAGAAAAAACAGGGATACTTCTGGCCTGTATCAGCTCTGACATGGGGTCAAGCTTCTTTCTTCACACATTCCAGCTACTTCACTTAACAGTACTGAACAGAAAATGCAAGGGCTCAGGGATGAAGACTTATCCAATTCTTCCAATGATTTACTGGAAAAGATTGGACAAATCTCTTTTCTTTTCCCATTCTTCCCGTCTCCTACTTCCGGGGAATGCAACACTTTTTCATGGAGCTGTCTTTGTCAAGGCAGACAAGAAAAGTGCACAGTTTCACATCTATCTTCACACTGCTGACCTCACAAGAAAAACCCATCTGATCCTGCGTGGGCCTGAAGACAGTTCTTGTGCTTCTGAGGACTTAAAAAAAAAAAAAAAAAAAAAAAAGAGAGAGAGAAGACCCAGCAGAGCAAAGTGCTGCAGACCTGTGTTTCCAAGATGCCTGAGCTGGAAGCAAGACTGTCCCAGAGCACAGTGACTGCCATCCCACAGCTCACTCACCAGGGCATGGATATATGATCCCAACTGACAGGTGAAAGGGGATGCACATGAGATATGCAAACACACACTACATCAGACAGTGCCAGCTGCAGAAAGTGGAAGGAAACAGCCCCCTCAGGAACCTCCTCCCTTACTTTTTGCAGATAAAAAGATGACATCTTGGTAAACACAAAAATCTTCAAAGCCAAGGTTACACTGGTTATTCATTTGTCTGATGACTGTGCAGACCCAGAACACCTGTGATAACAACATAGCAGATGTATGAATGGAAGATGTAGAGGGATATACACGCAGCAAGCTGTAGCATTTTCCTAAAGCCACTACTTGTTATCCCAAGAGGAAAAAAACACACGTAGTGGTGACAAGTTGGGGACAGGGGACACTCAATAAGTAGAATATTTCTTTTTTGTTTAAACTGACTTGCATCATGAAACAAAGACCTATAGCTGTCTTTGGTAATGTCACAGATTCAGCATCTCCCCTCCACCTTAATTCTCTGCCAAATCTCAGCGCACTCAAAAGAAAGGAGGCTATTTGTAGTGAAACAGTAGTTAGCAGGAGGCTGATTTTCCATGTCATAATATGGTAATTTAAAAGGACAGCAAAGGAGAACAAGTTGGTATTAAAATGGGAGATCAGGTCAAACTGCCTCCAGTATATAACAGCACACAAACTTTGAGTTCCTCTGGATCAGGGAAAAAGCTGTACTTTAATCTCTGGAAGCCAAACTGCACCCTGCAGTTGTATCCTCCTTCACCATTTTAAGCTATATACAGGATGACCCAGGAAAGCCAGTCCGAATAAGTTTAACATTTTGTTTCCATTCCAAAAGATGGATGGTACACACACACGACTCTTTCAATAAGATCATGGAGATGTTCCTGGGCCTGGAGAGGCAAAACTCGTTCAGATGCCCACCAGCATAAACAGATGAGAGCTGCAGGTCCAGAAGCTCCTTCTTGTGACCACCACAAGAACCCACTGTACTTCCACTCACTTACAGATCAGCTGAGTCTACCACAACCCTACTGTTTCCACTCTGCTTGTTGCAATGAATAAATATATCAATAATTAACAGCAAGTAAGAAGATCATTTGCACTTCTGTAGGGCTCTTCCTCCAAGGAGCTCGTTAACAGCACAACAGCCTTGCAAGAGCCATTGTTCTCCCATTTCACAGATAGGGCTCTCCACCATGTCCAGCAGTGAAGTGCCACCTCTGAGGACTTTGGGACAACCCACCAGCAAGAACAGGTTGATGTTGAACACCCATGCTCCGCCCACTGGGTAGCACGTCATCTAAGGGAAAAATGCCAACAGCACAGGCTGCCTTACCAGCTCCCTTAAAAGCAATAATTTACTGTAAAGCCCAAGAGACTTGTGAGAGAAGCAGATTCCTTTCTGTTGTGCAGTGCTGTAGAAAGACAAGGTTTTTGGGGTGGTAGGCAGGGTCAAGCACCAGGGAAAATTGGTTATTTCTAAATAACTGTACAGCCATGCATGGCTTGTGAACCATGGTTAATTTAATACCCACACGTGCTCATTAGAGCTATTCAAGCGCCCACTGCAATCAGCTTGTTTACACTCTTATCAATGACAACTTTCAGATTATTACTTTAATTAAGAAAGCCCCTTCATTCGTTGGGATTACCAAAACACTTTCTCTTCCACTGGGGGAAAACAAGCAGTTACTGGAAGATGACAAGCTAGTCAGTGCAGCTGCAAGGCACAGTGTGGGGTTCATGCCTTGTGGAAAAAGGCAAGGAGACAACACCAGATGCCTCTGCCAAGAACAGCAGAAAACAGGACTGCGATAAACTGGGACAGAGTAGCTGTGGGTGGCTTTGTGACCTGCAGTCAGTGCCTGGTAAGCTTGACAGCAAGCCCTGTGGCACCATGTTCACTTCTGAAGACGTCCTGTCAGAAAGAGCCCTGTAGCATCTTTCTAGCAGGCCCTGGTGCCCCAGCATTTCCTGAGTGCCCCACACAGCATGGCACAGAAATGCTGACGCTCAGGCATCCCTGAGTTGCCTCTGTGGCTGGACTATTGTCCTCATGCATGCTCTGCTAATTGGGGGCCAGGCAGGACACAGCTAGAGCTGCCTTCAAGCATGGCCCTCCTCATGGTCTTCCCACCTCAGTGCCCTTGGGGACCACGAGCACAGCACTGTTGGTGCAGGACTGCTGGCAATGTGGGACTAGCCAGGAACACCCTGGCCCCAGAGCCTTAAGGACAGGGTGCAACAGGGCTCAGCCACCACGGGGGCATCAGTGGCTCTGGGCATAGCAGCCGCCTCACTCCAGCACCCACAGAAGGGAATCACCAAGAGCAAGAAGATGCATGCAGAGCCAGCAGCAACTGCCAGCTGTAGCCAGGTCCCAGCAGGGACATGCTCCTAGCCCTGCAAGCCAAGAAGCAATGAGCAGGCCCAGATCCCACCAGCTACAGGGGTGTCTCCAGCCCATCAGAAACAGGCACTGGGGCACCAGATCCTCATTATCTCCTTATGAAGGCTCCCCAGAAGCCTTGTCTCAAGAGAGAGCTCTCCAGCGATGCCAGCAGCATCAGGGCAGCAAGGATGCTGGCCAGGAGCAATCTGTACCCAACCATCAGCCAGTCCTGCTTGCTCAGGCCCCACATACCTCAGCACCAACCCACTGGTGACCCACCAGCAGATGAAAGTTTAATTTGAGTTGACCTGATTTTATCACAGTAATAATTCCTTACATATCTTGTTAGACACTAAGTTCACAACAAAACTGCTTGCAAGTCAAAATTAGCATCCAATTATCTTCAGTTTCTGATGGAGCAGCACTCAGCTGCAAATGAACAACTGATTAACAACTGGTTAACTCCACCAGCATTTCATAACATCCTCAAGTACCATCTCTCAGTGGCATATGTGCCATTATTTCCCAGGAGGGGATTTTAACATTGTTACCATTTTATAGAGCTAAAAAAGCTGTGTTAATAAAATACATAATTGAAATGTACCCCCTCTTTTCACACTAAAAAGCTATAAAAACTTCTGCACTCTGTCCTAAATATTTTTTTTTATTGTACAGTTGTAACAGTTCCCCCAAACAAGTTTCAAACTGACACATAAATCAGTATATTTCTTTAGTGGCTATTTCTGTAAAGGCAGTCAAGTTAATCTAGGTTATGGCATCTGACTACAAAGTATCCTACAGATTTCTTTTATACATTTGCCAAATACTTTCCAAAATGCGGCATGGAAGAAGTAACAGATAAAGACCAAACACTGAAAAAACAAAAAAAAATAATATTTGTCTATTTTTTCCAGCTCACCAACTCTTTTTTTTCCATGTGTAGTTCCAATTTTCCAGTATTAATCTCAAAATCCACTTTTTCCCTGTCCTTTTTTTTTTTAATTGAAGTCTCAGCTAGCAACACAGAGGAGATTCTCTCACACCCTCAGCAGACACTGCAATAACAAGCTGTTGAAAGAAGAAACCTTGTACAAACTGTTGTGAACGAAGAAGCTCAGCCCTGAGGAGGCTCTGCATAGCCTGGGTATGAGCAGAAGTGCTTCAGCCAGCCACCAGTGCCTCTTCAACCTGATTTTCCTCTACATTATCCAAGGTTTGTTCTACAAACTAAAAGCCAGAAGAAGCTAAATAACTGACTCCATTTCCCTCCCTTTATGGATTTTTGCTCATCTTTAATGCTGACACAAAAGTCACTGAACTACCTGGGCAAATTCTGCTTTGCTGCTCCAAACCACAACAGCTTGAACTCAGTAGTAAGACATCCCCTGATTTTAGCAAGCCTCTGTTTCTCTCCACACTAAACAGAGCAACTGCTCCAAAGATTTGACATCCTCACATCCCAAGGGAGTAAGCTAGAGGCGCTCACAGAGTATCAGCTTATGGAGAAAAAAAACTATTTAAAAAAATCACACTTGTTCTCTGTACAACCAAGCCCTGTCAAAACCTCTTTCTCCAGGTTACTGGTAAGTCGCCACAGTCCCTTGCAAATACACGTCTATGCTAATATTTCAGGAAGAAGAGATCCAGGAGAAGCCCACCACAGATAACGGGTCTATAGCAAGGCCCGAGGTGCTAAGGCCAGCCAGATTTGCCTTTCAGGGCCCCATCTGTCTTCAGGAAGCACCCTAGACCTATTATCTCTAGCCCAGGACCTACACTGATACTCAAATAAAGCTCTTCTCATTTCAAGACTGTCTCTTATCATCCATTCCTTGGATCAGGGCTTTGTACTGAATTTACAGAAATTACAGTACAGCCTGAGGTTAAGGAGCACCGAGAAAGAGCAGGAAATCAATGAAGCCTCTTCCCTCCCTCCCTGAGGCAGGAACCTTGCACAGATCTCCTTTCACCTGCCTCCCCTGGCACCTGCTGCTGGGAGGGGCAGCATCCAGCTCACCTGCTGCCAAGCTGCTGTTCCTGCAGGAAAGGCAAGCACTTCATGGAAAGCCACGTGCACTGGCATTTTGTGCTTAGAGTCCTTGGTAGACACAAAACTTAAACAGCTTCTGAAAACTTCTCAATTCTTTGTCAGGTAGGAGAAGAGCAGGAGTGGGTTATCATCACCAGGCTACAGGAGTTTTCTGACAGAAAAATCATTCTATGGGAGTTCACTAATGCCCAGAATCTGTAATTCTGGTACCATGGCTTGGAAAGGGTGAAGAAATACCAGTCTGAAGACCCTGATGAACAGAACAAACAAAACATAAATATAAGCCATGTTCCAAAACAGAACTGTCCACAACAGTCTCCACTGATCCAGCCTGCTCCTCCCAGTGCCAGCAGGAGCTCTGCCATCAGCTTGGACAGGATTAGGACTCAGCTCTAGATAAGTAGCTGAAGTGGAAACCACAGTACACGCATTGCAACTGGAGACACTGGAACTGCAAGGCA